>NC_134568.1:48453354-48766687 GCF_050947875.1 Dermacentor variabilis | reverse complement strand
GAGGAAGAGAAATTGCCCTCCAAGTCAAGCTGACAGCAAGGACACTGTGTTGTACTCCTGCTCAAGCGATGACGCCTCAAATGACGAAGGCTTCGAAAGAGTGGTACACCGGAAGGCCAAGAGAAGAAGCATCAGCTGACGGTCTTCGTCAAGTAAGTCAACAGTCATGCCACAGCGAAGGCCATCGGCGCACACAATTCTTCTTGTGTCGAACACACTTGCCGACAACCTCAACCGCGTTAATCGACAAGCGATTTCCGTTTCTCTGGAGGCTCTTGTCCCAGGAGAAATCAAAGATATGAGAATTAATAATCGAAAGAACGTCCTGGCTATTGGTGTCCACAACCGAAGCGCAATCAATGCTTTGATGGCCGTAAAGCTCTTGGGCACCATCAATGTCCACTAATTCATTCCGCAGGACAACGAAACCACGGATGGTGCTGTTTATGATATTGACACATAGATTAAAGCAATTAAATTATGGGGTGTTACGTGCCAAAACCACTTTCTAATTATGAGGCACGGAACACATCGATTAGCGACAGTGACCTACCAATTTTAATCAAACCTGCGACAGGCTCGGCGCCCTTGCAAGTCGACATGTGTAAGGCTCGTGTTTAAAGGTGACTGCCTACCATCGCATGTAAAGGTCGGCCACTTTCGGCATGTGGTACGACCTTTCGTACCATAATCACTTAAGTGCAGAAAGTGTCAAAGAATTGGACACATGAGTGCTGTCTGCCGAAATACAACGACATGCCCACGATGTTGCGAACAACACCACACTGGCACGTGCCGTGCAACAGAGCTAAAGTGCCCAAATTGTCAAGGCTCGCAAGCCGCATTCTCGAAAGACTGTCCACGCCTAAAGAAAGAGCAGAAAATCTTGCGAAAAATGGCCAGAGACGGACCATCACACAGAGATGCTTCTGCTGCGATAAGGCGACATCGCTCCCGAAAATGAAAGTCTACGAAATCCTCTTCCGGTTCAAAGGAAAAGTCTCGTCCGGCAACGCCGCCTCCTTTTCCGTCTGTCTTCAGTAAGAGAATGAATGTCAACTATAAAAGCGGCCATGCTACTCACGCTTCATCAAGTGAGGTGTGGCCAGCACTGCCGAAGACAAATTGTGCAAAAAAAAGTTCACAACTATATTTAAACATCAACTCTGTGAAAAGCCTTCCATCTCTATAGTGCTAACACAGACACTCACGTTACCTAACCTCACTTGTAGAAGCAACAAATTGGATGTTCTTTTTCCCAACAAATTAATACATAAAAAAAATCTCCTGCTCGCACTTGCTTTTTGATGTGCGCTTTTAAATTCCGCAGAAAAGCACAAGGAAACAGCGCGCCTTTCAGCCTTCAGATTTTTGTGACCCTCTATCTTGAGTGCAGGCGACACGTAAGCCCATCAGAGTGCCAAGATATCTCCATACGTCATTTTATTATTTTGCTGAAGCGAGTTGCAGAGGAATTTCAATAACTGAACAAAACTCTAATATCTGTAGCGTGTTCCGCCATTCTGTAATCCTTTTTCTGTTTCTCCACTTTTGCTTCGTATTCTTTTCGTGCACACATTTTACGCTCTGCTAAAATATGCATTCGCGAAATTTTTATTTTTTTATGTATGCCCGCGTGTGTATGTGTGTTGTTACGTTTCGCCTCCGACGTGCGGTATAGCCGGCGCGGATGCAAAGGACGCAGGGGCTTTGTTTACAGCGGCGGACATTTGGGCCAGTTCAGCGCTGCCCCAACGCCTCCTACCAAGCGCGTCCAGGCATGTTTCGATGCCACGTGTCTTCGTGTGCGTGCGTGTGTGTGTGTGCATGTTGGTGCCCACGCTTGTCAAAGCGCGGCAGCCGGGGAGAGGAGCTCTCCAACTGTGAAGCGAGGAGGTCTGACCGGCGCCGGCCCGGCGGATACGTCACTTCTTGTCACAACGTATCCGTGCGCCGCCGTCACGTGCGCCTCTATCGAGGCGTTCCTTCTTGCCCTCGACTCCGAGAGTATAAAAGCAGCTGCCCCGGGACGCCAAGGAAGAAGCTTCGATTTCTTCAGTCGAGTAACGGGGTCTCCCGTTTCTCCACTTCGGTCGACCTGACCGGCCGCTCTTTTGCGATGCTAGAATAAACAAGTTGTTCTGTTAGCAGTCGACTCATCCTTTGCCAGGACCTTCGGATGCTTCCAGCTGTGCCCCAGGCCGCTAGGCCAACGCTACCCTTGGGGCTTGCGACCCATTTGCAACAGCGTGTGGGCGTGCACTGTTTTTCCTGTGCATTGTTTTGTCGAGTGCGTCAGCACCAAGACCCTCAAGGTTATTCGTGGGAACTTTAATAAGCACCTTTGATTTTATTATTATTATTATTATTATTATTATTATTATTATTATTATTATTATTATTATTATTATTATTATTATTATTATTATTATTATTATTGTGCGCCCGAAGCTGTCCTGCGGCCTTGTGCTCATCGCCGAAACGCTACTGCAACTATGCCACCGCGGTGCGGGCACTGCGACCTTTAGGGACCGACACATTACAGAGTACGAGACTGCTTGCTCAGCGTTTTGCACACATTAGTGGTCACGGACGGGCCCTGCCTTTTGCCAAATTGTGCACTCAATCGCAAGACGAGCACATATCACGTACGCTTACAGTTCGTGTTCGGCACTTGGACACGTATTGGCTCATAGGCTGATTGGGTGAATTCCACCAGAGGAGACTCAGTCGAGGCGTTCAACAGCAGCTCGCCTCATGTATACATATACATGTATAATAAAAAAAAAAGCCGATCCATCGGATCAAACATTTCAGAGGGAATTGTCCAAAACGCACACAATTTGCTCAGATGAGAATATACTTCAACTTGTACGCAGCATTTTGGCTAAAGTTGACTAACACACAAACGGAAGAAAGAAAAGTATTGGAATATTTTTGTTTGCTTCTTTGGTATTCCAAGCAGCGACTACTGTGCAAAAGACCGAGAGTTTTACAGAATATGTTCACTAGGTATTGCTGTCATCACCTGTCTCTTAAGTTGGAACCTTTCGCTTCTCCGTATAAGCAATTTTAGGTTAAAAGTGTGCAAAAGGTACTTCTATATTTGAAACAGTTTACCTTCATTGCATTTCTCCGAGTTGTGTATTTTGGTTAGATCCTCTGGAGCATCTATAATGGTTCTGAGAAATAGCATTGAGGACGCGGAGTAGGCGAGAAGCCATCGAGAAACTACCGAGAGGAGGTCACTTATATGGTATACAACTAAATATGATGTTACAATTGCCTTTGTTTTCATTTTAAAGCAGCGTGAGATCTCATTTAGTGTTAATGCATTGCAAGGGTCACAAGCTATATCGAAATTCAAGCACAATAATAAGGCAGATGCACAGTGTGAGACGTCTACGCGGCTATGTCACGCGGACAATAACAATGTTTGATCCTTAATTTTTCGGTGGAGTCATAGTATTTCTAAGTACATTTGAGCTTTCTACATATCCGTTGTGCCACAGTGGCACATACCCGTTATAAGGGATTGGCCAGGCATGCGCACATGTACATAACCGTGATTAGCTGAATAAAGGAAGCTCCCTTCTTAAATTTCTCTCTGAGGCAGCATCTCGAGTTAGGCAGATGCTCCTCAACTCAACAAACAGAACATGTTTGTGATGAGTGTAGTGGCAAAACCGAGGGACAGTGAAACATGGGGCACTATGCGCAAACACACGGGGTGGCGACCATCACATTATGCGTGGCTTCCAGATCGCCCACCGTAAGGAAATAAATACTGCGGCGTTGCTTGAAATGAATGGTCGTTCGTTTCAAGGCAAACTTGGGGTATGTGCGCGCACATTGCGTGTCGCTCTGCATGCTCATAAGAAACAATGGTGGTAGAAGCGTTCGCGCTCTCCCAAGTTTAATGTTCATTCAGTCTGACCAATACGTAAGAATTTCAAATTTTGTCCCTGGGCCCTATAACGTAAAACTCTTCCAATGTGTTTTTGTACCAATCCCCTGAGGTCAAATTTGCGTAACTGCCAACTCAAGCATCCGGCTTTGACCCGCAGGGTTGTCTGAACAGACCAATCAACTGCTCTCCTTGTTTATAGGAGGTCACTTTTGTTTGATTTAAAAACGAATAACATTCGCTACACTGAGCGGCTTGTCTGATATAAATGGCTAACAAGAAGCGAGGAGCACGCTCAAGTGGAGAAGGATTCGATTGGGCCGAGCCAGTGCACTGAAAGTCGATAATCGGATGAAGAGGGTGGTGCCGGCGTCTGCAATTGGTCCGCTTTCCCTTACTTGGATTGAGATGGCTTGTCGAGAATCGCGGCGGCATGCAACGGTAGGTTGAGAATGTCGCTAAAACGGATCCTCAGGAAAGAAGAGTTGGCGGAACGAGGTTGTAAACGTGCGAAAAGTGCTTGAAAACGTTAGACGGCCAGGCAAAAAGCTTTATTGTACGCAAATAAACCCAGGCTGTCCGGCAGGTGCTACTGCAGTGCCTGAACGATCGGCGGCAGCCATCTTTTATTTCTTTCGATACGGGGCACCGTGCGGCTATTCAGGAAAAAAGTCAGTTTAGTTCGGCTATTAATGCATCTTTAACGTGTGCACGTCACTTTGACGTGGTGGGTCCTCGCGGTTTTGTGACGTCGCGTGACAGACAGGTGAAGTGGGTGCAGCACGGAATCTTTTGACCAATAGCTGCCGGCAATTGGCGAAAAGGCGTCGAATCTGAAATAACTATTTTTTGGCCAACCCCCAGTGATGCATAATCAGTGTATGCGCGTCATATCAGATGGGGAGCCATCGCGCTTTTCTTGACGTCCCGTGACACAGGCGAAGTGGGGGCGGTTAAAATTTATTTTGACCAGTCGCGGAGGGCTGACTGCAGAATTGGAATAGAAAAGTTTGGAATAGCTTTACGTTACAGGGCCCCATGCTACGTTGACATTTCTTTTATAATTCAAATTACTACTACATCTTGGAGGCAAGTGATCCCTAGCAGAGAAGCTCCTTAATTTTCACATTTTAGCTAAGCGGCAAGAAAACTTGTCTTGGAAAGTGATTGCGGCGTGTCACGGCGACAATGACAGAGTTCGTCATTTAAGCTGCCAGAATGGCGCCACCAGAACGGTGAAAACATTTGTGCGAGTATCTGCTCTAGGCAGATCGCACAAACCTCAATGTATAGTCAAGGTATTACTGTAGCTCTTTTCCCGGTGTTCCAAAATGGGGCTTCGATTTACTATAAGAGGTTGTCGAGATTTACCTTTTTGCGTTCGATAGTCGACATCAGCCCAGTTAAAGCTAATTCTAAGCCAAAGGGTGCCATGCTTTCACCTCAACCATTACCCGTTTTCTTTCAAAGATCGTGGCTCGTTATCTTACTTTGAGACGGCTATTTATAGAGAGAATAGCAAGCGAAAATTTTATTATGCTGCGTGAATACTATTTTAATTTCACGTGTTTGCCGGTCAGTGGCGAAGCATAGTGCGAGAAAAAAAATATCTGCATCTTTTTAAAGTCTTAGGTACGTTTACGGAGCTGTCCTTACAGTATTTTTTATTTCGTTGTTTTTACATGTGCTTCACTTGCAGTGCATCCTCACTACTCTCGGACAGCCCCACCCATCGGACTGTCGGGTCATGCGCTTAAGTTTATCGCCCTGTTTTCAGATCTACGAAGTACGTATTCAAAATTACGTGTACATGTACTGCCCGACAGTCCGATGGTTGTGGCTGCCGGGCAAGGAGTAAGGACACGCTGCATGCACTTGTCAGATGGAAGTGATGAAAAAGGTTTTCGCCATGCGATTCGAGGAAAACTGCCGCAGCGAACAAAAATATATGTAGAGACCTGATATCGAGCCAAGGTACCCTATCGCGGCAATAATAATTATTCTACCGCGGCGATAAGAGCTGGCAACTTGCAAACATTTCTGTACTCGTAATATTAACCACTGACTGCAAACGGCTGAGGCATGTTCTGCACGATTTTTGTTGATTTCGGCGCTTCCGAAGGCCAATTTCTGTGCACTTGATGTACATTCTACTATAACGTATCGAACGCGTACAACCACGTCTAAATGTTTGCTTTGTTGGAACAGCGAGCCTCCAGCCGCGCTAGCACTGATTGCCATCGGAATGAGCTACTGCACGCAGATTATCCCTCATGCTTGCGCAGACCGCCCCCGCCCCCTTCCGCTATAGCATTCACTGCCTTAGGTAGACGAAGCAGCGCCAAAGTATAAGTGTATATGGACAACGGCCGAGTATGCTTTTAAACGTATGCCTCACGACGTCTCATAAAAAACCGTATACACACCCTACCAGTTTTCAAGTTTCATATTAGTGGTATCCATAGGGGTATGATTAACTAAAGCAGTCTCCCGAAGACGCGTCGAGAAGAAATTGTTTGTGAGCGACAAAGCAAACTGTACGACAATGTTTCACTCACGCCTGTTCGCAAACCGAAAACTGGAGTCGACTTAAAAAGCGGTCAGCGGAGATAATTGCTCGGCGAAGAGTTGTGGTTTGCTGTTTCGGGTTAGTAATGTTTCTGTTAAATTGCAAATCGCAGTTTAGACTTGGATTCGTAATTGCTAAATATACAAACAACCGCGGCAACACCAGCGCATTTCCCGTATTCACCCAAGCGGACCGGCAGCGGAGCGTAATTGCATTATTGGCCCATTGGAATATTGGCTAAAATCAAAGTGTTGCGAGACGCACACGTTTTCACAATATCGCTTGGAGAGGCGCCTAATGAAATGTGTTTTTTTAAATCTCTCTGAAAGGGCGCATCAACGACACGGAAGCAGACGTGGCCGTTGTTACAACAATGATGAGCACGCCGATTTGCATTGACTGCGCTCATTAAGGCGCGCTCCACCACAATACCCAGAAACGTTGACGCGAAAGAAACACGTAGTTAACTGTTACGCGTACTTATGCCCGAAATGTCTGAACGTGAAACATGGCGAAGCGAATGGAATACGTTGAACCTGCTTCCATAAAAATACTCCCAATAAATAAACAAAACAAAAATTGAAGGGGTACGTCGGACATGCATTTACTGAGAGCCTGCTTTCTTAGTGTGTCTTCACTGCATGATGTCTAACAATGCAGTAAAGTTGCAGTCCAAAGCCGTCATTGGAAACCGAAAAAAA
Organism: Dermacentor variabilis; assembly: GCF_050947875.1. Taxonomy (NCBI): domain Eukaryota; kingdom Metazoa; phylum Arthropoda; class Arachnida; order Ixodida; family Ixodidae; genus Dermacentor; species Dermacentor variabilis. The sequence goes on along the minus strand of NC_134568.1, from coordinate 48,759,510 downwards.
AAGTTACATTGTTATGTGTATAAATGAAGATTTCTCTCGCGGATACTTCCCAACGCTTTCAAAAACAAGCGCAGGCGCTGCACATGAGCACCTGAACGTGAGCACGCCATTGTGCGATTCGTTTTCAATGCCGCGCATTCGATGCGTGTGAGCGCACGATTGCCCAAGGTGCCTCAACAATAGGCAATAAGAATTGTCAGCAGAACGAGTGCTCGAACGGAAACCAGGAAGTGCTGAGTGTGTCTTCACTGCATTATTAGGCACCATGCAGTGAAGACACACTAAGAAAGTTAGCTCTGACTAAATGCATGTCCGACGTATTCCTTCAATTTTTAAAAAATGTATTTATTGGGAGTATTTTTATGGAAGCAGGTTCAACGTATCCCATTCGCTTCGGCATGTTTCACGTTCGCCATTGATGACGACAGTCCTCAGCTGACGAACAGCGGGCTCGTGGCTTCGAAGCCACGCGGCAAGTGGGAACCTAGGAAACTGTGCAGGCCAGAGGGCGAAAGCGAAAGCGTGACTAATCTTAACAAAACGATTACCGTCTGTTTTGCTTTTTTGTTGTCATTGGTTTGGTGGCCTCTGTCGTGCGACTACTGCCGATGATCGAAACCTGAACGAAAAGTGAGCCCCGCAGACGTTCTAGCTGTCTAGCGCTAGAGCGAAAGAGAAAAGCAGAAGGCAGGGAGGTTAACCAGAATAACGTCCGGTTGGCTACCCTACACCGGGGGAATGGGAAAGGGGCAAACACAGATGACAGGGAGAGAGAGGAGCGAAGGAAAGAAGGAAATTACGGTGAGTTCGCTGACGCCTGTGATGAAACAGCTCAACGAGAGACACAACCCTATGTCCGGGAAAGAACATCGTTCACGCCATGAGAGTCCAAAGTACACTTACAAAATCAATATGTGTTTCTGTCATCAAAACCGCTTCCCGTCTTTTCTGCATAAGAAGCGCCTACAACTCTACAGCCCAATAAATGTTTCCGCACTGCGAATCAGTGTCCGTATTCACGGAAATCGCCTACGCGAGATTGTTGGTAAGAGGAAATAACCAATTTTGAGGATGGACACAATGGCAAAGATCACTTACGAACGAAAAGCTTTGTTAGTTCGGCCCCGGGTGTCGTACTACTACGTCCACTATCGTTCGCTATCCAGGGCACCATCGAGATAGATAGATAGATAGATAGATAGATAGATAGATAGATAGATAGATAGATAGATAGATAGATAGATAGATAGATAGATAGATAGATAGATAGATAGATGGAAATGTTAACCTAAGGTAACCAGACCCTATTTAGACGGGGTCGCCCCATTTTACTGCCGTGGACCCGCCTTGCCACGACGTACATGTGGAACGGTGTTATTCCTGCTTTGGCCTCTCCAGAACGCGAGTTGTCCTGAAATGAGTGCGCTGTAGAGCCGAGTCGGCTCTTTACTTTTTCAGATGTAGTGGCACCGCCTACAAAACGATTCGAGATGCAAAACGAAACACATTCGGAAGTGAGGAATCAATACCTGCGATTTTACAAAGTGTCAGAAAGAGAACCGTTCATTTGCCGTCGGGTGACTGATCAGAATGGTCTTTTGGCGATGAAAACGCGATTTCTGACCCCTCCTCCCTCTCCGGATGTGCCATAAAAAATTCACTTCCATACGGCATATTAACACACCTCCAATGTACACACGTCATCATAGCGCAATGAGTTTTTGTGGTTTTGTGACGTCGCGTGACAGACAGGCGAAGTAGGCGCCACCCAAAAGCTTTTGACCAATTGCGGAGGGCTGATGGTGAAAGGGAGGTCGAATCTGAGGCGAAAGCCTTCGATGGCTCATGGGTCGAAAAATTGACCGTCCGACGCTATCGCACCAAAATTGGGGGTCGAACCCACGACCTGTTGTGTTAATTACAGCAAAGTGAATTAAGGCACAGTTTAATTGAGGTATTCGAAGCTGCGATCATTGCTGGGAGTCGAATCCACGACCTTTGGTGTTAACTAAGACAAAGGTGACTAAGGCAGAGTTAATTAAGATATAGTTAATTAATCCACTCGAATCCATGACCTTTGGTGGGAGTCAGACCTTCGACCTTTGGGGAGGAGTCGAAACCATTATAGCTTTGTGGTAATTAAGGTGAAGTTAATTCACATTTAAGGTAAGTAATACACAATTAAGGTATAGCTGTTTAAGGCACGCGAACCCACGACTTTTGATGCGCAAAAACAAATAATAGGAAGTCGCAATGCATTCGAATGAAAATGCCAAATAACTTAAAGACTGCCTCGTGAGCGCTCAGGCTTTGGCCTTCATCCTCTTTAGTGTATGATAAAGTTAGTATCAAATCTTCTTTTTCTTTTGTTCGGTCTACTCATACATAATAAGTGCAGAAAAATCTTATCAGATTAGGAGCTTTCGCGGTTTTCGTGACGTCGCGTGCCAGACAAAAAAAAGTTCGGGGTGGCCTGAAAAAAATTTTGGCCAATCACGGAGGGATGATTGCAAAAGTGGAACAGAAAAGGTTAGAACAGCCTTACGTTACAGCCTCCCTGGTCACATTATGCTAACCAGAATAACTCCCGGGTTGGCTAATCTGCACTAGGAAGGAGGGGAAAGGGTAGAAAATATAAGGAGAAAAAAAGAGTAGAAAGAAACCCTGGAGCAGCCTTTGCTCCAGATTGGAGTGGATTAGGGGCGCTATGAGGTAAAGCTATTCGTAACATTTCTCTTAGAATTCTGCAATCAATTTTGCAATCAATTCTGCAATCAAAAAATTTTCGGGCCACCCCCACTTCGCCAGTTTCTCACGCGACGTCACGAAAACAGCGAAAACCTCCCATCTGATATGATCTGTGCACATTAATTATGGATGATTAGACTGAACGACAAACGAATAATTATTTCGGATTCGACGCCTTTTTCGCCATAATACTATGGCATTGATCAAACGTTTTCGGGCTGCACCTACTTTGCCTGTCTGTCACGCGACGTCACAAAACCGCGAAAACTGACGGCGTCAAAGTGACTTGTACGCGTTAAGGACGCATGTATATGCCGAACAAAAGTGAATTTTTTCTGAATAGCTTGATACTTCCCCGTTTCGAAAGGAATAGAGAATGGCTGCCCGCCGAATGCTCTGGCACTAGCTACTGTGAGCGGCCTTGGAGCATGGATTTATTTGCGTATAATAAACATTTTCCCGCGACAGTATAACGTTATCGAGCCCTTCCGGAAGGTATACGACTTCACTTTGCCAACTATTCTTTGCTGAGGATCTGTTATGGCGACAGTTTTAACGTTTAGCTGCACGCCGCCGCGATTTTTGACCGGACAACACAAGCTAGGTAAGGGAAAGCGGACGAATCGCAGACGCCGGCACCACCCTCCTTATCCGGTTCTCTACTTTCACAATGCTGGCTCGGCCCAGTCGAATCTTCTCCACTTGAGCGTGCTTCTCGCCTCTTGTCAGCCAATTCGATAAGAAAATCTGCTCAGTGTAGGCAATGCTATTCGCTTTGAAAGGAAAAAAAACAGTGACCTCCTATAAACGAGGAGCGCGTTTGAGAGGGCTTTTCAAACAACGCTGCGGGTATACCGCCCGATGCTTGCGTCTCTGGTTACGTAAATTTGACCTCAGGAGATTGGGATAAAAACAGATTGGAATAGTTTTACGTTAAAGGGCCCCAGTTCAGCGATTTCCTGAAAGTGCGCAAACACCAGCTGCGTCTTTCTTTTTTATTAAACCACGGCTAAGAATTGAGTATACTTAGCTGCATTACAATCGATGGCGAGTGAGACTGGCCGTTCTATGGCTCTGTCGCAGACCAGTAAAGGCAGCTATCAGTGACCACTATGGCACACATATGGGGCATGCTGTCGTTGGACACCCTCTGGATCAACCGTGCAGTGATTTGCAACTGCCAGAAATAGCCATCGCGAGTTGTCGGGGAGGCTGAACGACCGGGACGACGACGACGACGACGACGACGACAACAACAACTTTCTTACGCATGAGAAGCATTCTGAATAACGAGATGGCCCAGAGCAACAGTTGTCGAAGTGATTGTTTTTCCTCCAAGATTCCTGTCATCTTATTTTACAAGAGCGGTAACTTTCTCAATCATCCAATTTTCATATTTGACACAACCACAGCCGCTCAAACAAGAATGATCTCTCAAAAGTGTTGGGTGCTTTCAGCGATAGTCTTGCTCCTTAACGTCACTCAATGTTGTACACGAAACTTAAGTGTTATTCTTAACCTTAACGTTAACATTAACATTAAGTTAAGTAAAAATGAAAACATAATACGATTATAGCGTTTTATACCACTGGCAAAACGAAAAAGAAAGGTAGCGAGCATTTAGCCATTTCCTTGCACTAAAACTGTTCCCTACGTGTATTCCCGCCGCATTGTTTCAACAACCGGAGATTTTGTCCTGCCCAGCACAGGGTCTAGAGCTTCATCCCCAGCTGCGGCGGCAGCAAAGCATGAGGGGTGAATGCAAATGCTCATGCACAGAACATTTCTGACAGTGCACGTCAAGGAGCTCCAAATCACCACTACGACGTCTGTAATAGTGGTCGTGTTGTTTTGGACGGTGACATGGAGCATTAAAATTAGGGGACCCAAAGTTAGAGGACGCTATCAGATCACGCATGAAAAAGAACGCGAAAGGCGTACAAATTAGTACGGTTTTTGCGCATGGAAAGCCGCTTCAGGACTGTTTCTAGAGCTCCCTAATAGGGAGTTTTGAAATAGCGTATTCCGGCGGCTTTGCGTGCGGAAAAACCTAACTCTATTGTTGGCCCTTTAGGTTCGTTTTTGTATAACCGCTAGATTGCGTCGCATTCTTTGAGTCCTCTATTTCTAAAACTCGCAAATATCAATCAATCAATCAATCAATCAATCAATCAATCAATCAATCAATCAATCAATCAATCAATCAATCAATCAATCAATTTGTTCGATCAGTCAGTCACTGAATCAAATCAGTCCACGTACGATCACGTGCCGCATTGTATGCACCGCAAATCGTCCGTCACAGAGATCTTTGACAAAATCAGAAAACACCATGGTCATTTCGCATTAAGCGGTGGCGCACGCACGCTAAAAATTGACTGTGGCATCGATTCACACAGAGAGACCACCGCTTCGTCCTGTCGTGCGCACATATCTGACGCCGAACACCGCCAGAAAAAGCGGCGTCGCTCGCTTGCTTTTGGGACTGAACGAGCCGCGGCCTGCGCGAGAGTGTACACAAGCCTCGGACGACGCGCCGGTCACCCAGCGTGAGCGTCGTCATCATCTTCGTATACCTAGTCGATGCATTCTGCGCCGTGACGTGTTTCTTTAAGGAGGGAAGCGCATGCAGGAGCGACACGGTTGGCTGAAGCGACAGTCGGCTCTTGACGGCGAGAGAGCGCGGTCGCATCATTTGACCGCATAGCTCGCGATCACCATTTGATGCAAATACTGATTTAGACAGGAACAACAAGCGGGTAGAGGACAATCAACAAGCACAACTTTTCATTCATAAAAGGTCACCGAGATCGCTTCTTTGACGACTTGGGCATTACGAAAAGGTGAGAAGGAGAACACGCTTGTTATCAACTTTGAGCACCTCGTGGGTCAGGCCCTTTCTGTTCATTTTCATAAAATGCGGCCTTTCTCTCTACAATTCATTTCACTTAAGTGCATGACAAAGCTGTTTGATCACGTACTGCTGCAATATACGTGGCTTCGCGTACGTTAACATATCAGCCATTTGGTTCCTTCTTAGAGCATGCCTGTAGTGCTTGTTGTGCACTGTGTTTCCCACTAACCACTAAGGAGTGACGTTGGTTGACACTTTCTATGTTAGCTAATACGTTTTTAATACTTCAATATTTTGCAAAAATGACACTGTTTCTTAACGTATAATACGGGGAGTGGCATTGCTAAGTCTTTTTCTGGGATACTGTTGCCTTTAAAAAAAAAAATCATTTTCCATGCTTCGCAATGACAGCGGCAGCGCAGTTTCTTATCCTCTGTCGGGTTTTGTTAACGATGTCATCATTCATAGAGGAGTGTTGTAAAGAACCAGAGATTGATTCCAAAGCAAGGCTCTGTACCTCTTCTAGAAGCTTGGAGAGTGTAACGAAGTAACTGCTTTACGGGATAAATAAAGCAATGTCATCGGTCATATAGATACAGCACACAGCTGATGAGAACAATGCGCACATTATATTTGTAAATTTTTTTTTGTCTAATAACTCGTCAGCGCACTTAAGCGAAAGCAGTGCCTAACGTTTCGGTTAATTCGGAGGCAGTACGAAGTGGTCCTTATCTGTGAACAGAGATTAAGCCTACGATACAATCAATGGCTCTGAATGACAAAAAATGCTGTCTGCGCAGACATTTAGTCATGCAGGCTAAAGTCATGACAATCGAATCCTTATTAACGAAGCGATGGCAGGAGCATTTCGCAACTGCCTATCGCAGCTGTCCTGTACGTTGTTGCCAAATTTATATATATTACGCAAGGTGTTTCACGAAATGCATTGTGACTTTCTTCAATATAGGGGAGAGGATATATATGAACGATTTCGTCAGAGTTGATAGATTATAATATTACTGTAAGTAGCAACCAGACTAGTTGTTAACTAGTCATAAAATTAGACTAATAGATTTCTACACAACTTAGTCAGACAGTCGATGCTAATGCAAGAAATGAAGCCCGTCGTCCGAAGAGTTCATAATTGCTCCAAGACTTGAAAGAAGCTGACGCTGCTAATTCGCGCGCAGTTATGAATTCCGGCCGCTTGCACACAGAAAACCTAAAGTGAGATGCCCAAGAACGCAACTTGCACGCGCCTGGCAGATGCCCATGAGTGACGTGGCTGTTTCGGCCTCATCGTTGGACGAGCATGACACTGCAGCGTCTTTACCAAGCCGCGTGTGCGTCGTTTCGTGCTTGCTCAAAGGGGAAGCGAAAACCATAGAAAAAGAAATTCAACAAGAGCAGACACTCGGCGAAAACTGGCAACAGGAAATACGTCACGCTAGTTTTAATACCGTCCGTTAGCTGCCGCGAGCATCGAAAAAAAAAAGAGTGAAATCAAGTTAACATTGTTTCATTTTTTTGTTCTTTCCCGCTAAAACTAAAAAGCTTTACGCATAAATCAACCTATAGGTTGCGACTTACTTTTCTTGCGTTACCTGGCGACAGGCCAGTGACACGCCAGACGTGTCAGCTGCATTCATCGTGCGCCAGACACACCACCGAAGCGAGCGAGGCCGGCTGCGCATGTGAGCGTTCACCTGTTCGTCGACCCGTCGGTCTTTTTTAGATGTAGCGTGGTTTCTTGGGCTCTCGGCGTATTCTTGCGTTCCTACTGCACTTTGACACGGCACCACTGCGCTGTTGGACTACGGCAAGGTGAGAAATTTTGTTTGAGTATGCGCTGCATTTCAAGCATTTCAAACAATTTAGGCTTACGGCATGGTACCTTGCGGTGTGACGCCGTCATCAAAAAAACTGCTCAGCCGTTGCGGCAAGTTAGTTTCACGTGTACTAAATCTTACCGCGACAAGTTTGTGGCGCTTTCTCTAACCACCAACACTATTGTAACTCATTTCGTCATTTTTGGCACACTACAAAGCTTTAGCAGAGCGTTGCTTAAGCTCAGCTCTGCACACAATTCATGCGCACCGGCGGCAGCACAGAATGCATTGATTTCGCTTATCTAACAAGCGCCTCTCCCAGAGACGCCAGTGACGTGCTCTTAATTTGGCTGTGAAACGACAAAGAAAGCAAATAGACGCACCATGACGCTCCGCTAAATCGGGTTCCTACGGTGAAACGTGGGCAGCGTTCTACGTTCCACTATAGACGAGAAAACCATGGCCAGGCGGCGCTGCTGCGCCTCCCCCAATGTGGAAACGCCAAGCAGCGCGGTCGCGTCGTGGCGTAGTCTCCGCTTTGTTTGCATTGTGCCGTTCGCGCTTTTCTTCGCTGCTCGTTCTCACGGCGCTCCGTTTTCGACGGCGGCAGATCGCCTGCTTGTGCAACAGCGATGCAAAGATTGCCGTGCGGTGTCAAGAAGGTTGCCGACGCCGACAGCTTTTTTTCGTGGCGGCAACCTCACGATAGGGGAGCGTCTGCTTCCGAACGTGTACGGCGTTGAACAAATTGTGGACGGTGATGTGAGAGTGGAAGCCAAGTGCGTGTCACAGGTGTCCGACAAGATCGTATATGACGTCGAGTTAGAGGTACGCACCATGTTCAGAAATTTAGCCACTTTTATTTCAATTGCAACATAAGTCACACTGGCAGCAGGAACTTCTGTTGTCATACTACTCGATGACTGCAGATCCATTGGGCTGCTTCTTGACGGTTCCGTCACTTTACAAAGGCATGTTCTGGAGTCTGTTTCACACGTGTCTTGCTGCTGCTCAAGAGCTGCGTCGCTGCAGTACGAGAGCACATGTCCCGGTGGTGCTGACTGCTGAGAAGACTGTTGTGATTGCCATTGGTCTGTTTGGCGCCACTTCCATCTGCATCGCCTATAATTTAAATTAAAATTAAATTATGGGGTTTTACGTGCCAAAACCACTTTCTGATTATGAGGCACGCCGTAGTGGAGGACTCCGGAAATTTCGACCACCTGGGGTTCTTTAACATGCCCCTAAATCTAAGCACACGGGTGTTTTCGCATTTCGCCCCCATCGAAATGCGGCCCGCATATAAATGAAACAGTATGTGTGCCTATTTTTTGTGGGGATTAAATTACTCCCAATAATATGTTTGCAAAGGTAACGTTCCTGTGATTGTGTGCATATATTATTCTACAAGAGTGGTACCACTACAAGTTATGATACTTGCACACTTAGATACTTAGAAAGCATGGGCAAACAACAAAAATAACGCGCACGACTCGAGCTGCTGCTTTCCGATCTGCCGCTTCCCGACGCACGCGACGACCGCGGCTTGCATTAAATACGGTCTGCTACCACACAAAAGTAGCGCGCGGCCCCTTTCGTTACCTGCACAACTAGTAATTTAAGTTGCAGCGTTTGGAAAAGGGAAATAATTATCTTGAGCTCGTCCATGCCGATCGCGAGTGAAGGCACAGTGCAATCAAATAAATTCGGGGGTTCTAAGTGCCAAAACCATGCCAGAACCACGAAATCATTATGAGGCCCGCTGTAATGGGGAGTCTCAGGGATAATTTTAACCTCGGGGGGGTTCTTCAACGTGCACAAAAATCAAAGCACACGGTAACAAGGGTGTTCTTGCATTTTGCCCCTATCGAGATGCGGCCGCCGTGGCTGGGAATCGAGCGCGCGTCGTAGAGCTTAGCGGCGCAACACGCATGCATTTACCGCTAACAAACGGCGGATGCCACCACAATTCAACAACGCGACACGCCTAAACAAACGGCCGTGCACTAAAAACAGGCATATGACTATTCCGCTTTCAAGATATTACACGCGAATGCGAAAGTATGAGGCTTGCTTGACTCGGCGCACTGCAGCTATCCATGCTTGTCGTCTGTCCTTCTCGTACCACTTCCCAGGAAATCTGTAGAACTTCACGGGCGGCGTACGACCTTTCGTGTCTTCGAGGCTGCTGTGGCATTCAACAACACATCAGTATTGCGTGCCACCTTTCCTGGCTGATGAGGTCGCACTCGGCATCGCAAAAACCACGCGCACGAGCGCTCCCGCCGTACAGAACACGGGCGCGCGCCAGCGCAGCGACGACCCTCGAAACTTCCATCGGTCCGCTAGGGGAGCATTCGGCGCTGGTGCCGGGCGGGCAAACTTTAGGTTGCCTCGTCTATACATGAGCGCTGTGCGCGCGGGCATCAGTGTTCTTGGCAGCGTTCTGATGAGTGTGCACATTGTTATGCTACGCCGGTCTGGGCGGACCGGACCGTAAATGCTCTGCTAAAACTGGGGTGGAATCTTATAATCGTTCGGAAAGCGAACCGTTCGTTTCGCCGCTAACGTCATTACATGCGCCACTCCCAAACCGGAGGTGGAAGAATAGGAGCATGCGACTAATAGACGAGAGTGTGCCGCCACTGAAGTGCACGTCATCATATGACGAGCTAATTGAGGAAGTGCAGAATGTTTCTGCTTGCTAATTAAATATAAGTTAAATATTATACGGCAAGTTTTAAAGTATAAACGTGCGGTACCAGCCGGGCGTTTACGCAATGTTTGAAGTAAATTATTAATGTCATTATTTTTCATTCTCAGCCCACCGGCGGTATCGCAAGCGTAAATGAGTTAGAAAAGCGCAGCGCAATGTCGTCTGCTACCAGCAGCTTGCACGATGCACGTACCAGGAATACACTGCCAGCACTTCCTAAGTAGCGCGCGCAACAAAACCGTGAACTGGCTCTTAGGGCCACCTTCACCATAGCCGACTATTTCAATTTTACTTCTTTTTTCGCCCTTCGTCATCGGCTCGGACATGACTCGCTCGCAGCCGCGCTGACGCTGCGATCTACCTCATGGCGCGTCGCGTGATCGAAGCAATAGAACTTGAAATCTAACATTATGATATACCGGCCCTGCATTGCCTGCGCGAAGTAAAATTGAAGAACATTGTGCTGACGATGCGCACTGTGCGTGAAATTGAGGATGAATGGGTGGCACTCCCGAACTTGAGCAAAAAGGGCAGCCAAATAAGAGATCTCCACAATATCGTTCCGTCCTGATTGTATAGTTGTATCAGCCGAACGAAAGAAGATCTGGATCAGCCTAGATAGAACCCTTCTGATTGCTGAATGGCGATCTGCGAGCTATTCACGCTGGCGACCTCACTGGGAATTCGATCTCGCCATGCAAATATCCCCTTGGCATTGGTTTTGAAAACGAGGCCACGGGAAAGCTGACCCAGCCCTTCTACCGGCCAACACAGTAATTGCGAGAGCAACTCCGTGGACAGTGTCGGCAGCACAGATCTAGGCCATTCCGATGAATTCTTCGCTTCCGACCGACCTCTGGGAACTGCAGGCCGGCGGCGATGAACCGCATCGCGCAATTTCTTCCTCTGCGTGGAATGACCACTGGTACGCTTGACCCGAGTTTCCTCCAGTTGATAGCGTAGCCTGCAAAAGGTTCACTTAGAAAGACGGCAGGGGCGGTGCAAATAATTATCCATCTGCTCTTCGAACGCGTATCGCACTTCCAGTCGTGGGACACCGAAAGAGCAACGCCATGCAGACGACGAAGGCAATAGCCTCCGAAGCAACCAACGCATGCGCGCGCGACGCCCGCATGTCTCCGGGGTCGCCCGACCGGCGTGCTCTTTCCCGGTTCCGCTATTCGCCAACGACGGGTTCGCTTTAAAAATTGATAGATGACGTGATCATAATTTACGGTACCGCCTCGCTGTCTCTGACGGCCTCTGACGCAAGCAAAATTTTGACCAATCAGGTGATGCCAAGTGAACAGTTCTCCTTCCGAACCGTTATGATTCGGCCCTTCTCTATATACTTTCGAGGCATGGTTGCCTGCCCTGCGTTGTGATGCAGTTAGTTTCGCGTGTACTGAATCTTACAGGTGCAAGCATGTGACGATTTGTATGGTCCCGCAACAACTTAAACCTTCTTTCGGTACTCACGCTTGCCGAAAACGCCACGCGCGATTTCCAAGAGTGCTAACACGGGAGCGTGTTGCTTGCGTCGGCTGAACGCGCTAAAGATAACAAGGAACTTGTAACTAGAAAATTAAGTCTTCTGAACGACTTAAAACGGGCTTTGCACCCACGCATTTGTATTGAGTGCGAGTATAGAAGGCATTCTGCGAGCGTCTAACATTGTTTGGCTGGGAGGATGTGCTGTGGCCACCTCTGTTTACGACACGTACCATCGTGTCGGCCGAGGCTATGTCTCGAAAACACGCAGTCGCCCGTGTAATGGTGCTCTTAAAGTGCCGGTAATAAGGCCAGGGAATGGAGGAATGCTTCGAAATCAGGGGCCGAATCCACAAAGCTTTTCGTTCGTAAGTGCTGTTTTTCATTGTGTAATCGCCTTCGCTAATATGTTCTACATCACTATTGGCTAGCACGAACGCTTTTAGCGTAAGAACTTTTTGTGAATACGGGCTCAGATGGTATCGTTTGCAATGAGGCGGGTATTTGCTATGTATGTAAAAGCGAATTGTATTTCGTTTGTGCTGCCGCCCATTCAGCACTTTCTCACGTTTCGCCTCTACACGCATTATTCCTGTAAGGTGTTAACACCAAAATGACACATGCTTGTAATTCACTTTTTTCAGCCGATGCCATCCGGTGGCGCTTCGTACGGGAACTACTGCTGCTTACGTGCTGTCACCTGTGCCTACTCCATTTGTACTGAATGGAAACAAATAAAATTAAATATACAGACACCACACAATACGACACACACGTCTTTTTTTGTGAATGTGGTGTCGGCTTTTCGCGCCGATAAACTGAATGTGTAATAAAACCGCACCAACCAGCCCAGCATATATATATATATATATATATATATATATATATATATATATATATATATATATATATATATATATATATATATATATATATATATTATTACGCAGAAAGGAAACAGAGTGGCCCGATTTTAGTAGCCATATCATAAAAAAGCTAAAAAACAAGGACAGCACAGGGGAAATTACTTGCCCTTATTAATTGAATTAAAGGAAGGATAAATTACTGGAAACGAAAGTGGATGAAAAAACAACTGGCCGCAGGTGGGATACGAACCCACGTCTTCGCATACGGGTGCGATACCCTTGCGAATTGAGCTACCACGGCGCCGTTTTCCCATCCACTTTCTGCGGTACTTATGTTTATCTACTAGAACTAACCCTGGGTGTTACACTATAATTATTAGTAAGGAAAAAAAGATCATGAACGTGGTCGGTCAATGGCGAAAAACAGTTGCGAACGAAAAACTTTCTTAATTCTGCCCCAGAAGCTTCGCGTCTATTAATTAGTACGCACACTTATACTTCGTAGCACGCCCGACATTAATTAAACGCCCATGCCAGAGTGTAGCCCGATTCTATTCTTACTATGTATGGCATGCAGGATGGCTTCCATGCGGCTGATTCACTTACAACACAGGGCCAAAAGCCGCTGACTTCCTATTAGGTGTTGCTGTCAGCTGTAGGTAACTTTCTTTATCTATACGGATTCTCATCCTTGTTTGGGGAAAAAATGAATTTGATCCAAATCTAGGGAAAATTTTTGATTGATTTATCGACTGAATGATTCATTTATTGATTGATTCAGAGATGGCTATCCTGCAATTGGCGAAGGTAAAAGGGGAGGGAAAGATGAAGCGAAGAAGAGAAAGTCCACTGTGGATATCGCCGGCGTAGTAAGTGTTCTGCTCTATATCATAGACGGTCATTCGAACCGGTAGCTTTCAATACTCGCATGGGCGCTTTAGTGGCCTTTTGGAAATGCGATATGTGAGGCCATGCTCCCACGATCTTGATCAAGGTGAATGGTTTTCTATTCATCTGATTTAGAGCTGTGCGAAGGTTGTTTTTCATATTTTAAACCATGGGCAGTAGCACAGTAGATGGTGTATATTCTCTTCGACACCACAAGCATTGCGTTCGGCGCTGTCACCCATTCCAGTTTATCATGTATATGAACTGGTGAATTTAACGCCTAGGCGTGAGCGACACAACATTGTTTCCTCACTTCGCGGAAGCCCAGCTAACAGCTACAGTTGCATAGATTGGTAGAGAAAATGTAATTGGTGGTGAGTGAATTCAGGTGTCTGCCACTTCTCCAATGTCATATTGCACGCTTGCTTAAGTGTTAGGATGCGTCAGTCCGTGATAAAGGTACAGAAACAAAGCTTATTCCGTCGTGTGCTTTCCTAGCAGCATCGTCGGCGGGGTCGTTGCTGGAGGTACCGCAATTGCCCGGCAGCCACTGAAACACGGCGTCGTATCCTTTTGAGATCATATGGTGGTGCGTTTGTTGTATTTCCGACACTAGTTGTTCACAGGACCCGCGACGAAGAGCTGACAAAAGACATTGTGGGGCCCCCTTTGAGTTACAGAATATTGCCCACCAATTAGCCGGTTGGTTGTTAATACAATCAACGACGCCTCGTAGGGCAACAAGTTCCGAACCGGTCGATAGTGGGACGTGAGAAATCTTGTATCTTATGCCTATTGATCATGATGGGATTACCACTGCGCCAATGAAGCTGGTTTGAGTGGAAGAACCATCCGTATATATGTTGGCTCGGTCAAAGTGGAAAGTGTGCAAACAATCCCGAGATGCTTGCTTCAAGGCCAAGATAGGCAGGTCAGTCTTCCCTTTTATTGCCGCAACGGAAAGGCGCACTTGAGGTTGTAAAGCTCACAAGGCTGACGGTGAACGTGCCGAAGGTGTGAAGCCCGACGGTAGGGAGGCACGATGAGTGCTGATTAAATTGGAGAATGACGCCTGCGATTGTCGGTCTGGCAGTCGAGCAAGATAGCTTGATTGCATCCGTGAAATGTGGCGAATATGTACCCTAAGCGTGTCGGTGATAATGTAAGGCGGAGTCCGATTGTCTCGAGCCATTATAACTATTCTGCTGTTGAGAGGCTCCCAGAAGGCCGAGGCAAACGCGTAGTGCCTGTGTTTGCATGTTCCGATGTGCTCTAAGGTTAGACTTGCAAGTTTTAGAAAGCACGGGAGAGCTATAGAAGAAGAAGAAGAAGAATAATAAGAAAAAGTAGTAGTAGTAGTAGTAGTAGTAGTAGTAGTAGTAGTAGTAGTAGTAGTTCATTCTTTCTTTCAAAATACAAAAGAAAGTGAAGCAAGAGCTAAAGGCATATAGCCTGACAAGAGCTCTCGCCCCAGATAGCATTTCAAGCGTAGAAAGCCCACATATAATAAATGAAATGTGATGCAATTCCATTGTAGATATAGACACAAATTGTACAATTAACTACAAACTAGCAATGTAAATAAAGAGAGTGATTAATAATTAGCGAAGGAATCAGATAAAAGGTGCTCGATAAACTATAGCATGGAGCCCACTTATGATCCCCATGTGTTGCCGGCGATGAATTTGAAGACCTGGACAACAGATTTTAGCTTCTTTTTAAAGTGGGCAACCCGAGAGCTCCAGGACAGGTCCTGGTCAACAATGACACCCACAACCCGATGATTTTTCTTGTAGGAGATAGGCTGACCATTGGTGCATACTCGATAACCAGTCCTCGCTTTTCGCGTAAAGGCGACTAACGCACTTATTTCGCTCGAGATTGTTAGGCCTTGTGTGCAAGGATAGCCAGATGCATGTGTTGTTGCCTTCTGTAGCCTTGCACGAACCTGCAGGCGAGGCGCTGCTGGTGCCGAGATACAGATGTCGTCGGCGTAGATTGAGACACTCACTGTTTCCGGTATAGGGATTCGGCCAGCCCAAAAAGCGCGAGGTTGAAAAGAATAGGGCTTACAACACCGCCTTGGGTAACGCCACGACACGTGTAGTGGTCGCTAGTCGGACCATCTTCAGTAAGTACAAACAAGGACCTTCGTGTCAAGTAGCTTCGGATCCATTGAAATACTCGCCCTCCAAGTTTAGTTGTCAAACGTTCGTCTAGGATGGCTTGATGGGAAGCGTTGTCGTAAGCGCCTTATACGTCCAGAAAGAGTGGTACTGATAGTCGCTTTCCGGATATTTCCTGCTCTACAGATTACACTGGATCGATGACATTGTCAGTCGATGAACGGCTTCGTCGGAATCCCGCCATGGAGTCAGGGTAAATCTCGCGTTGTTCAAGGTGCCATTCGAGACGCATGAGGACCATACGTTCCACGAGCTTGCCAACGCAGCTCGCGAGTGCTATATGCCGATGCGATGCCAGTTCCTGCGGTGATTTTCGTGCTTTTAGCAGCGGTATCAGGCGGCTGCTATTCCATTCTTGGGGAACGACACCATCTTGCCATGTTGTATTAAAAAAGATCAAGCAGTTCTCGTCACGCTTTTTCACCTAGGTGGCGCAAAGCAGTTTATGCTATTTCATCGGGCCCTGGTGAAGACGAACGCCTACAGAATGCCATAGAAGCTTCCAGCTCTTCCACAGAGAACCTATACTTGTTTCTCCAGGAACTTGAATGTCCTATAAAACCATGTCAGAGAGTAAAACTGTCCCGCCGGCGATTTTCGCATAAAATTCCTGTGCAACGTCTATGTCACGGTGGTTTTGATATAGAGCAAGGGCGTTAAAAGGGTGTCGTTGCTGGGGACATGAGTGAGGACCCCATACGGTGCGCTACACGCGGGAAAGTGGCCCTTGCGGTGGTCTAGTGATTCACAAAAGCATTTTCATCTTTGATCCTCTAGCTTATTCATTGGGTGCTGTATCTTTTTTGCACGCGCCGAGCTACTCTGGAGGTTGAGGATGGACTTCGTACTCCTGTACCTCCTTTCAGCTGGCCGAAGTAGTGCACTAAACCTTTATAATTCAATATCGCACTCTGTATGCTTCAATGATTGTGTGAAGGAAAGCGTACAATCTTGCCTTGCGTCTGCAATTATATCTTCTAACCTGCGTGCTATATGTGTCTTGAATTTGTCTTCAATAGGGTATTCAAAAACTGACCAGTCAATTCGGCGAGAGACAACCGGTAAGGAGGCTTATAGTTCATCGATCCTCACATAGGTCGGAATATGATCACTTCCATGGGTCTCAATATCAGTGAACCAGTGTACGCCCGAAGGTAGGCAACGTGACACCAGTGTGAAGTCTAGGCAGCTGCTGTGCGTTGTTCCTCGCAGAAATGTCGCGCTTCCATAATTTAGAAGACACAGATTGTGGCCTGATGCAAATGATATGAGTGACCTGGACCTTGAATTTTTTCTGGAGCTTCTCCATATCTGGTGGTGAGTGTTGAAATCCCCTGCTATTATCAAAGGACCTCGAGTCGCAGACATTTCTTTTGCAGTCAAATTGCATTTCCAGACAGTTTTTGCAGTCAAATTGCATATTGCAGACAGTCTTTCGCAGTCAAATTGACTTGTTTGGGAAAGGCAGGCGCCAGTAAGTGTAAAAGACAGCTCATTTTTCACAGTAACACACACGTATTGATTATCGTCGTGTGGGGGTACGGGCTTGATGAAATACAGAAGGAAGTTGCTAATGTAAACCATAACTTTACTACTTCGGGCATACGTGGGTGAAACGAAACATTCATATCCTGGTAGCATTAGCAGATAAGTTCGGTTTACAGATCACTAGTATAGGAGAGCGGTTTTCAAGCACCAACAGCCAGAAATCCGAAATAGGTCGCCTGAGTCCTCTCGCATTCCATTGAAATATTGAAGCGCTTCTGACATCATCCCTGAACGATCGCTGTTATTGTCGATGAGCCATGGTTCCGTTGTATAGGTTCTCAAGCCCTGGCCTTCTGAAGGCTTGCGAGAATTGGATTGGTGGCATCCAGCACTTGCCCCGCACTTCGAGCTGTTGGTACCTGTAGCTGGTCTTGAAGAACACCAATAACACTCGCCAGAGAGCTGAGCATGACAAGAATTTGTTGATCTTGGTCCGTCAGTTTATCAGGAACAGGCTAAGTGTCCCTTGCTGTAGACGTCTGATCTCGCTCAGTAGGTGCATGTAGCCTCGGCAGTTCAGGCCAAGGGTCAGCTGCCGTGCTGTTCGAAGCTCCTTTGTCTTTAGAGTCGACTGCGTTTAACCTGGGTGGTAGAGAGGGTGGCGATAGTGGACGTGGCTCGCGTGGTAGAAAGGCTTTCGAGGTTGTTGAACGACGTCGACGACGTGATCGTCGTCGCTTAATAGATGCGGCCGCTTCTCGGTGAGACGAGTGGCCTCTAACACTTTTCTTCAATATTGCTATTTCATTTCGATTGAATGGGCAGTCCTTCGAGTATGCATCGCGAGGCCCGCTGAAATTTGTGCAAATCAGCACGCTGAGATCATACGCGCCTTTAGTGTGAGGCCCGGTGCATTGAGGAAAGAATGCAGTGTTTTTGCACATACTGCTCACGTGACCTAACTTCGTGCACTTCCAGCACTGCTGTGGTTTCGCTTTAAAGGACAGAACTGCGTGTCGTAAGTGACCCACCTTTACATGTGATGGGAGCGATTTGCCCGTAAATATAATCTTTACACAGCGCAACGTGCCGAGAATAGACAAGCTTGCGATGACGGTGTTTTGTGTAGCTGGCTTGATTAAGACCGACAGATTTGTCTTGGCAATGGTCTCGTCAACATCGTCAATTACACCAGTGCTGACTTCCTTGCCCAGAGGAATTTGAGGGCGGACTTCCATCCAATCATGTTTCGTGACTTTGCGCAAAGAATACAACGCATCCGCATGTTCTACGTCAATCGCTAGGATGTTATTACGGGTGTTCACTGTGATCTTTGATTTCATTCGGAACCAGCGCCTCTAGATGTACAGACACGGCTTGCCTGTTGAGGCGTCTCATGTTGCCAGTGGTGAAAACTGGCGCAAAAAGGATGGCGAGTACCTCGGTATTCCGCGAGGACCTCATGGTGGACACACTCGAATTCGACGGTGTGCTGGGAAACCTTCCTTTTGCTTTACGGCTCCGCACCAGCTGGAAGGTGCCTCCACAAGACTCTTCACTCCTGACATAGTACTACATCGTGCCCGTCGCTGTCAGTGTCACTCTCGGTGGCGTCACGCTTCCTGGAGGCAGCCGCAACGGGCACTGCCGAGTCCTGCGGTCGTGCGTCAGACTCCATTTCCATCGCAACTAAGCAGGAAACAGCAACTCACTGGTATAAAGTCCAAGAAATTCACAAAGGCTGTAGAGCTGAAAGACGACGTTCTGCCTGAAAGGCACTTTGTCATCCGATTGATTGACTGAAAATCTTTCATTGTGAGTTGAGGCACAAGGCCTCTGTGAGGAAAGAGTGCACGCTGTCATAGCCCTTGGTTCAGTAGATACCAGTGTGATGTCTTGGTCAAAGCCCTAGTCGGTCGATGTGTTGCATGTTGTGCTGAAGCTGGACCCAGTCAGAAATGCGGTTAATAAGCCCCCTGCACCACTCTGCGAAGGCCATTTAGGCTGCCAGATTTGGCAACTACAAAGTTCTGTGCCATAGTCCATGAGCAGTGCATCACGGTGATCTGTGTTTTAGGGCGGTTTCATACTATAGTCGGATACAAATGTAGAAAAAATGGGAGGCCCCGCCCAGATGACCGAAGCGCGACAGCCGATTGCCTCCGCGACTAAAATAGTCCCGCTCGAAATATCGTGCTCCTGAAAAGCGCGATTCTCGGTATAAATAAAGACTTCTGTATTTTTATGACTGGTTTAGTAGAGCTCTCATGTGCTACAGCACATGCCGGATAGCGACAGAAAAATAACCCCGTGCCTTCTACAACGCTGCACGTCGTTTGCTCTTTAGCTTCTGTGCAAGTGACAAAAGTAAAAAGAGCAGCTCTGCATGACTTTTGCGCTTGTTCGCATGCACATGGCTCATCTACTACTCGTTTTCCAAGATTAAAATGAATCAGTTGCTATTGAAAGGTATTTATATAAAACAATGCATTTATCGCTGAAGCACACAGCTGACGCGAGTTGGCCCAGTTCGAAGCACGGGCGGCCTTCTTCGTCTGCGGGGTCACCGGCCGTCCGGCTCATGACGTCAGTCCAGAGTGCGTGCCCATTGCTGGATGCTCGTGTGCATCCGCGTCGGAGGAGTAAACGCCCCCTTTTTTCTAAAGTTGCATCCGACTATAGTCATTCACCAGAATTTGGATGCGATTCATTTCCAGAATGAAGCAACTAACAATTGCTGCACTAAAGCCTACCATGCGTCCACGCCACTGCCGTGATGTCAGGTCCGCTCCGTTTCGCTACAAAATACGCAATGTAAGCTAAATAAGCGTAAACCTTATCAATGAATGCATCGTGGAAACACGTAAGGGGGGGGGGGGGGGTCAAGATGATTGGTCGGGTAAGCTACGTATTTTGAATTTCGGTGGATCGGAGAGCATTTGCAAAATCGGGACTATTGCTGGCGTCGGCGTCTTCACTATTGTCCATGTGGATGTATCTTGTGGCACAGTCTTTGTCAGTCTATGTCGAGAAAAAATTGCAAGAAACCGAAAAAAGAGAAGGAAAAAGCGACAGACATGCGACTTTATAGAATCGCAACGCAAATATCAGTGAAGCAGAGTTCTAGACATAGAGGCCGGCTTTTTTCCAGCGAAGAGGCGTTTCCGTTTCTTTGTGAGTCTTCCTCGCAACTCATGCCTTCACATTTCGCAGCCTTCTCAGCCCTCACCGCTTTTGCGCGCCATGCTGAGCCACAGCTGTTCCGCCGACAATGGCGACGTTGAAAGCGTCGCTGCTTACACTTAATACCATTAATTTCGCTCTTCTTAACATAGACAATATTCTGAAGGGTTGATCTTAAGCATATAGGGTCTCCCGCAAGCTGCGTAGTTTGTTTACATAAACAAAAATTAAATTCACGTCTCAAAGAGCGCTTAAAAGGATGATCGGACTGCACCTTGGAAATATTCTACGGCATAACCAACATAGTCACATAATGGAATGTTATCCAACGTGTTCTTCGAAACACGCTTCCTTACCAAGCGGAACCTCTTTATGCCCGAACGCTCTTGACCCGCGCACTCTTGATTAGACGAGAGAACTACAATAGACAATTAGGGAAACTTTAGCGATTTCGGCCAACTGGACTAAATTAAACAACCCGTTAATATTGCCCACGCCAGGGATGGGCATCGATTAGCAAACGTAACAGAATTAATCCGAACGATTTTATGAATAAATTCCTGAATAATCAGATTTGTTGATTTACCTACGTGTGCTAAAAAATCAACTGGGTCCGAACTCAAAGCATTTAGTTGGTAAGAACTTTTAACCCTTTGCTCTTGGCAGACAGCCTTCGTTATAAATACAAGGTGTTTCAGGGAACACTTTCAAAAAATGATTTAATATTGCCTGTGGCATATAGCACGATTATAGTCCATGAGCTCGTCTACTCGGAGAGGCCAACATTACTTGCACGAAAAATTGGAACGCATAATTGACAAATCAACAAAATACCCCTAATTAAGCTTTAAGTAATTACCTTATGGCACATATTGAAATTCTCAAATTCTAGCGACTCCGGCTGATAGGCATATCCACTTGAAAAGAATTGTGTGGATCTCATCATTTACGTGATATGCGCCGTCAACTTGCGGCAAAAATGCACTGTCGTTTGACTTTCATAAAAAAATGTCGTTTCCTGCATTGAAGCACAAAAGTTCAGGAATTAATACCTCGAAACTGGTGTCATCTTGAGAATTCATTCCAAGTGGATCCGCTTTGCGAACTCCCCGGCTAGAATTTGTAAATTGCAATATGTGCCATAAATTAATTAGTTACCAACAAATTAGGGAATTTGTGTTAATTAGTCAATTATGCATTTTAATTTGTTGTGCAAGTAATCTCCGCTTCTTCGAGTAGACCAGCTCATCAACTAGAATTATGCCATCTGCCGCAGGCAATTTTTCAAAAATTTTGAAAGTGTTCGCTGAAACACCCGCTATGTCCAGC
This sequence comes from Dermacentor variabilis, assembly GCF_050947875.1. NCBI lineage: Eukaryota > Metazoa > Arthropoda > Arachnida > Ixodida > Ixodidae > Dermacentor > Dermacentor variabilis. The sequence continues at coordinate 48,737,932 of NC_134568.1, read as the reverse complement.
ATCAGCACTTGTTGGAATTTGTTCTTACAAATAATTCTAGTGTAATTGTCTTTTTGTGAATGCGGGTCCTGATTATTTTTGTTCATAAGCTTTCCAATAAAACACATTATTCATTGTTGAAAACCCAGCAATGTGATAGCACAACCGCGCTTTTCTGAGCGCACCAGTCCTTTCGCCATCTGTAGGCTGTGCTGTATACAGGCTTCGAGCAGTACACAAATAGCCTTGCACCTTTCATCCCGACTATATTCTCGCGTGAACAATTACTAAGTACACTATGATTCGGTGCAGAATCTGCCGAAAGGCGTGGACTCGGGTTATCGCGTTTTATTCGCTCTCTTCTGTACTCGTACAAATCTTCGCCGAAGTCTTTCAAGCAACTGTTCGGGCGACTGACACTGTCATTGGGCACTTGGCGGAGCTGCCCTGGTACTAGTAATTTCGGAGAATGCTGCCTTTGAGTCTTAAGCTTTTCAGCACCGCATGTATCGCTGGGGCCTTATGACGCGACTCGGTGACAGGCGCACTCACAATCCCGGCATTGGCTTCGAACCCTTTCGCAGGGGTGCACCTTCGATAGTCGTCAACCTAGGCGGGCTCTGCCAGTGCAGTTTGGCGGCGTTGTACCAAGACTACTTCGTATGTATGAATGTGTGTTTATAGTTTCAACCAAAACGTTATTTGCAGCAGTTAGTATAGCTATCATAGAACGTTACTAAAGCGTTATTAGCTGTTTACTAGAGCAAGGGATTCGCAGGTGACCACTTCACCTTGCTCCGTTTATACCGTTTATACTCCGTTTATACCTTGCACATTATACCGTTTACTGGCGCTCTGGGTGCAGAATTTAGACGAACTTTAGCTTATTTAATCATGTTGCATTGGCAGGTGTTTGGATACCTTGTGGCGCATATATATGCAGAAACTATGTTATAGAAATTGAAGTTCATAACATTGTGTATTAACCTAGATACGTAGGTTCTCCAGCATAACCTCTTCTTCCATAAGTGCGGCTTTATAGGCACACATGATGAGCTTCTTAAATAAATATGGCGTAATAGGTCGTATATTGCGTTGTGAGTTACGTTTTTTCTAATTTATTTGCTCCATTGTGCACGGTAGAGGCATCCACAGTCTAGCGTTTAGGTATGACTCTGACGTATTCTCAATTCATGATGTAATCAATATGGCCCAAATGTGGTTTTTCACTGAATTATTTCCCACGGATGTGTTTTAGAATAGAAGCGATATAATTATTACCATGGAAGTGGTGACTATAGGCCGGATAAACCTCATTAGACTGCTGATCGTGATAACGCCGCTGCGCTAAGAATGGTTGCTAGATTTTGAAGTTAGTGAATTAGCCAAAGTAGTGACTTTTTCTAATTAGTAAATGTTAATAGCGCCTCCGTTACTAACAGTAGTTACTAGCACAATAGTAACACATGTGACAAGTAGTTCATAAATTATATTTAATAATTACAAGGTTTTTTTTACAAGCGTGTATAAACGACGAATTGTTATCGCCCTGACGGTGGTCTTGAGCAGCAACAGGGTCGCTAGGTCAGTTCTGTGCTGCGGTAACAGGTTAAAACCTGTGAAACAGTAGCGCTCTGATAAACTCGTCATTTCAGAGATGAGTAAGATCATAGCAGCTCGGAAAAAACTTAACCGAGCTTGCTGACGACATTTCCGCTGTCTCTTTGCTCACTCGAGCTAGCCTATACAGGTTTGAATCCCAATGTGACCAACCAAATATAAACTACGCAAAGAAGTTTTGACGTGAGGAGCATATCGCGAAAGTCCCACGTGAATGGGAAGCCGTCATAAGCCGATATATTCATGATCTGCGTAGAACATTACGGCCACCAATTCATTCGAACACGTGATTATATTGCAGAGTCGAGAAAGTGTACGTAAACAGAGCCCCTACAAATTTTCACGCCCTTTCACACACGTTCAGTTGATCCAATTACTCAGACAGCTGTCGTACTCCTTCTACAACTTCTTTATGATCGCATGTTCTCCCTGTGGGCTTGTACATAGGCATGTTTCCGGAACAGTTTTGACGTAGCTAGATTGGCACAAAAAGGAAAATTGATTGGTGGGGTTGAAAGCAATCGCTCACAGTCCGTAACGTGCCATCCGATTATTGTTGGTATCTAAGGAACATGCCACAAAATGATATAAACGAATATAAGAAATCATGCAGTTAGATTAACGCAGAAAGTCGCGACAGAATTACTTGACCCGACATAGCGGTGAAACATCGCGACAAAACAGGTTGTCGGCTCTCGTGATGTAACATAAGTATCTCAGCTACAGCCAGCCGCGATCTATATTTAATCAGAGGTTATTCGTTCCTCTGCAGTGGAACTTCTGCGCCTTTATTTTTTTTTACTCTTTGTGCGCAAGTACAGGAATTATTGCTAAAACGAAGCGCTGACTGCGCACCAAGCATCGCGCGGCGTTGCGCCCTTCTGGCACTCAAGCTCACGTGTTTCCTGCATGCTTCTACTTCCCTTCCCCTTTCCGGTTACCCTCAGGAGTGTCGTGTGCCGTTTCTCTTCATCTGTGCTGTCGGTTGCCTCTAAGCTCATGTCTCGGTGACATCGTACAATTCTGCGTGATATCTGACGTACGAAGTACAATAGAACGCGTGAAAAAACCGCATCCAATAAGTTTCCCATTGGTTCCATCAGTTTCAGATTCAAACAGGTTACAACAGCCGGAGCTGCCGCACTTGCGATGGGTTGCACAATGCGCGTGAGGCAATATGAATGGTTCGATAATTGGAAACCTAAGAAAACAACAATGAGAACAAATGTGAACATGTACTCGTTTGTTCAGTTTCCATCGTTGTTTCCCAACGTTTCGCGAACTACGCATGAATGCATTCGCGGCCACAGACCCAGCTGTCAACCCTATCAGTTTGTGTAGTCTGGCGGTAACTGACGCGTATTCAGCGTTACGTGACCGATGGCTTTGAATAGTTAAGCCCCATTTACTTGAGGCCACTGTTGCGCTGTTTAACAAAGAACAAACAGCTCGTCAATATATATTTCGTATTTGGTAACAGAATCCTTTAAAAGACAGCCTGTGACATGAAGCGCAATAGAGCTTCTCCGGGTGGATTACTTTAAGAGAAATAAAGTGTTCGTCCTACAGAAAAGATGCAGTTTCGCCCAGAAGGCGAAGCATCGATCGCGATAGAAAATTAGCAGGCAGCCATAAGAAGTAAGGATAGTATACTTTTATCGGCCGTATCAACTTGTAACCATTCACTTGCTAACTAAATTAATAAGCATGGTGTCAGCGCGCAGCCAACATGAACACATCACACTCGATGACGGCGGACACTTGCCATCAAAACGCTGGCGCGAGGAAACGCGACCGCAGCAGTGAGCGACATTCGTGCTGTCTATCGCTTCAACGCAAAGCGAGCGCCTTCGCGCGCCACAACACGCAAGGAAGCTACGAGCCGCCGACGTGCCCAGACTCTGCCCCCAGCACAGGTCTTTCTAAAGGTACGGCCCCGTGACCGTGCGCAGCCGCCACATGCGCCCGGCGTTCGCTCCACCATACTGGGTGCATTGCGCGCGCGAGAAAACTACGTGCTTCCTCTTCGCAATCCTCCCTTTCGCGCGGGCGCGACTGAGCCGCGATCGTCGACTCCCCTCGCACCTTTTCCCTCGCACATACAGCTTAGGGCGCTCGGCGACGGTGTTATTGTCCCTGGAATTAATACGGAACCTAGTGGCGACGGCGACGCCGACAACAGAAATGCGCTTGGAGTGTCCATATACTTACTATCGCAATAACAAAGATTGGTGAGATAGCTGTGCCGCGATTTTGTAGCGATGTCTTCCTCTTTATACTATGGCATCCACTTTTATAATTCAGCATTCACGGCGTGCTGATCCCACCGATACCGCGGGTGGAGTGTCGCTCTGATCACTGACGAAGTGTGACAGCTCGAAAAGGAATGGCAATGGGAAAGACAAGCTACAACATAGCAGCTCTGCTCTATAGACGTCCGCTAGTTCACTTCTTATTTGTTCACTCTAGGGCTCATGTTTCAATTGCGTATTTCAAACAGGACAGTAGTGTCTTAATATCTACTCAACGCAAATCGAAAGAGGTTTCTAGATATCCGTCTCCATAATCTGACACGAAATGCTTAGGCATTTCAATTAAAAGCTTCGCGAAAGCCTTTATCGTGCACAGCAGGGCGAAACTATAACTGGATTTTTCTTTATGTGTTGACGGTAACATTATGGGAACAGATGGATTATGGGAAAGGCCAATTATGGGAACGGACGCTTCAAATGGGGTAGTAGTCTCTGGATTCTTTCTCGATGGATATAAAGTTATCCGAATCTTGGCTTCATTTTTGCTATTTTAAGTTCAAATATTTTACTGCGGGAGTAGACAAAATGAAGTGCGCCAAGAGCAAGGTTAGCTGTAACGCATGATGTAGAATACCTTAACTAAGAGGTGCAACATTCAAAACTAAGGAGCTGAAATGTTTGATATGGGCTTTAAATAATAATTTGAACGTTAACTAGTAGAACTGCAGTGATTAGTCATTTGAATGCTGCGTTTTGTAATCTAAGTAAGAGGTGCCTTGTACGCTAACCCACTTGGCGGAACCATGCAATTTTTTGCATGCAAATAAAAACATAGGCAAAGAAAAACGGACTACAATTTTTTTTCTATATCTGCTAAGGTGACTTGTCGCACGATGCCCATTTTACACATGATAACACGGTCCACGGTGCTTCAGTGGCTGTGGCGTTCCTCTGCTGAGCGCTAGGCTGCGGGTTCGATTGCAAGCCACGATGGCCGTATGCCAGGACTCAGATAAGCATAGAGAAGCACCCGCGCACTGCGATTTACCACACAAATGCCAGGGCGCCTCCCGTAGCACGCCTTTAGCCTTGCAATACAAAATCCCGATAAGTTATTATTTTATTGCACTCGACGTTTATTCGTCACATATGAAGTATTACCTTTTAACAATTGCAATACTTTTGAGCTATGTAGAAACATGAGCTCTTCTGAAAAAAAAAAAAAACTCCTGAGATATAAGGGGTATAGAACCTTGTAGCGATATGTACGCTAGGCTTACCGCACGCGCTCTGACGTCTCTTCGGAAGCAGGCGACAGGACGCTTATCTGCCAGAATGAACGTTCTACTGGTGAAGTATCGTAAGCTTTCTTTTTGCCTCAGCGAGAGTTCTATACGGCGAAGTTATGACGCTGCAGCCGACGGTATGCTATTTAGTGCGTTGACCCAACGGACGTAGCGGATAGGGGTGCAACGAAAGAAAAAGGCGAAAACTGTGCGCTATCTTAATTTTTTATTGATTTCCATCACCACCGAGCGAAGCCCCTCTGCCGGGAGGTTTCTGTGAATCCTTCATGACGACGGTCGCCTTTAATGTTTTCTACGTTCAGATGAAAGAAAGTAACAGCCAGCTGTTCTTTGATCCCGCGGGCTTTGATGTACGTAATGGGTGAAAGTTGAAGCTGCAGACCCCGTTCAGCTGGTGTCAATATAGCGGCCGAGATTGAAACTTGATTTTATTTGTGTGTTCCAATAGCGCAGTAGGAGGCTTTATGCGGCTCTTCCGTGCAGGTTAAGAGTGAGAATGTATAAGCTAGGATGATAGTGAATGAGTTGTGCATTGGTGAAACATAATGTTACCTCTGCCGACAAGTAGGTTTCGGTGTGAGCGTTTCCTCCCCCTTTTCCCTAGATTTGAAATCCACCGTCGTCCAACACGATGAGGGCGCTGTCAAATGTGCTTCTATGTACAGCGCACTCAAGGACGAGACATAAAGAAAGAAAGAAAGAAAGAAAGAAAGAAAGAAAGAAAGAAAGAAAGATGTGCACTTGTAATCTGAACTAGTTTCCTGTGTCTCGTCCTTTTGTTCGCCGATCACCAATCGCCAACTAGCCGAAGCCTCCAAGCTTCGTCAAAGGTGAAACACACACGACACAACGGGTGTATTTCCAAATGTCGACAGACGCTTTTAAAATGTCTAGGAGACAGCTGACCTCAGACTTCGTATTACGCCGTCAAAACGGTAGTACTGTGGCAACTCTGCATGGCATCCGGGACGATGGAGTAGTTGTGTCTGCCTGCAATACCCCAAGCAACGGAGGCCATACATGGTTGGGGCGCGCGAGCGCTCAGTATTGCTCGCCACCAGACAAAGAGAGAGAAAAATAAAGGGGCCGAAAGGCAGAGTGGACAGCCAGACCAGCATCCAGTTTGCTACCCTACACTGGGGGTAAAGGAAAGTGGATACAGAAAGAGTAAAATATGTAGAAGAAGAAGGACAGAAAGATTGCGCACTGCGCGCACACAGCAGGACGCGCAGACCTACTACAATCGATCACTGAGGCCGGTCTTCCTGATGCTGTTCCTCAACTGCAGTAGCGGACGAATAGCTTTCTGCGCGAAAATATTATCGGCGAAGTTCGTGGCGAAGACTCTGATTCTGTTAAAGAATACATAGGTATTACTGTACCAGTGTGCGTTACTGTTTTATATCAGACGGCAAAATATGTAGTGCAAATTCTGCAGGGCTATGTTGAACGCAAGAACTGCTTTAAGTTACTCGTAATCCTTTCGCGCATGAACACAGCCTTGCGAAAAAGAAGCCACAATATTAGAAGCAGAACGCAGTCAAGTATCCTTGTTTTTGTGTTTTTTTTTCAGTACAGTAGTATTATAACACTCGGGTGCTTTTCGAATAAAATGATTCTTGGTGATTTTGGTGTCCTTTGCTTAAATAAAACTTCAGATAAACAGATCACATTTTTCTGTCCTTTAAGTTCTGTTTAAGCGGAGTCAAAACAGATCAATGCGGCAGTCGCTTCGTTACACGTAGACAATATACTGCAACGCAACAAGCATCCCTGTGGCTAAAACGCGGAGACGACGTCCAAAATATCAGTATGATAGGGACTCCTTAAGCCTAGTGCAAAAATAGCGTATCCAGTAGGCTTTGTCTAAGGATCGGACACTCGTGGCAGTATAAAAATTAGTAGTCTATTGATTCAATTGCAACAAAAAAATGCAGATGCTAGGCAGTGTCATCCTAAATGTTATGCTAAACGAGAGAGAGAAATTAGATGTGAAAGCATAAAATTTTGCAGGGAGATAAACGTCCAGTTTGTTACATTGCACTGAGGAAAGGGTAAGGGAACACAGAAAGATCAAAAACAAAAGCGCACGTAGAATGTATTAATGTACCTAGCTAAGTATCGGTAGCCCAGCTTGGGATTGCCAAAAATGTTGCAATGTGACACTGACGTGTGTGTGATGAAAGCGACATGACGACGGCAAAAAGACGACGACATTACGGTAACAACAACGATGACAGGAAGGTGACGGCGATGACGATGAAATGACTATAGCTTGGCGATGACGGCAACGGCAACGGCCATGGCATGACGACAAGAACGGTGTGACGACTATGGTTACAAGACGACGACAACGATTGCATGAGAATTGCATGAGAACGATTGCATGAGAACGAGGCTTGACGACAACGGCAACGGTGTTGGCGACGATGATTACGAAGGCATGACAATGACGGCGATCATAATGGTAGAAGGGAATATATTCATCGGAAGGAGAAGAAGTCCCTCCGAGCGGCCGCTGCTTCTTCGGTGAGATATTTTCTGTTTTCTTCGAAGAGTCAGTGCTGTGTTGAGACTTCACTGTTGTCCAGTGAGAACAGACATCCCGTGGGATTCCTGTGTGCTAAAGATCACGCACAATATCGCGTGGCTTGGCTGCGCTCCACAGCGCATCTACGCCTACCACGGCGGTAGGCAGCAAAGAACACCGGCACGAGCCATATGTCCGACAGCGCGTTCCTAGGCGCATGAGGGCCGCAGAATCGGCGCCGCACTCGGAAGTGCCACAACACGCGCCCAATGTCATCAAGCCGGCGATGCTAGTTTTCAACGCTGCCCTACCTTCCAGCGCACATTCAGTGAATATGGCTGAGACAAGCGAAAGTGAAGCCAACAAACCACGGGTTGACGACGACAAAACATCTACCTATGATCTAAGTGAAGATGAAGACATATATAGACTGCAATGAAACGCTGTTCTCCTTGGTAACGTGTAAAAAGAAGCGGCCTGAGGGAATTGCAGTTGTTTTTCGACCCTCGCAGGAAGGACGCAACTTCTGGCAAGTGAATCCAAACCTCGCTGCGTCGGAAATTGTCTCCGCGGCAAAGGAAAAAGTGCGCTTTCCGCGTGAATAGAGATGGAAGTTTCTCTGTCAACGTTACTTCAGTCTCATCTGCAAGACATCTACTGTCGATGAGCGAAGTGGCTGGTTTGGAAGTCAAGCCATTCATTCCGGTGTCTTATACCAAGAATGTTGGCAAGGTATGCCATGTGCCAGTTGAGTATACGGAAGAACAACTGGTTGACTTCCTGAAGGATTTTGGAGTGACATCTGCCCATCGTCAGGCGCGCTACAATCACCAAGAAGACGGAGCGATAGAATCACGCCCTCTGAGAACCGTCATCCTCCATTTCAGAGAAGACAAACCAATGCCGCAACGAGTGCATTTAGGTTGCACGAGTTACCCCGTAGAAGAATATCATGGCCCTGCTCTATAGGATGCTACAACTGCCAGAGATTTGGACATCTATCGAAGAACTGCTGCAATCAGCGTCGCTGCAAGATATGCTCAGAAGACCACAACCATTCAGAGTGCAAGTCTGTGTGTCAGCCAAAGTGTGCCAACTGTGGCGGAAACCATACAGCTTCCTACTCCGGGTGCCCTCTGAGCAGAGCTGCCTCAAGGTTACGCAGACATGAGTTAAAATACGGAAGGCTGCCTCCTCGTAATGCGCCCCCACCCAACCTTGATGCTGTAAGATGTGCGCCTCCAACTCCTAACGAAGAAAAAGAGCAAGGGGTCCATAGGAACTATTATGCAGCTCTAAAGCACTCAGGTCGACAGCGTTCTGACAGCGAGCGGCATGATCCACCTTCAGAGAATGCTACTCATCTTGCCCAGACTTCGAGTGAAATTCGCCGACCTTCTCAGCAACGCCCTCAGTCAGTGACACAGCAACCTCATCTAACGTCTGAGCGACTACCCCATAATTTGCCTCAACCACACCAGTCATCCCGGCGACCATCTCAGTCGACTCTTCAGCGACCTGCTTCGAGCACGCATGGAGCTTCAGCGTCGTTTGGTGATTACGCGTCTTTACCCGTAGCACTGATGACCCTGCCCATGTTATTCACACCTCTGCGTGAAATTCTAAGTGCCATTCCACAGGCAAACAACCTACCAGAGGTAAAAGCACTGCTTTCTATAGAACCGTTGGTGCTTCCACAACCACCAACAGCTCCACGGCAGGCTTACAGTGAATAATCGTTACCACAATGCCTTCGAAATAATTAAGCTGATTTTCGCAAACTACTAGCTCAACATAACTTTCCTGTTTTATGTATACAGGAGGCAGGCGTAAGAGATGACTTTCGGCTTTCAAACTATGTTATATATAAATCATCGCGCATTGCTGGAAGTAGCAGAGCGATGTTATGCGTGAGAAAGGACCAGCTGCCATCCTATTTAATACAGTCGAGCGATTTAAATATACCGGAGTCCGTAGCATGCAAGATATCTTTTTGAAATAGAAGCGTCACAGTGATCAGTCTCCATCTACAATGTGCTAGCAAAATATCATAGACAGCTTGGTGAATGTGTTTGGTATCGCAAACTCACATGTGCTGGTTTGTGGGGACTTCAACGCTCATAAATTTATCTGTGGCAGTGAATATAACGATTCCCGTGGAAACATTATACAGTCTGCCGCAGAAAAAAAATTAATCTGATCGTGTTAAATGACAGCGCTCCAACGTTCTTGCGGGGGTTTCGTTACTCAAGCTGTATACATGTTACGCTCTGCTCACAAGACCTTCTTGATGGCGTTGAATGGTCAACGGACATAGAAACGCACAGTAGCGATCATTTTCCGATCCTGGTAAAACATCGCCTCATACGGAGTGAGGGGACCCGGCGCTACTCAATATATATTAATTGGCAAAGTTTTCGTCACCATTTAAGTAACTCATTGGGCGAAAATCCGAGCTTTCAAAGTTTTACAAACATATTGTGTGAGTCTTACGATTTCTCCACAAAGCAAGTCATTGTTCCAAATGAATACGCTGCAGTCGACGGGGAATATGAATGTCTAAGAGCAATTAGAAGACGCGCAGAACGAGCTTACTGCCGCAGTGGAAAGCTGGAAGACTACAAGATGGCACAGAAAGTTCGGTAAACTTCGCGCAGACGCTTAAAAAATTAGGTACAAGAAGGTGGCGAGAATACTGCGCGTCGTTGTCTCCGTTTACTCCAGTTCCCAGAATATGGTCAGTTGTCCAATCTTTTAGTGGTCCAGTTACCCAGAGCCATCCCTTCCGAGCCCTTGCCGTAGCTCAAATCACTCCGGAAACATCTGTTGCTGATGAATTCTGTCAACTTATATCCAGACCAGGAATTCCGTTTACTTGCCTACAATTTACAAGTTCGAAAACACTAGCAGAACAAAAAGTTCGTCCGTGGTTTATGTCACAACGTCCTCAACTTGACTGAGTTTAGTCTAAATGAATTGAAATGTGCTCTTTCGTCATGCCGTACAAAGACAACTGCAGGCCCAGATGGTGTCACGTATATGATGTTAAAGAACCTAGGTCCAGTAGGAAGAATGGCTCTTTTGGAGATATTTAATGATATCTGGATAAGAGAGACTTTTTCAGATTTATGGAAATTGGCCCGGGTAATTCTAGTACTAAAACCAGGAAAGACTCCCCTTTGTCTTGACTCCTACCAACCCATCAGTTTCACAAGCTGTTTTTCCAAACTAATGGAGAAGATGATAGAGCGTCGACTGCAGTGGTGGTGTGAACGCACAAATGTGTTTTCCAATTACATGACCGGTTTTCGACAAAATCGGAGTGCAATGGATTCAGTATTAGACATTGCCACATGCGTCGAACATGAACGAAGTTGCGGAAATGTGACAGTAGCAGTATTTTTACACATTCGAAGATCATTCGACACTGTAAGTCACATACACTTCCTTGCTGGTATGATAGAGCTTGGCCTACACGGTCGAGCACTGCGATGAGTATCTAATTTCTTGAAAGACAGAAAAATATTTATGGAAACAATCGAAGGAGAGAGTACTTATCACAGCATCACGCAGGGCGTTCCACAGGGCAGTGTTCTCAGTCCCTTTTTATTCAACTGTGTAATGGCAGCCTTGCCACAACAACTCCCGTCTGGTCTACAGTATCCTCTGTACGCCTCTGGATCTCCTATACAAGACATTCAAACAACGCGGCAAGAGGGTCTTGATAGTATCGACACCTTTTTAAAAGAAAGAGGCATGAGTCTTTCATACGCAAAGACAGCCGTACTTCCTTTCACTAGACGACAGCTGAATAATTTCCAACTTACGCTTAATGGGCAAACTTCGATGTTTGCGAAAGAGCATAAATTTCTTGGAGTTATTCTTGACCACTAGCTAACATGGGCTTCACACATCCGCGCAATTGAAAAGCAGACCAATGCAGTAATAAACGTACTTCGGCGATTCGCTGGCACAACAAATCGCAAGCCGCTCTCACTTCGTACAGATCAATAAGAAAATTCTCTAAACACTTTACTATTGTATGAGACACTCAAAGAACTTACAAAAGCAAGCGCAATGAACCACGTAATTGCATTCCAGTGGATACCTGGGCACTGCAATTTTTCTGGTAATACTGCAGCGGACGCAGCTGCGAATCGGGCGCACAATAACGCGGAGACAACCAATCTTCCCCTATTGCGTAGTGAAGTCTGTCTGCTCCTGAGACAAATTTCTTGTCGCCTCAACAAAACTACCTGGTTTGATCAGCAAACTAAAAACTCAGAGTTATACTTCATAGACCCATGTAGAAACTTATCAATGCCGGAAAATCTAAGAGACAACAGAAAATGTGAAACATTGGTACACCGCCTGCGTCTTGGTACTGCATTTACAAAACACTTCTTGTACAGGATAAAACGTGTCTCTAGTCCGCAGTGTCTTTGTGGCCATCCAGACGAAGATGTGCATCATCTTCTCCTCGAGTGCACGAAATACGATCCACAAAGAAGGGTACTTCAAGCAAATTTGTTGCTATCAGGCAGAAGACCATTCACTCTAAAAGAGATACTTGGCCCATGGCCAACTGCGGGCCTTCAAAAAAGAGCGCTTCTTTCTCTGAAAAAGTCTTTAGAGGACACCAACATTTTGGGAAAATATTAGGTATCAGATGATCCGAATACGCTAAATGAGTAACACAAACGTTGTTTGTGGTTTATAATTGGTTTATGTGGTGATCGCAACTTTTACGCAATATGTATAATTCTGTTCCATACTTGCAGTGCATTAGATGTGTTGTGTGTTTCGGCTGTTCAAAATATCTGACTTTATATATGTGTACGTGGACTGAACTAATGCATAGAACTTTGCGACTCATGTACTGTTGGACTGCATATTTTTTATTCATCCAGTGTTCTACTGAGTGCCATATTTCGTGTCGCTATTCTCCCTTTTACGCAAATTTGTTTCCTTTGCCAAGTGACAAGGAGTAGCCGGTGCCACCATAAAGGCGCCAACCTCTCCTAATATTCATTTCAATAAAAAATGGTAGAAGGACGACGGTGAGGATGAAATGGGGGCGGGGAGGGGAAGGGGCTAACTACCATGGGTTGACAACGACGGAAACGACTATACATCGATTATGGCGGAAACCATGGTATGACGAAAAAGGCGTGACTACAATGGTCATGCATGGCGATGACATAACGACGACGGCGTTGTCACGGTGATAAGGACGGCCGCAGCAACTTTAGCTTGATGGCGATGTAGACATGACGGATATACCGGAGGGGCAAGGACGAACTTGCCCTCCCCCCCATGCCCCTTAACACACACTTTTGAAAGCGGGCACTGTCGGCTGCACAGTGACCACTTGCACAAGGGCAGCGAGGATTTTCTTTCGTGCCTCGCAGCGAAGCGCTGTAACAGACAAAGCACGGGATGCGCATTGCACGCCCGCATTATAGAGTAGGTTGCTGCTGGGTCACTCACGCCTAAACAAGCTACAGGTTGCGCCGCTTGCAACACATCCCGTGTTGTTTGGGGCCCATCTAATAACCTTTGAAAACAAAAAAAGCAGCGTTGCTATTTTTAACTTGATTGTAGGCGGATGGGCCCTATTGGCCTCGAGCTCCACCACTGGAAAATCTGGCGCCGCCGTCGGCGTGACGTGGTATTAGGGATCACGTGGACATAGCGGCCGCGTCGGCTGCTTCGGGAGCGCCGGAGCGAGCTGAAAACGACAGTTTAAATTCCCTCGCACGCTGCGGTCTTCATTTAGTGGCGAGGTTTTCCCGCTTCGAGTGTCTCCTTTAAAACGCTTGAAAACACTACAATAGGTAGTGGCTGCCTTTGAAGGCGCGCAACATGGTAGGCTACTGCTCGGTGCCGCAGTGCCGGACGTACGCAACGGAGCCCGGTGTCAGCCTTATTCACACGTAGCCGCAGGACAAGAAGCTGCGTGAAGCTTGACTCGCGAAACATAAAACCGGCAAATAGTCATCGGCTACAACTCGGTTATGCGGCAAGCACAGACGCGAGGAAGATTTCTGCTACGGCGCCGGGTCGCGTATTTCCAACTGCTCGTAGGTACAGCGGGGCGTGAAACTTGCGGAGACGACGGGCGTTTGCGCGCATGCGCGAGTGAGAGCGGGTGCGAGAGAGGAAATGTGGGGAGTTTTGCTCCTTGAAAATACGACTCTGCCTAGGTACTACGGAGGAGTTTCTTGGCGAGCGGTGTATGCGCTTGTCCCTAGGCGTGCCGGCAGAAGTCGCGGGGCGCGGTTGTGCTGAACTTAGCATCGCAAGTTGGCGGCTTGACGCAATCATATTTAATCGATCATGTTTTTACTAATGAAAACAACGCGTCATTATTTCGCATTATTGGCGGCGCCTCCAGGACACCAAAGCGGCAACGGGGATATCAAAGCTAGAAGCCGGACTGGTCCGTGGGTTGGGGCTCGCAGAGGCCTGCGCGTGCCTGGGGGTGTTCGCATAAAACATTGGCTGTCCGCGATAGCGGACAGCCGATGTTATACTCCCCTCGGCCTCTGCGGCCCCAACCCACGGGCCGCCCGGCTTCTAGCTTTGATCCCCCCGATACCGCTTGGGTGCCCCGGAGATCCTGCGCCGCCTGCTTTAATATAACCTCAGGTGCTCTCCTGAGGCCTCCGTTTGCCGGCTACATGTGCCCTCCTGGAGCAGTGCTCGTAAAAAATCCGATCTATCATCGCGACGAAAAAAGCGACCCGCGACTTATAAAACACCAGTCAGAACATTGTCCCCTCAGACACAGCGATCACCAAGCGGCGTCCGCGCCCACTGCCTCACCGCGCGGGCAGCCAGCGCCAGAGCGTATAAACCAACTCGACCGAACTCCGCAATGCCGGCATGTCTAGGGGACAAACGAATACAACGCGCTCTAAGAAACCTCCTCCGTAGTGCCTAGGCTGAGTCAAATATTCAAGGAGAAAAAGCCCCCAGATTTTTTCTCACGCGCCCGCTGTTGGAATCTCAGTGCTGACACCCGTTGTTGCAAATGGGTCGCAAGCCCCAAGGGTAGCGTTGGCCTGGCGGCCTGGGGCACAACTGGAAGCATCCGAAGGACCGAGCAAAGCATGAGTCGACTGCTAACAGAACAACTTGTTTATTCTATCATCGCATAAGAGCGGGCGGTCAGGTCGACCGAAGTGGAGAGACGGGAGAGCACGTAACTCAACAGAAGAAATCGGAGCCTCTCTCGGCGTCCGGGGGCAGCTGCTTTTATACTCTCGCAGTTGAGGGCAAGAAGGAACGCCTCTATAAACGCGCACGTGACGGCGCCGCTCGGCACGTTGAGACGAGTAGGTGACGCATCCGCCGGGCCGGCGCCGGTCAGACCTCCTCGCTTCACAGTTGGGGGAGCTCCTCTCCCCGGCTGCCGCGCTTTGACAAGCGTGGGCACCAACATGCACACACACACACACGCGCACCCGAAGACACGTGGCATTGGAACATGCCTGGACGCGCTTGGCGGGGAGGCGTAGCGACGGCGCCGAACGGGCCAAAATGTCCGCCGCTTTGAACGAAGCCCCGGCGTCCGCTGCATCCGCGCCGGCTATACCGCGCGTCGTAGGCGAAACGTAACACCGCTCTTACTCGCGCCTGCGCAGAAACGTCGAGCTCCGTCAAAAGTGGCGCGCCCCGCTGTATGTACAAGCAATTTTAAATACGCCGCCGGGTCTGCGAAGTTCAGAAAACGCGCACTGAGACGCTCGCCCGAGTCCGCTGCCCGAATAATGTCATGACGGTTTGGTCTATGAACTTGTCGATGCTATAGATACTGGAAAGTTCACTGGAGTGGAAAGGGAGCGGTAAGAAGCACATTAAAAAAAAGCATGGCATATGGTCATGTTTGTGTTATGAATTATTGCACTGAATTACAAAAGAGAAGCAGCTGGACATCGCACGCTGAGAACGCCGAAAAACATACAGTGCGACGCAACTCGAGAAATAATATTGAAACATCCAAGAATTTAGAAGAATAAAGATTGAGCCGTCGCGACGGCACATCACAGTCCCCGTAAGTGTGGAAGTCTCTACAATGAAATTATTTTTGAACCGCTCTGATAGCGCCCACGCAACAATGGTTGCTTGTATACTGTCAAATGCTCATATTCTGCGGCCTAAAGTTCGTGGTACGGTGCGAAAACGCGCACGCGGCGAAAACGAAACAGTACGAGGACAAGCATGCAGACGCGCAGTCGGTCGCTGCGAATCTGTGCGACGCTGCATTGAGGCTTCATTCTACTACCGTCCATTCAGTTATACAAACACTATAAGAACATACTTCACATAGTTTGCTCTCAGCGTTTACCTACCTTTCACGCAAGAAGCCGGTTCGAGAGACACCATCGCGGCGACCGCGCGCAGTGGCGTTCACTGTACGTATTCGGTAAAGAGATAGCGTCTGTAAACGATTCTGTGCTTTCAGTTTGCCCCAGATTATTATTTAGACAGTAAAAAACTTCTGTCGTTTTGAAAGTACTTACAGAAATGTCCGGGAGAGCTCGTACGTGGTGTTTTCAGTGAGCGCTGACAGCAAAACCTATGAGGAGAGCGCCGCGTGATCCCTCATGCTACGCCAGCGAGGCGCTTCCGATAGATGGCGACTCCGTAACTCCTCGCCGCCAATAGTATTATAATTTACCGGTCCCTAGGTTCGCCATGTATGATGAGTATCAGGCAGTGATTCCGAAAGCTTTTCGTTCGCAAGTGCACTTTCCCATTGGCTGGCAGCCTTCGGCAATAATATGTCGAGCATCAGGATGCATGGGCTAAAATTTTCTCTTACAAAATTTCTAATGCAACAAGTCTTTGGGCAGACGGGCCCAGATTTGTTGATAGAAACGTAACAGTCACTGAAAGGCTTTTTAGCTTCTTTCTTTTAATGGTATAATAGTCAATTGTATATTTACAGCAAGTCCCAACTATCCTGCACTAATACTTAAACATGCAAATGCCACGTCACTGGACAGAACCAAGATAATCATGCACCAATACTTACAAATATGCAAATGCCACGCAGGTGGACCGACACAAGGTAATGTTGTTTGCCGTCGCTTGGAGATACTCAGATTCTTATTCTTTAATTCCATCTAATTACATAATTAATCCTAATTAATGAATCAACTTCTCAAATATTATAATTAGAAAAAAAAGTGTCTGTGAGAAAACTGTAGAGCAACATAAAAAACTCCCAGTACGGCTTTTTGATGCTCAATACGTGTTACATAAAAGTTTTTTCGAGCATGAGAAGAGCACGCGAATACATGCAAAGTGCTTCGAGCAGCCAGTCGCGGGGCAATTTTGCGTGTATTCGTGGGCTTCTTTTATGCCTAATCACTTCTTTCCCCAGTTTGATTTTTGGAACTACGTGACTCAGGACAATTTCTGGCTGGGATATCACATGCTACGTAGTTTTGAAGGGTCTACTGCTCTTGTAATGCAGAGGTGTGGCGCGCCTCGCCAGACACTTCCGGGAAAAAGAACGCCTGCAAATTCTGCTTGTACAGTGTTATCTCAAAACAAACAAAAAGTTATGACAAACACTTTATACATTTTATACGCATTTTATACAGTACAGTAGTCTTGGTGTTTCGTGTCAACATTATAATCTCGTATGCAAGACGGATACAGCTTGCAAAACATTAATCGTCTTTCTTATTGCTTTGGTAGGTTGTTTTGGTCAAATGGCAGGCATTGCAATATTTCATAAAGAAGAGAGAGGCACACGTTTCGTATCAATGAATTAGCTCTACTACTTTCACTGTTATCGGTCGCAGGCAACTGGAAAAAAAAACATAGTCCATAGCCATTAACATGGCAGCGCATCATACTTAGTGCATACTTCGTGAATACTTTAACAGTGATCGCCCGAATGGAAAGTTTCGTGGTTAATGGGGCCGTGCGGCGCAAATTAAGCATGTCGTTTTCATCATTTCTGATACTATGGGATGCGGCGACATCGTAGCACCGGCGGGAACGCCGAAAGCAAAGTATTTATTATATTATTTGACTGGAAAAACCGCGTGCTGCCCCGACTACAGCTACTCACAACGGCGAGTTTTGGCATCGGAAGATACGTATGGTACATATGGCGCTAATGCCATTGGCTGTGAGTTCTGATTGCCTTGACATGCCAGGTCGCGGGTAACATTCGTACGGTCCCAGCTAAGTTGCACCCATTACACGTATAAACAAATAAAAACATGCTGTATGCTTTATCAGGCGCAAAATCCAAAGTCCAGGGAGGATTTCTCAACATGAGAAGCTCTTCATAGCGCCCATCCATTGAAATCGGTAACCGCAGGGACGCTGCCAGGAATTTAGGACATCAGGGTTGCTTCGTATGTTCTACAACATAAGTAACGTAAACATTTTTTTTCGCCTTTGTAGGGGTCCTTGAACCTTTTTAATACCCTCTGTACGGGAACTGCTCTTTTAATCATTTCATTATTTGCGGAGAAACTTGTTTCATCTTGTTCGTTAGCAGCCCTATCCTATGGGTTGCTTTCAGTGCATTACGCAAGTGCTTTGCGGTTTGGTAAATGTGAAATTTCGAAGAAAGCGAATCTCATTTGAAATTAATTGTTTACCCCACGATGTTTTGAGATATGTTTTCACCTTTCACAAACGCTACTTTACATGAAAGCGCTGTAAATTTCATGCGCCTTGGGCCACCTGATCTCCTAAAAGGCACTCGCCCCCCTAAAGTGGCTTCGCTGCAGCGCACCTCTACCCAAGTGCCTGCTTAACTTCGGAAACTTTGCAGAATTAAACCTTCGCACGTACGAAGAGCGAGTCATGTGCCTTACGTCTTTCGAGTGATTTCAGCTGATCAAGGCGCATTTATCTGGTGTGACTTTCTAAACATCGCCATGTAGTTCACAATGGTACAAAAATGTGGTCATGGAACCTAGAAAGGTTGCTGCGCTAAAGCCAAAGTTTGCGCATATTGATAGGATGACATATAGATTATTTAAAAACATCTGGGTGTATAAATATTGTTGTTCTGTAGCCAATTATTGAAATTCGATTCCCATTGAGTAACGAGATCGCACAGCCCCTGTCACCGAGAGATGGCGCGAGTGGTTGATGTCCCAAATTCCTGGACATGCTGTGCAGGCACGCAGACGTAGACAAGATTTTATCCAGACGAGGCACAATAAACGTCACTACCATCGATACTCCACGACAAAGCACGGGCGACACACGTCGTCGGTTGTAAGCATGGTAACCACGCCGTCGAAAATAGAGGCGTGTAAAGGCCAGAATGTGGCGAGTTTCCGGTATAGTGAGGCCACTAGGAGAATAAAATGCGAAAAGGAAGGTTTTCCTTCCTCGTCTACTCGGATTTTGAACTCTGAAGACGAAAAACTTCCGTTCCTGTGCGCCAATTTATTGAAAACTTTTTTTGGGGAGGTTCATCTCAGTATTCTATAATAAACGCACTGCAGTGCTACAGAAAGCCGTCGAAAAAATATTGCAGGGCCCCTTTAATATGGAGCGCCAGGCCATTAAAGTGATGGAATGTTCTATTGTGCCCTATTGTGGTCTTCATTGGACGATGTGGCACACCTCTCTCGCAACGAAACCAACAGACTTTTGTTATGGCGAGGCACGTATTGCTCACGAAACTCATCTGTTCACTAAAACATCGAGTTTCAACCATGCAGCAGCCCTCTACAGGGCCAATGAAAATGCCTAGAATATATTCTAGGCCCTAGAGCGCAGCGCAAAGGTCGTTTATCAACAATAATAAATATGGCAATGAAAGCGCATTGTGGTAATGTAGAAACACCACTGAGTAAGTTATTGAAAAGTCTTGATAATTGGCTCGCTACATTTTGCCGAAACACCATTGAGTCATTTCAATTTGTAAGATCATCGATGTATTGTTGAAACCATATTGCACTACAATGCTGACAGGTTGTTGAAGCCATGTTGAAGATGTGTTGAACGACATCATTGAATGCCCATTAAAGTATTGTTGAGACGTGTTGCATCTCAGTATTGAAAGCCCATTGAAATATTGTTGGAGCTGTATTGAATATCAACACTGAAAGGATTTGATTGATCTTTGACGTGACGTTGAGACAGTCCTTGAGGACCAAGGCAAATTTAAATACAGGTGCTTCTGCATTGCAGGCCTGGGTCACCCTGGGCTCAAAAGCATGCTCTTAGATAGTCTATAATAAACCATATTGTAAAGCTCCTAGCCAAAGAGTTATGACAGTTTGGAATTGGCTTAACACAACAAAGTGAATGGTCCTCCACAACATCAACAGTGCAGAACTGATAAAGACAAAAATAATTTTTCTAGGAGAAGTGTTTATTGTAACCAAGCCTCTGTGCAAATGTACAACCATTTGTAGCTTGGAATTATCAGAATCTTCTTAAAGAGTATCGCAAAGTACAACAAACAGCCTGCAGCTTGACACAATAACACAATTGAATGCTGACAGATGTAGTCTGTGAGGACCTCAAGTAAAACACATTTCCTAAAAGAAAGAAATATTAAAGAAGAAATAAATTGCTAAATAAATAAATGTACTAGTAGACTGAAGTGACAGTAAACAAGAACACTAAAAAAGGTACTTTCTTTCTGTATTAGATAGCCTGTGATACTATAACCAGCACGACTCACATGATCACGCTAGAGACGACTAGGCGGGGTGGTCGTCTTTGTGTTTTATCGAATGTTTAAAGACTGACTGTTGCAGCTAACCTAATTCTAGATCAGGGTGTCTACCAAGTCGACTTTCCCAAATTCCTTGAGCTTTCCAGGTTTTCCCTGAGCCCCTTTGCAAAATTCACTGAAGGACATATCACTTTGTTTTATGTCAAGACGGGCTGACACCATGTCACCCGATGCTATCACCATCATCATCATCATCATCATCATCATCATCATCATCATCATCATCAGCCTGGTTACGCCCACTGCAGGGCAAAGGCCTCTCCCATACTTCTCCAACAACCCCGGTCATGTACTAATTGTGGCCATGCCATGCCTGCAAACTTCTTAATCTCATCCGCCCACCTAACTTTCTGCCGCCCCCTGCTACGCTTCCCTTCCCTTGGGATCCAGTCCGTAACCCTTAATGACCATCGGTTATCTTCCCTCCTCATTACATGTCCTGCCCATGTCCATTTCTTTTTCTTGATTTCAACTAAGATGTCATGAACTCGCGTTTGTTCCCTCACCCAATCTGCTCTTTTCTTATCGCTTAACGTTACACCTATCATTCTTCTTTTCATAGCTCGTTGCGTCGTCCTCAATTTGAGTAGAACCCTTTTCGTAAGCCTCCAGGTTTCTGCCCCGTAGGTGAGTACTGGTAAGACACAGCTATTATATACTTTTTTCTTGAGGGATAATGGCAACCTGCTGTTCATGATCTGAGAATGCCTGCCAAACGCACCCCAGCCCATTCTTATTCTTCGTATTATTTCCGTCTCATGATCCGGATCCGCCGTCACTACCTGCCCTAAGTAGATGTATTCCCTTACGACTTCCAGTGCCTCGCTGCCTATTGTAAATTGCTGTTCTCTTCCGAGACTGTTAAGCATTACTTTAGTTTTCTGCAGATTAATTTTTAGACCCACTCTTCTGCTTTGCCTCTCCAGGTCAGTGAGCATGCATTGAATTTGGTCCCCTGAGTTACTAAGCAAGGCAATATCATCAGCGAATAGCAAGTTACTAAGGTATTCTCCATTAACTTTTATCCCCAATTCTTCCCAATCCAGGTCTCTGAATACCTCCTGTAAACACGCTGTGAATAGCATTGGAGATATCGTATCTCCCTGCCTGACGCCTTTCTTTAGTGGGATTTTGTTGCTTGCTTTATGGAGGACTACGGTGGCTGTGGAGCCGCTATAGATGTCTTTCAGTATTTTTACATACGGCTCGTCTACACCCTGATTCCGCAATGCCTCCATGACTGCTGAGGTTTCGACAGAATCAAACGCTTTCTCGTAATCAATGAAAGCTATATATAAGGGTTGGTTATATTCCGCACATTTCTCTATCACCTGATTGATAGTGTGGATATGATCTATTGTTGAGTAGCCTTTACGGAATCCTGCCTGATCCTTTGCTTGACAGAAGTCTAAGGTGTTCTTGATTCTATTTGCGATTACCTTAGTAAATAGTTTGCAGGCAACGGACAGTAAGCTGATCGGTCTATAATTTTTTAAGTCTTTGGCGTCCCCTTTATTATGGATTAGGATTATGTTAGCGTTCTTCCAAGATTCCGGTACGCTCGAGGTCATGAGGCATTGCGTATACAGGGTGGCCAGTTTCTCTAGAACAATCTGACCACCATCCTTCAACAGATCTGCTGTTACCTGATCCTCCCCAGCTGCCTTCCCCCTTTGC
Organism: Dermacentor variabilis; assembly: GCF_050947875.1. Classification (NCBI taxonomy): domain Eukaryota; kingdom Metazoa; phylum Arthropoda; class Arachnida; order Ixodida; family Ixodidae; genus Dermacentor; species Dermacentor variabilis. The sequence goes on along the minus strand of NC_134568.1, from coordinate 48,715,828 downwards.
ATAGCTCCCAAGGCTTTCTTTACTTCTTCCGGCGTTACCTTTGGGATTTCGAATTCCTCTATACTATTTTCTCTTCCATCATCGTCGTGGGTGCCACTGGTACTGTATAAATCTCTATAGAACTCCTCAGCCAGTTGAACTATCTCATCCATATTAGTAATGATATTGCCGGCTTTGTCTCTTAACGCATACACCTGAGTCCTGCCAATTCCCAGTTTCTTCTTCACTGTTTTTAGGCTTCCTCCGTTCCTGAGAGCATGTTCAATTCTATCCATATTATACTTCCTTATGTCAGCTGTCTTACGCTTGTTGATTAACTTCGAAAGTTCTACCAGTTCTATTCTAGCTGTAGGGTTAGATGCTTTCATACATTGGCGTTTCTTGATCAGCTCTTTCGTCTCCTGCGAGAGCTGTCACTCTCTAGTAAGCATGGCAAAAAATAAAAAAGAACGACTTAATCCTTTTTGAATAGTAAGGAGTAGTGTTTATTTTATTCAAAAAGAAAACAGAAGGGAGGGGTTAGTAAAATTCACAGAAAATAAGATATGTAAAAAATGGTGTTAAAGCCCATGGCAAATGAAGCAAAACATTTTCAAATACGAATAAACATAGATGTATACGGAAGCAAATATTCTTGAGTATGGGCTATTTCTATTAATTGATAGCAAGCTCATTACTATGAGGCCCGAACTTTGTCAGAAGTGAGATTCTCTCTCAGCTTAGAAGAACTTGTTGTTGGGCGAGTTGGTAGATATTAGCGAGCATTGTTTGACTGCGCGAACAAACGAACCACAAAGACAGCGAGGGACAAGGACGGGCGCAGACTTGCAACTAAAGTTTATTCCACAACGTACACATATAAGTACACACCTGACATACAGCATTGCGCGTGCGCAAAAAAAAGGCAAGGTAAAAGAAAACTAAAACCTTGTATAAGCGAAACGCGACCTACCTACGCTCGTCAATAAACCTCATCTCACTGTTATGTAAATAAACTGAGGTGTCACTGACACATTCTTGTCCCTTCTTTCTAATATGGTACGCCTCTAGTAGCTCTCTGGCTCGGCTATCTCGGCAGCGGCACAAAATCTTTGCTTCCTTCATGATCGGCTTGCACGTGCATGCCAGGCAGTGGACAGGCAGGTGCCCATTCGCTTTATTCCTAATAGACAATTCATGCTCACGCAAGCGCACATTCACACACCTTCCTGTTTGACCTATGTAAACTTTGCCGCATGATAGAGGTATCTGATATACTACTCCAACACTGCAATCTACGTGGGAAATGGAGTGCTTTGTTCCGCACCCTTGGAAGTTATTTTTTCTTCCTATGCGCGAGCATAGCCCAGCGAGCTTGCCGGGAGCCGAGAGCGCTATCTCAACTCCATACCGTTTCGCAACCTTCTTTAAGTTGTGGGAAGTTTTGTGAACATAAGGCACAACTGTCCGTTTCTTATTTTTGCGCTCCCTTGCGTCTTCAGCAACATTGCCTTGCGTCTTTATCTTCTTAAGCACTGCCTCCACTACTGCTGAAATGACTGACTGCGGGAAACCGGCTTCTTCCAGCCTTACAATCTGCTTGTCAAAGCTTTCCTGTATTTTGTGCGTGCAGGACTTTCTTATGGCTGATATGATGCACTGGGTGGCTATTGCCCGCTTTACCGTTTTCGAATGAGCCGAATCGTAGGGCACCAGTTTCTTTTGGGATCTTGGGTTATATTTCCAGCACACATGGTCGTCACAGAAGCTTATAGCGTTGTCTAAAAACTGAATATTATTATCCTTTGTTAGTTCATGGGTGAATGTTAGACCTTTGCCAAGGCGCTGAAAAATGTGTAGTACACCTGCGATGGCGTCGTCATATGTGTAACTGGCTTGCTTTTTTAAAAGAACAAGAAAATCGTCAACATAACGGAACACGGTAACAACCAGGTCACGATCGATCCCTTCGTTTACCGCTCTGTCAAATTCCGATAAGTAATTATTGCACAAGATAGGAGCTACGCAAGATCCTATACATATACCTTGTTTCTGCACGTAATAGTCTTCTTTAAACTGGATGAAGGTAGATTTGAGGTAAAACTCAAGCAACGCTAAAAACCTATTAACAGTCAACCCGGTAGAATTCTGAAAAGACACTTCGCCATTAACTTCAATACATTTCTGAACAGCCTGAAACAATGCAGCGTGAGGGATAGAATAAAACAAATCTTCTATGTCAATGGAAAAAGCATGGCCAATATCGTCATTCGACTCTATAAAGCTAGTAACAGCTTCCGAGTTCCTTGTTTCAAACGGGTCGTGCACTTTCAGGTGCGATAAACATTTCTGCAAAAACTTGCTTACTTCGTTCTGCCAAGTTCCTCTTTCACTCACGATAGACCGGAAAGGGATATCGTCTTTGTGCGTCTTGGCCGTAAAAAACATGATCAAGCCATCACCTTTGCTTTTGTTGACTGAAGTAGCCAGTTTGTGCAGTTCCATCTCCTTGCACATAGAAACGGCCTTCGCCTTTATCCTTGCGGCTTTCACTGGCACAGGCTTGAAGTTCTTTTTCACAGCAGCCGTCGCCTTCTCGTCGAAAAGCCCCGACGGCATTACCACAAACCCTCCTTCTTTATCCTGTTGCAGCAGTCTGAGGTCGTTCTGTCTAAAAAACCTGACGATTTCTGACGTTGGGTCCTTCCGCTTTGGCCTTTTTTCAGTCTTCTTGACTGTGTTGATTAGGCTGTCCACGCCATCCAACAAACACCTTTCTTGATCCTCTGCCTCCGCTTGCTTGGCCAGGCTCCGGTTTAGGGTCAACCATTCATGCGCTTCCAGTGAAGTTTCCATGCTGTACTTGGGCCCTTTCTTGAGGGTGGACAGTATTCTCTCGGGCACCGCAGCTTCTCCGAGCTGCATAACGTTACCCAAAGCTTGCGGTTTGGTGTTCTTGATCTTTGCTAAGGCATCTCGGAGGTAACAGCGCCACCAACGTTCCGTCGTCTGAGCTTCTAGCCGTTTGGCGTCACGCATTTTGATGGCAGCCAGCCATGCAGGATAATTCGCAAAGAAGAGAAGTCGTAGCAAGTCTACAAACCTCCGCGTCTGCTCCTTCAGCTCGTCGCGTATATTTCGACATACTTGTTTTCCATGTTTCAAGGAAGGTTTAACATGCCCATACAACCGGAGTACTTCTTCAGGAACCACATTCTTCCTTATGTAGAAGGCATACAGGCGCGCGCGGCACTTCGCAGTGACGATGTTGACGATGATCTCCGGAACACGGTTTACAGGAGCGGGAACACAAAAACCATAGCCCGCTGTAGAACATACATAGTTTAGAAGAACTTGTTGTTGGGCGAGTTGGTAGATATTAGCGAGCATTGTTTGACTGCGCCAACAAACGAACCACAAAGACAGCGAGGGACAAGGACCCGTCCTTGTCCGTCGCCCGTCCTTGTCCCTCGCTGTCTTTGTGGTTCGTTTGTTCGCGCAGTCAAACAATGCTCGCTCTCTCTCAGCAGCTGGAAAGTCAACCTCAACTGTCCTGACATACTCTCAATCCGTGCACAATGGCTCAGTGTTGCGTTTCACTGCTTTAAAGAGTTTATTTTGGTTTGGATGAGGGCCACCTGCACCTTGGCGTCAACCAACACTTTCTTTTTTGAGTTCGGGCTCCTTCAAAAATGCGGCGGTAGTCTTCCTTCCCCGTTCATTCCTCAATGCGTCGATATTTTCGGTTCTCGTCTTCGTTCCGCCGCGCGTTCGCCCCACGGACCATTTCAAGCATCCTTTCGGTCAGCTGTACAGTTAACATTCGATTTGTCTGACTCACTAGGGGCCGCGATAACGTCCGAAAAATTGGGCAGTCCGAAAAAAATGAATGCATGTATTTTACTACACTTAAGGGCTCAAGTCGCCACAGGCACGTCCGAAAGAAGCTCTAAAGGCCTGCCAGTACACCTATTAGGCCTATGGGCGCTCGTACTGTAACAGGAGATGGCGGATGCGCGCGTGTGTAATTAAGCAATACATACTGTGTCCCGTGACAATTGCCCCTTCCCAAGCTTGCTAAGCTTCACCACAATACTTTATATATGCTTCACTGCGTTACATTACTGTATTGAAGCGAAGATGACTTTCGGAAACCGGCCTTGTGCAATGCGTCGTGCTTTCCGAGCTTCGAAGTCAATCGCGAAGATTATAAAGGCGGAGTCGGTGCCATTGCCGACAGCGGCGAATTCTTTCAATGAGAAAACACGGCATCAAACGGCAAGAAGCTTAAAGCGAACGTCGAAGCAGCTAGGCCTCTCGTTGCAGTGGTGGTGGCTACGGTTGCCAGGGGATTTGCGTGGGAGAGCGCAGGTTCGAGGCGGCATGATAACCAAAATGACGGCAGTAGTGGCTTCGATCAATGCCGTTTCGGACCTGCAGTCATGGCATAAAGTCCGGAAAATTGACGGCGAAGGGTTCTTGCGTCCCGAATTTCAGACATTCTTATACATGGACTCTATGGGGTACCGTGGCGGCGTCGCGAAGGCGCCCGAAGTATCAGTCATGTCCGGAAAGTTGGTCGTTGACTGTAGTCGCATAACCCTACTGAGAACATTACATTGCCATGAAAACGCGAAAATACTGTACTTTTGCGCAGTTGGCACAAATAGCACTTGAGTGGGCGCAGCCAGGAGCAGGCAGGTTGAATTGTAGCGAAATGGCGGAAATGGTGCTGTTCGACCACTACCGCACATACTTTTACGCCGACCACCACAGCTAATTTTTTTACCTTGAATACGAAGCTTTTACCAAAAAATTTGAACTTTACAGTTTTTTAGGTGACCGACCAAACCTCCAAGAATTCCAATATTTTGCTGCATACCATATCAATCAGGCTGTCGTCCCACATCTATTTTCTACTTTCTGTATTTCCCTGCGTTCCAAGAAAAAAATTCGGTCTTTGCAATTTTACTCGCTTTTGCCGGTGCCAAAACAATAGAAGCATTGAAATTTTGAAAAATTGGCTATTTTGGCAGTCACACCATTCATTGTCCTCACATGAAGACCATCTGAATATCTGGATCACAGAATTTCCCTTTGAAAAGAAATGCTGATCAGTGCCTTCTAACATAGCTGGGCAAGAATTACTTTTTGCCAAAATACTAGAAAATTTTTGTGAAGAAAGAGAAATGGGGAGATTTAAAGAGTTCGGAACTTTAACAAACATACGGAAATTTTTTCAACTATATCTACGATGGTCATAAAGATGCTGGTTGATTTGACAACGCTGGTTGATTTGACACTGAGGTTGTAATCGTTATGATAAAACTCAGGTTGGTCATTAGCACACATTGGTCATTGGCTGTCATTAGCAACAATGACGTCGCCTAAAGGGACTCTACGATGCGAAGGGGCTGAAAATAATTCTCAGTGCGATAGCATTCATTGCCTAGCTCCATCACTTTGCAAGAATACCGCGTTTCGCTGCCCCGCGCCCTAGTTTTCGCTACGGAGCGCAAGGCAATAACGATGAGAGCGGCGACAAAACATGATGACGACTACGTCGACATGACGTCGGCGACGGCTTGACATTGGTGTGACGATGATGACATGAGGACTGCGATGTTGTGACGAAAGCGACTGTAGAACGACGCCGTTGATACGAAGACGAAAACGCGTAAGGGCGACGATAGTGGAAGGACGACTAGCGTGATATGGCGATGACAATGCATAGGATGACACGATGCAAAATAACTGGAAATGTCAGACGTGTTTTGTATTAGCAGCCCGAAAGACCGTTGGCGTTCCAAAAGAGAAACATGAACAAGCTTCAGGAGTTGAACGTACGCTGTCAGATATCAACAAACAATATATGTAACTTCCTGCCATTATAAATAAAGTTGAAGAACCCATGCTGCTGAAACAAACAGTAGGCAAATTAGAGGAGACTGTCCAGCATTTCTCGGATGTGTACGATCAACTACTGGCCACAACGAAAACAAATTCTTCAGAGACGGCTGCTTTGAAAAAAAAAAAAGGTCGAAGAAGCTGAGGCCAACAGTGACAAACAAGAAATTCAAAAACTATGCGGCAGCAAATTAACCAACTTGAACAGATAGCAGGCACCAAAATTTGGAAATTCACGGACTTCCGTACATGGACAATGAGCTGCTACTTGACGAGGTAAACAACTTGGCGAAAGCACTGCAATTGCCGAACTGTTTCGAGCAGATGTCGAACGTATACATGCATAGGCTTCCACCTAAACCTGGCAAAGAACCGGTACTACCCGTCCGTTTTGTATCCCGTGACACGCGGGACAAATGGAGGACAAAAAAAGAACGATTTGAAAGCAAGCAAATCGAACGTTTATTTCCTTGATAATCTGACGCCAGAAAACAAGAATCTTCGGTGGAAAATGAAGCTACGATGTCAGAAAGAAGACGTTACCAATTCGCCTTGCACAAGGACGGCAAATTGTTCGTGTGCAGGGCTCAGGGCGAGCGCACACTTCGTATTGCGTGCGAAGCTGATTTAATTCTGGTACGCTGACCTTCCCGCGCCCCTTCTGGGCGTTACAGATTACTTTCATTTCTCATGGCGGGCACCTTCGTATCGCCTCACTATGACAGTTTTTCTTTCACCTCTGCCATACGCGCTTCTTATTTCTTAAGAGATAACAAGATATATATCTTCCCTTTCAACGCTTGAAGCTTGAAAAGTGAATATATGGAAACAGAAAGTTATTTGGAATCTTTAGAACATAAATTGGGACTTCTTGCTTTTACTGAGACCTGGTTCTCAAGTGCAGGTGATATTATTCATTTTGATGGTTATAAATGTCAAAGTGTTTATCGTAAACACCGCCGTGGTGGATGTGCTTTACTTTATTTGACACATGATCTGTCTTAGGAGCTACCGTCTGAATTCTCGTGCATTACTAATTTCTATGAATGTGTAGCTGTAAAATGTTGTAAATACAATTGCGTCAGTGTACTGTCCCCATTCAGCTGATCTTGATGAATTCTTTCAAATTATTACAAGAACATTGGAATATGCATCCCATCGGAGTCTCTCTGTTGTCTTGGTTGGCGATATCAATATTAACTTTTTATTACCTACTGCTCAAGCTAAACGATTTATTGGCGTATTACATTCATATAATTGCACTAATACAATCTGTTCGCCAACTAGAATAACGTCACATTCTGAATCATTAATTGATGTATGCGTAACGATCCACGATCCAAATGTTCTTTCGGGAATTCTCACCTCTGATTTAAGCGATCATTTGGCAGTATTTTGTTTTTTACCCCGACATGAAAACAAAGAAAGCCGTTTTCGATGTCGGCCTTCTTTCTGTCGTCAATTCAACGAAGGCAATATTACTTTTCGCTCAGTGATAGCGAAAACAGATTGGTCTGTAGTGTACAGTGAAAATTATCCGAATATTTCATATGAGACGTTTATTGATACAATATAATCGTGTTATGATGCTGCTTTCCCTATACAACAAATGTGAAGGTACAAGAAAGCTAGGAAGCCGTGAGTAAGTCGAGATGTATAAAAGAATGTAGAAACGCGAAAAATAATTTGATACGTTTGTTCACTACAGGGGGATCCTGCTATATTAAGTCAATACAAGAAAATAAGAAGCAAGCTGACTGCGGACTTCAAGAAAGCTAGAAACAAGTGTTATGAACGTATGTTTTTCACGGTATGAAACGATCTCATGAAATTATGGAACACAGTTCGCAGGTTTAAAGGAAATCAGCAAAACACAAGCCCCAGCACTCTAACGTTTGCTGGTATCGAATACAGTGAAGCTGCCTTGGCCAACAAGTTCAATCATTTTTTATTTACTGGTGGGACATCCTGTTCTAGTGGGTTCCTTAATGGAATGTGAAATATATATAAACTATCGGAGCTCTAATTCCATTTTCCTGTCACCTTGGACTGAAATGCAAGTATTTTCCGTTCTTAAAGCCTTGAAAAAGGATACTGCAACAGGGACGGATCACATAGCAGCAGAACCAATCGTAGCTGTTACTGATATCGTCTCGGCTTTATTATGCCATATCTGTAATAGTGTTTAGCGAATGCGATCTCTTCCGATTCTATGGAAATTGCCAAAGTGATTCTATTTCATAAAGGACGCTCCGTCGCTGATTTAAATAATTACAGACCAATGGCCCTACTTCCTTTTTTCTCGAAAGTGCTGGAACGACTCCTAAAGTGCAGACAAACTGCATTCCTAAATGAAAAGCACGCCCTTATGGACCAACAGTCTCGCTTCCGTGAACATATATCTACTGAAATAGCACTTGTTAATATAAGAATGAATCCTCAGTAATTTCGAAATTAAATTATATATCGTTGGACTTTTCCTAGATATTAGAAAACCTTTAGACTCCATTGAACATACCATCCTATTTAATAAACTGTTATACGATGGGATTCGTTGGGTGGCCCTAAAACTGATTCAGAATTACCTCACTGCCAAACTACAATACATATGTTATAATAGGTTTTGTTCACAAAAGAAAGAAGTAGCACTTGGTTTCCTTCAAGGGTCAATATTAGGTCAACTATTCTTTATTCTATACGCAAACGATGTTGTAAACATATCACTTACACCAGATATAGCCTTGTGTGCTGACTACACAAGTTTGTTTTTCTCAGCTAACAGCCTACGTGTGCTTGAAATTGCAGCCAATAATTGGTTAGATCAACTTTTAGTTTCGTTAGCAGCGAACCAGCTACCGTTAAATGTCAATAAAACTAAATATGTGCTTTTTAAGCCCAGAAGTAAGCCTGATGACTGTGCTATTTGACTCAAGTTCTATAGTTGCGTAATCGAGCGGACTTCAGGTTTTAAGTTTTAGGTGTACTTTTTGATGAAAACCTGACTTCTACACCACATGTAATGAATATTCATTCCACTATTTGTAGCTCAATAGGAATATTGTTTACGATTAGGCACCTGGTTCCTGTTTAGTTGAAACACCTTCCCTATTATTCGTTAATTCAGTCCCATCTTAGTTATTGCCTTTTGGTTCGCTGTATTGAACACATTGGAACTCGCAATCACACGGCATGTATTTTTCTTGAAATATGGAATTTTAAAAATTAATCAAATATATGAATTTAGGATCGCGATACACATAGGAGGTGAAGTTGAGAAAAATAAACCCATTTTTTATCAGCAATACCTCTAGAGTAACACTCAATAGAATTTCAGGCACAACTACTTCAGAGTTTCATTTAGCAGGACCAACTACGGTACAAAACAACTAGCACACTTAGTCCCATCCTTTATAAAAGCACATCCTAACACGATCACTATTGCGCAAAGCTACAGATCATTGAACTGCTTTAAAAATGCTATGAAAATATTTTTGCTTTGGTTTGCAGATTGAGAGTATGCCAATTAGTTTCTTGTGTGCTTTATCTGTAATTATCTTTTGTTAAGTCAATTTGATATTGTGCTTGTATATATTTATCACATTCTTTTCTTACACATGTTATACTCCGTTGTACGTAAACTGTTCCTACTTAGAAAATTGTATAGTGACAAAGGTACTTAACGCACGTATGTTTATAATGTATGCTATGTATGTCTAATCCATGCTATTGATATGTAGGCCCGATATATTTTATGCTATGCTACCTTACCATTGAGCAATGTATGGGTGACAAGAACTTAGTCAGGCAGACAATGTCCTCCAAGACCTTCAGTGTATCTGAAACAAATATGATAAATAAATAAATAAATAAATAAATAAATAAATAAATAAATAAATAAATAAATAAATAAATAAATAGCAGATCCTTCAACTTCAATGTGGCGCCAGGATTACGAAAGTGGAACGTGAACGAAGATGGCGTTCGCTCAAGACGCAGAGAAAGAGGTATGCCCCGTAATCATGGAAAGAAAATGTTCTGAGGCAACAGCAACAATGAAACGAGACGTATGTCGAGTTCCATTCTTTCCGGCACGAAACACCAAGCAACGTCTTTCACCTGTGGAGAAGGCTACGACGACTTGTGTGCCCTGCTTGGATGGATTTGTAACGAGGTCCAATGCCAACACTCGAGCTGTCTTTTGACTCTACTGTGGCTGCTGGAGCAACTGCGGCTGCACCTGCACGCTCGTCTTCCCAACCACTCGCGGACTCCCCAAGCTGCCATGGCACGTTCACACCTATGATGCACACTTCATGGTTGCCCTCTCTAAAGTCTTCGTCGTCCCAGCCAGAATGCGCAGCATAGTTAGCCCTGCTCCAGCCCGACTCTGTTGCCGCAAGCACCGAGAAGCCACCTGTAATTCAACCAAAGGCGTTGGTGATCGCTGCGTTGGAGCTGTCCCCGCTGTCACTAGAGCGCTGTGCAACAGGCCGCCTTGGGCTTGGAGGTTACCAAAACAGACACCTTCGCGCTACGGCCACGATCCAGCCCAATGTCACCGGTCGTAAATGCCGTTAATGCGTCTGCCATCAAGCCTCGGTAGGATGGTGACCCAGTGTTTTGGTTGCAAGTCCCTCTGCAGGGGCGGCATCTGCTGTTGAGGCATTGGTGGTTCGCGCTTATTGATGGGGAAACTTGCAACGGTTGCTGTGTTGGCCTCGGTGAGATGGGGTCGATTCGCCTCGGTGTCTAGGGCTCGTAATTCGGTCCTCGCCTTCCGTTTTGGGGGAGGACGACCAACTACGCATCGTCATCGTTTGATCTTTATGTGCTTATCGCTTTAAGCTTTGTTGTATAACTATAAGTACTATTGTACATAATTAAAGGTTACTTAACGATTTTCTTTGGCCGTGTCACTGTGAATATAGCACTTGCAAAATGCGTCCATACATAGCGGTGCCGTGCATTGGTGTGTGCTTGCTCACTTAGAACCCTCTGTATACGCATAATTTGGTAGAAACACTTTTTCTTCAGCTGTATACAGAGCTCACGGCATTGACAAAAGTTGCAGAGGCACTTACGTCTTCTTACGGGCATTGAATGAGAAAGCACTATGACCCTTCCGCGCGATCCGTTTCCCTTGGTCATGTTCTAGAATTGGCCAAAGTAAACTTTGAAGGTGGGGCGCCCTAATTTTAGGAATGGGCCAGGTCAGTTTTGAACAGGGATCAACTCAATTCGCGAATTGGGCCAAGTCAATTTTGGGGGTGGGCCAAGTCAATTTTGGGAGTGTGCCAGGTCGGTATTAAACATGGGTCAACTGAATTTGCGAATTGGAAAATTTTTTTTTGGTGTGAACCATGCCGTCCGTCCGACGCCGTGGCTGATCACCGTGGGATTTCGCAGTGCGAGCCGCAGCAGATCCAGCGCCGCGAGCGGGACGTGAGATCTTGGTCACGTGGGTTTTCGTACCATCGTATGTTCACGTCGGACGCTCGCCACATGTTGCGCTTCATGGGGCGCACAATGCTTTCGTGGTAATAAGGTAATGTGTATATTTTTGGTTTATATGGTCGCCATTTACTGTATCGGTAGACACGCACAGGTAGCATTGCTTAAAAAAAATAGGACTAAAATCCACGCTGTGAAGATGATTGGGCACGAAGCTGCAAGCGACAACCAGAATGATTACGGATTGGGCCGTAGCTTGAAATTATTCAGATGCCGACGTTCACGTGCCTTTTACCTAATTATTAGTCTAAGACGTTTCCACGGCCTGAAATTTGGCCTGCGCTGCTTCTTCGTGCACCGACAAAGAGTGGACGAGAGAGTACACTTAACCACACTTTCGCCGCGCCTCGTATGCACACAGCACTTTAGTAGTCCTCACTATACGTGGCCTCCCCATAGCACTGACACAACACAAATAAGTTGCTACGTAGGTTCCCCTTTTGCATACGAAAGTGTAGTAACGGCAGTCCCTGCTTCGTATGCTACAGTTTCCGCTTCCCGGCAACTGCAGCTTATGCAAGCGTAATCTTTACCGCTAAACGCTCGCGGCGAACGCTATGTGCGAAGGCGGGATTTCTGGCGCTCTCTTTTTCCGGCGCCGCCGCCGCCGCGGATGCGCTGAGGCAAGCGCATCTGCTGCTACTGCTGCAATGAACCTAGTGGCACATGCGATGCACGGCTCCCAAGTGTTTGCCTGGTTCTATGCTTTTGAACACAACATCAACAAAAATTCGTTAATTAGCATTTATTTATACAAAATGATGTTTACACTTAATCTATAAAGATAGAAGGCTAATGAAAAACAAATATTAAGCTATGCCCGTAGATCTTCAGTCATCTTCGACAGGCCAAAACACATGGCAATCACAGATCGCAGGTGGTAGTCACAAGGGCGCATTGATGGTATCCCCCCACAACACCACGGCCACCGGAGCAAGTCGCCCATCAACAATACATGACGCACTATTTTCCACACTAGATACCGCTCTTGGTGAGGACTTCATCCAGGCAGCCGAAGCGATGGCATCCCACTCCTGATGGAGGCTTCATGGCCGAAGCTTTAACAGTTCTCACGACTGGTGACTTTGGGCTGGATCGTGGCTGCGATGCAAAGGTGGCGGCGCTGGCAACCTCCAAGCCCACGGGGGCCTGATGAGCCGCGCTGTAGTGACGGTGTGGACAGCTCCAGCCCAACGCTTACCGATGTCTTTGGTTGAGTCACAGTTGGCTGCGCGGATGGTGCGGCAACAGACTCGGGCTGGAGCAGGGCCAACCATGCTTCGCATTCTGGCTGGGACGACGAAGACTTCAGAGAGGGCAACGATGGAGCCTGGAGCACAGCCGGAGAGTGACCACGGTAGCGTAAGGATTCCGGGAGTAGCTGGAAGGAGCAGCCTTCAGCTGCACCTGCAGAGGCCACAGCAGCTACGGCAGGGTCTAGTACAGCTCGAGTGGCGGCGATGGACCTTCTGCTAAACAAGACGAGGTAGAATACGCAAGTCGTCATTGTCCTCTCCAGGGGCGGAACACGTCCTTGCGGGATGTCTCGTGCAGAAAAGAATGGAACGCGGCAGTTATGGTGATGATGATGATGGTGGTGGTGGTGGTGGTGGTGCATGGTGCGCCTCCCAAATACGTGGCTAGTAGTTCCTATGGTTGATGGGCCAAAACTCGGGTGATACTACGCACAGCTAATGAATACGAAAGAAAAACGTATTTATGAAGCTACGAATAAAAGAGTAACGTGTGATTGAGAAATGAGACCACATGAATGGGCAGTGGAGCCAGCGGTGCGACATGACGACGACGAAGGCGCGAGCAGTGGCACGAGCGCGTTCGCACGCTCGCGCAGAGGGATCGCGTCGCTCAACCCAAGAACGGGTCCCTAAGAACTATGCGCTTAAATTACAATATTATAAGCAGGCTGGAACAGTCTTCTGTCTCTGCCTCGCGAACGAACGCCGTCGTCGCCGTTCTCTTTTCTGTCACACTATTTATGGCGTATTCAAGTTCTAATGTCTGCTATTTTTTTCATTATTGTTATTATTACTGTTATTATTATTATTATTATTATTATTATTATTATTATTTGTAGTAGTAGTAGTAGTAGTAGTAGTAGTAATAGTAGTAGTAAATGATGCAGAAGCATTATATGGCCCATTACGCGAAAATCTGGCGTTGTAGTCGGTGGCGTGACAGAATGATGGTACCAAAAATATCGCCGCTCAAGCACTCCGTACAGATGGTTAACCAGCCATGCTGAAATGTGCGGGCCCGGTGTTTGTCACTGGGTTAATCCCGGCAATCTGGCTTCGTAGGCTGCCGGATCCTTGGTAAGCAGTTGCTGCTTGCATACTGCTGCACGAGCCTGTTCTTGTGGCTGGGCTGCAGCATCGGCACGGCGTAGACGAGCTCGTCCGCAATTCTGCTTGCGGGTTGAGGTGATGGAGGGGGGGGGTGGGTGCTTTCTACGGCGGCTGCTGATCACCGCGAGACCGTGCGAGCGCCGTATATTGAAAGCGATCTGCGAGGTTTGCAGAGGGTGCGTAGTGCCGTAGCTTCGTATGCACTGGGCTTTCGACATTTGGTTCACGTTGAAGGGAGAGACGCCCGGTGGTCAATTGGATCGCTCCTGCTGCCGCGCTTCCTCACTCGAGCATTTAGACAGCGAGTTTCCGCGCTGATCGAGCTAGATGTGTTCATTTCTACATCTGCCGGCGTGACACCGTGCCTGTTAATTTAGTTAAAACACGTTGGTGGGCCAGTTGGTTTGAATGAATGTGTAAGCGCGACTGAACGAGGACGTAGAAAGCTTGACGAGATCGTTGTGGAAATTGCGTGCACTGCTCCGTCAACTAGCGTAGAAAGAAAGTCACAGGCCTGCGCGGCACATGCAGCACAGTCAAAGCGTAAGCTGGAGGAGCAGCTTCATAGGAACTCCATTTACGGCACCACGCACTACAGGTCTTCGTGCTGAAGCACCTACGCGTCGTCTTCACGAGAACGGTTTGAACTGTCAGCCCGGCGTCGACGACAAACTGCGGCTTGCCCTGCTCTCTGCAAGGCAGTCTGCTGAGTCCGATGATGCCTGGTTGCCGCCGCGCGCGTAGCTCTACGAATCCCTTCTTCAGGCTCGTCCCTTGCGAGGAGGGGCCATAACGTGCACCGAAGAGTAAACACAGATATGCAGACCACGTGGTGCACATGTCACATTCTTTGACCCGTGGCACAGTACGTTGCTGTTGATGATGGCGGCGGTAATGATGACATCCCCTTCGAAACGGAATGGTGACAAATAGTCTACTAGGCTGCTACATCCTGGTTCAGCTGCATGCAGCATGCAACTGCTATATGCAAGTGGTACATGTCGGGACACCTTATGGAATATAACGGAACTGCGGTGCAAAGTTTGTACGTATCGACGCTACGCGGCGCGTATGTCAAATGGCACATAAACCTCTCAATGTCCACTTCCTCAAACCACTTCCCTGTTCCTCCTCTTCTGTCCCGCTTGGCGCTGCCTCGACAGTGGCGCCGCCTATGCCGACCCTGCCGCAGCAAGCGAAGGCTAACACGCTACCGGAGGAAATCCGCGGAAAACTTCGTTAGGGCCCTGCGGAGGAGATTTCGAGGCGAGATTTTGCTGCATCCATCAGTAACTGGCCTCAACAATGCCGTGTCGGCACTGCGCAATAGAATAGAGAAAACGACAATGATTTAAGGTGCAAAGCGTACGCAGGTTGAGAGTTCGAGTTGCTGAAGCACGACGCATGCACGCGGTGTGCTCAAAAACCCGCGAATTACCACGGTTTCAAGTTTTGACTCCTGACACTGTGTGGAAGTGGTTTCGTAGGTTTATTTACGTACCTGCAGGATACTTTTATTCGGCCGGCGCGTTAAAGATTCCAGCTTTCTGGGGCCAGCAACGCCTAGCTACTGTGCCGCTTTTTCTCTGCGTCCTTTGCAGATGTGGGTAGCTGATGCATGGGTTCTAACGGCCATGAGCAACGTTTTCACGCGTAGATGGTATTGATAGTGTGGAGAACGTACCGATACTTTTCGCAGCACATGAAATCGCTTTTTTTATTTTGTTCGTTACAGTGCAAGAGGCTAGAATTTCATAGCAAGAACAAACGTGATGGGAAAAATGAACAGTTGTTTAAAAAAGAACTAACTCCCCGCCAATTAGCACCAGTAACTTTTCTGAAGTACTAATTTTATATCGGTATAGTGCGTGCGTCTGTTTTATTTTGCGTTGTAAGTTTTCGCATAGGAACAGTGTCCCTATATCTCAAATATTACAGACAGAAAAAAAAAAAAACTGATTCTCGGGTTTTACGTGCCGAACCCACGATCTGATTACGAGTCACGCCGTAGTGGAGGACTTTGAATTAATTTTGACGACCTCCTTTAACGTGCCCCCAATGCACGGGACATGTGAGTTTTTGTATTTTGCCTCCATCGAAATGCGACCGCCGCGGCCGCGATTTGATCCCGCGACCTGGTGCTTACAGCGCAACACCATATAGCCGCTAAGCCACCGCGGCGGGTATAGAGACAGAAAGAATAATATGGTTGTGGCACCAAACATTCCTCAAATCGGTTTAATAAAGGTGGTTATCACGGTCTTGCAGTTGAGGAAAGTATACAGCACGTATACACAAAGTCCACTGCGCTGTCAGGCTCGCACAAGCAATGAAACTCGAAAGAAAAACAAGGAGTAAGTTTTAATGGGAATTGCAATAGATTCTTGTCGCGGTACTGGGATGCAAACTTACATTACTGCTCTGCGCGCAGCTCCCACAGCAACTCCGTCCGCATTCCGTAATCAAAAACCGCGATATTATTTGTGGCAGGAGATGGAAGGCAACATACAGTGCATCTGACGCGTGGGTTAGCCATTTACTTAATCGGACGCATAAAAACGTTAACGTTAAGCAGTAAAAATTTTCAGGCTAATTAACAGGCCTGTGTTCCTTCGCGGCCTTTGTCTGCTACGATAATCCTGCACACAAGACGTGCGAGTAGCCACTGCTCTTCCCTGCAATACCGAGGACGCGCCCGGCAGCAGCCAGGACAGAGACGAACTGCAGGAGGCCAGTGGGCCGATCACTCATTGGCGTTCCGTAATTTATTCTCGCGCGGTGGGGTGCTTTTTTCGTTGCAGCTGCTTTTCTCTTCGCGACGATAGCTAGTTCATTTTTTTTATTTTTTACAAGTACTGCTCCTCATGGGGGGGGGGGGGGGGCGGCACATGTAAGCGCTAACGGAGGCCTCAGGAGAGCACCTGAGCGCAAGGAGCGTTCGCACTGAAAATTGGCTGTCCGCTACGCGATAGCGGACAGTCGGTCTTATACCCTTCTGGCACGCGCAGGTCTCGGCGAGCTCTGAGCCGAGGACAAGCCCTGGTTCAAGCCTTGGTGTTCCCGCTGCCGCTTTGGTGTCCTGGAGGTGCCTCCAATAATACGAAATAATGACACGTTGCTACAACTAGTAAATAGAACTTATTAAAGAGGGAGGACAGAGAAAAGCAGAAGGCAGGGAGGTTAACCAGAATAAAGCCCGGTTGGCTACCCTACACTGGGGGAAAGGGAAAGTGGAAAACAAAGATGACAGGGAGGAAATTAGGAAGGAAGTAAATTAGCGATGAGTTCGCTGACGCGTGTGGTTTAATAGAAATTGCTTTAATAGTCACAGACGTTCACACAAGCCCGTCGTCCTCAAGAAGCACAAAAGCGCATTCACAGGTTTATGGGCCGACGAGCGATGGGGGCGATGGTCCAGCAGCATCTGCACAGAAAGCGGCCGATTGTGCAGTTTTTGGAGAGCGTTAGCAAGTTCTTGCCTTTCTCTGGCATATCGTGGACAGTAGCACAGCAGGTTGTCGATAGTTTCTTCGGTGGCGCAGCCCTATTAAAGAAATACAACCACGCCCAGGCACCAACTTCTGACACAGTGTTATACTGCGCCCGTGCGGGGTGAATTACGGAACACCAGTGAGTATTTTACCCGCGCATGTACTGTATGGTCAAAGTGCACGTTAAACGTCCCCAGGTGACCTAAACAATGTTATCCCAAGCCATCCACAACGACCTGACTCATAGCCTCAGTCGCTTCGGGACGTTATATATGTTAAACACCACAAACCAAATTGACGCGTGCGGGCGTACATTGAAGCTGAACGAGTGCATTAGTAAGCGTTACTAAGCCTTGCAAGATCGTCGCCAATGCGCAAACATCTGATGTAGATGAAAAAAATTGCCTGAATAAAGTCGCTTCTATGTCACACGCCCGCTGCTGGTTCGAGCACTTTCGTGGCAAAACTAAACTTCTATAAAACGAAGCGAGCACTTTCGAAAAAAAGTCAACTTAAACGCGCTAGAAACCACGCACAGCAAGGACACATACGCAATTACTTCCTAAAGAGGCAGGCATAAACTAGGTTCAAATTAAGAGGTAGTGAAGAACCATGGCACTTGACAAAGCCGTGCAATTTTTGCAGCCTCCTCCAAGTCAGCGCGCCCGACGCTATGCATCCATGATTCTTTTTTTTATGCGTGCGTTGCGCTCGCCGGATGGTCAACAAAAGAGCTTTTTGCACTCGCCTTGTCGGTTGAGGCTACCGAAGGCGCAGCAGCACGGCATCACAATGAAATTATCGTCCCCGACGCACTCGATTTGATCCGATAACGCGCTCGATCAATCGGTTTGCGCGTACTTTCTTCGCACTGGGTCGACAATGGTGATTAAAAATTAAATGACGGGGTTTTCGTGCCAAAACCACTTTCTGATTATGAGTCACACCGTAGTGGAGTCCAGAGATTTCTACCAGCTGGAATTCTTTAACGTGCACCTAAATGTAAGTACACGGGTGTTTTCGCATTTAGCCCCCATGGAAATGCGGCCGCCGTGGCCGGGATTCGATGCCGCGACCTCGTGCTCAGAAACCCTACACCATAGTCACTGAGCAACCACGGCGGGTCAATGGCGATCGGAGCGCGCTCTAAAGAAAAAAAAAAAAAAGAGTACAAAAGCGCAACGCGTGCTTCCACGTGACACGGGTTGGCCAATGGGGGTGCGGAGGAGGCTGGGGCGACAGGAGGACGCGAGGAGGAAACGCCGGGGAAAGCGGTGTGGCGGAAAAAGCCAAGAATGACGCTACTTTTTTAAGATTAAGGGGTTTTAATGGCACGATACAATGGTAATGATAAGGATGCTGATTTAATGACATTCGCTCTGAAACGGGTGGTGAAAAATAGTAACCTAGCTTGCTTGCATTAATTAGACATGCCATACATGTCTTTAATTAAAGCAATATTTATATAGTTGGATAGTCTTCTTTTCCTTCCTCAAGACTTCTCTCTATACCTTGCACCGCTACCTATGCAGCTGCTGCATGATGTGCCACCTGGTGTAATAATACGCAACTGCCTTGCAAAGGGCGCACGTATAGACGGTACGCGGAGCGAATCTCACATTGCAAGGAAAGTGGAACGATACGATGCTGCTGCTGATGATGATTTATTGGCATCCCCTTTGAAACATGGCGGTGACATAGTCATAACTAGCCAGTTAGATTTAATCAAGTACTTAATGTAAATTTTTGCTAGCATTCTTGTATGCATTTTCCTAAACTTCTTTATCTTCCTCGACCTTCTTTAAGAGCCTTGTACCGCTCCCTGTGCAACCGCTACATGACCTTCTACATGGTGTAATAACATGCACGTGCAATGCAAAACGTGCATGCGTCGACGCTACGCTGCGCGCATGTCACCTCCCGTGTGTCCCCCACGCGCTAAACACTGGCGGGTCTCAGTGAAGCTAATCAAGTTCTGATAAACGACGGAGCTGAAAAAAAAACTTAGAATAACAAACGCAAAGATAAAATACAAGGGCAGAAATAATAATAAACACAAACGGTCAAGGAAACACGGACACACATTTGCACACGCACGCAGTAGCGGTATTAGGAGTCAGTCCGCAAGCTGCTGTGGCTACCCGCCGCGGTTGCTTAGTAGCGGTGGTGTTGGTCTGCTAAGCACGATGTCGCGGAATATTTCTCGATGTTTGGCATTGCTCGATATATACGCAATATTTTGGCTGTGCAGGCATAACAGATAAGGCGGGGCTTGGCTGTTGATTTCAGAATGTTTCATCAAGTTTTCTACACTTTCGACACTATCTGTCACCTAAGAAGAAAAAAAATACATTTCTCAAAGTGTTGTGCAAGCACGCGGCACTACGTGTTTATAATTTATGACTTACATGCAATCATTTAAAGCAAAATGATATTCATTGAGCAAGCAGAAAAATTATACCGTTGGTATATCACCCCCAACTATCGCACCAAATGGTGACGCGCCCAACTCGTCTATTCATTGCGTCCTCTGATTCTTCCACCTCTGGGCTTTGAAAGCAGAGAATGCAACGGTTCGCCTTCCAAACCGTTGCAAGATTGCACCCCCGGCTATGCTCTGCCCTGAGAATCCGCTTATCAACCAGAAAATGGCTTCTTTGGGTAATAAGAACAAATCAAGTCCTGGCACGTTCCGAGATCGCCTCACGTAGATAAGCAGCGTGCTGACGAGGGTCAATTCGATGAGGTGGATCGCCGTGGCCAATTCTTATATACTGATAGCATACGAACTTTCCGTGTTTCCAGATTGAAAGTAGAAGATTGGCGCATGCACATCTCAGAGCTGGTGTCGCCACCATTCTGCCTTAAAGTTCTCTCTTGGCGCAAAGTCCCACAGAAGGTGTTTAAAAGGCCTGTGTGGTTTTGGGGTGCTAAGCACGAGGTCGCGGGATCGAATCTCAGCCACGGCGGCGGTATTTCGATGGGGGCGAAATGCGAAAACACCCATGTGCTTAGATTTTAGTGCCTGTTAAAGGACCCCAGGTGGTCCAAATTATTGCGGAGTCTCCCACTATGTCGTGGCTCTTAATAAAATCGTGGTTTTGGCATGTAAGAGCACATAATTTAATAAGACCCGTGTGCCCTGCACCATAACCTTATAGTGTCACATGTATTTCTCTCTAAAGAAACACGTTTACTTAGAGGATCCTGAAGGATCCGTATAACTGTATAGAAACACGGAATCTGGGGCATATGGGCTTTTTCAATATGCGCCACATCATGGCAACACGTCGAGGAACATTAAAAATACGCTAACGAAAATTCTTCAGCAAAGGTTAATGGATAGGTTATTCGCCTGGAAGTCTTTCATATTCTTCTGTGTGTCAGTATACCGCTTTTTTGCGCTGAAAATTTCTACCTTGAGTTATGCTGCTGCTCCTCAGTATAAACGGAGGAGTTGAGGCGAAACCCTGCGTGACCTTCCGCTCTGCCGCTCTCTATGAATCAGCCAGTGATGACACCACCTGGAATGTACCATCTTCCAATAGTAGGCACCATGCCAATTTTCAACTTTCGTCACTTTTGTCGGTAAGAAATGCTGTGTATTCCCTAGGAATAACGAATTCCTTATTACAGAAGCCTAATTTTTCAACCTCTCTCGACTTACTATTTCCATTAGTGTCGCTATAAGGCGTAGTTACGCGCTCACCTGACACGCACAGTTTCGGTTTTTCGCGCACGCTGGAGCAGAATTCTTCGCGTAATCGTGCTTTAACGAAGGGCTTTTAAACTGCTTACAAGCTGAATCGTTATGAGCTTACTACAAGCTACATACGCCCACTAGGCACAGGCGGCCTAACGTTCGATGATTGAAAATTGTATTAGCAAATTTTAGTTAATGAGCCTCTAAGTGTTCCGTGAGAGATCTCTCTTTCGTCGTCCTCTCCTGTGAACCTTTACCTGCAAAGGCTATCTCTCACAGTGCGTCGAATGCCCCCTGTAGAACACCCGGTAGAAATACTCCTGCGACAATCAAAATGCTGAATTTTGGTAAGCTACTACCTTTCACATTGTTCCTGCAGCGCCCTCCCTTGGGCGGCGCCTAGAACTCGTATAGCGCGCCCCTGTATATGAGAGCAATACAAGGACGGCGCCTGGTCGCGGTACGCAAAGCCGCGGCTCGCGGTTCTTCTTCTGCGTCGATTCGGGTGAGGTGTCTCTCCTTCGCTCCTGAGCCATAAGCCTATACATTCCCTTTTTTTGAAAAATTGCCGCTAAGCTTATTCATCGAATCCTTCGATTTATTTGATTGGGTTTTAAACAGCTGAATCATGTAATCATGAAAGCTAATCTACCGTGACGGACCCAGGGAACAAAATTAGCAGGTTCTATGTTTTTGAACACAAAATCAACGAAAATTCGTTAATTAACATTTATTTATGCAAACGGATGCTTACACTTGAACTGTAAAGATAAACAGCTAATAAAAAACACGAATATCAAGCTGTGGCGGTAGATCTTCAGTCATCGTCGGCCAAAACACACGGCAATCACAGATCGCAGGCGGCAGTCACAAAGGCGCATCAATGGTATCTCACCGACAACACCACGGCAAACGGTGCAAGTCGCCCATCAACAAAACACGATGGACTGTTTTCCACACTAACTATACCGCTCTTGGTGAGGGCTTCATCCAGGCAGCCGAAGCGATGGCATCCCAATCCTGATGGAGGCTTCATGGCCGAAGCTTTAACAGTTCTCACGACTGGTGACTTTGGGCTGGATCGTGGCTGCGATGCCAAGGTGGCGGCGCTGGCAACCTCCGAGCCCACGGGGGCCTGGTGAACCGCGCTGTAGTGACGGTGTGGACAGCTCCAGCCCAACGCTTACCGATGTCTTTGGTTGAGTCACAGTTGGCTGCGCGGATGGTGCGGCAACAGACTCGGGCTGGAGCAGGGCCAACCATGCTTCGCATTCTGGCTGGGACGACGAAGACTTCAGAGAGGGCAACGATGGAGCCTGGAGCACAGCCGGAGAGTGACCACGGTAGCGTAAGGATTCCGGGAGTAGCTGGAAGGAGCAGCCTTCAGCTGCAGCTGCAGAGGCCACAGCAGCTACGGCAGGGTCTAGTACAGCTCGAGTGGTGGCGATGGACCTTCGGCTAAACAAGACGAGGTAGAATACGCAAGTCGTCATTGTCCTCTCCAGGGGCGGAACACGTCCTTGCGGGATGTCTCGTGCAGAAAAGAATGGAACGCGGCAGTTATGATGATGATGATGATGATGGTGGTGGTGGTGGTGGTGCATGGTGCGCCTCCCAAATACGTGGCTAGTAGTTCCTATGGCTGATGGGCCAAAACTCGGGTGATACTATGCACAGCCAATGAATACGAAAGAAAAACGTATTTATGAAGATACGAATAAAATAGTAACGCGTGATTGAGAAATGAGACCACATGAATGGGCAGTGGAGCCAGCGGTGCGACATGACGACGACGAAGGCGCGAGCAGTGGCACGAGCGCGTTCGCACGCTCGCGCAGAGGGATCGCGTCGCTCAACCCAAGAACGGGTCCCTAAGAACCATGCGCTTAAATTACAATATAAGCAGGCTGGAACAGTCTTCTGTCTCTGCCTCGCGAACGAACGCCGTCGTCGCCGTTCTCTTTTTTGTCACACTATTTATGGCGTATTCAAGTTCTAATGTCTGCTATTTTTTTCATTATTGTTATTACTGTTATTATTATTATTATTATTATTATTATTTGTAGTAGTAGTAGTAGTAGTAGTAATAGTAGTAGTAAATGATGCAGAAGCATTATATGGCCCATTACGCGAAAATCTGGCGTTGTAGTCGGTGGCGTGACAGAATGATGGTACCAAAAATATCGCCGCTCAAGCACTCCGTACAGATGGTTAACCAGCCATGCTGAAATGTGCGGGCCCGGTGTTTGTCACTGGGTTAATCCCGGCAATCTGGCTTCGTAGGCTGCCGGATCCTTGGTAAGCAGTTGCTGCTTGCATACTGCTGCACGAGCCTGTTCTTGTGGCTGGGCTGCAGCATCGGCACGGCGTAGACGAGCTCGTCCGCAATTCTGCTTGCGGGTTGAGGTGATGGAGGGGGGGGGGGGTGGGTGCTTTCTACGGCGGCTGCTGATCACCGCGAGACCGTGCGAGCACCGTATATTGAAAGCGATCTGCGAGGTTTGCAGAGGGTGCGTAGTGCCGTAGCTTCGTATGCACTGGGCTTTCGACATTTGGTTCACGTTGAAGGGAGAGACGCCCGGTGGTCAATTGGATCGCTCCTGCTGCCGCGCTTCCTCACTCGAGCATTTAGACCGCGAGTTTCAGCGCTGATCGAGCGAGATGTGTTCATTTCTACATCTGCCCACGTGACACCGTGCCTGTTAATTTAGTTAAAACACGTTGGTGGGCCAGTTGGTTTGAATGAATGTGTAAGCGCGACTGAACGAGGACGTAGAAAGCTTGACGAGATCGTTGTGGAAATTGCGTGCACTGCTCCGTCAACTAGCGTAGAAAGAAAGTCACAGGCCTGCGCGGCACATGCAGCACAGTCAAAGCGTAAGCTGGAGGAGCAGCTTCATAGGAACTCCATTTACGGCACCACGCACTACAGGTCTTCGTGCTGAAACACCTACGCGTCGTTTTCACGAGAACGGTTTGAACTGTCAGCCCGGCGTCGACGACAAACTGCGGCTTGCCCTGCTCTCTGCAAGGCAGTCTGCTGAGTCCGATGATGCCTGGTTGCCGCCGCGCGCGCCGCTCTACGAATCCCTTCTTCAGGCTCGTCCCTTGCGAGGAGGTGCCATAACGTGCACCGAAGAGTAAACACAGATATGCAGACCACGTGGTGCACATGTCACATTCTTTGACCCGTGGCACAGTACGTTGCTGTTGATGATGGCGGCGGTAATGATGACATCCCCTTCGAAACGGAATGGTGACAAATAGTCTACTAGGCTGCTACATCCTGGTTCAGCTGCATGCAGCATGCAACTGCTATATGCAAGTGGTACATGTCGGGACACCTTATGGAATATAACGGAACTGCGATGCAAAGTTTGTACGTATCGACATTTGAAAGCAAGCAAATCGAACGTTTATTTCCTTGATAATCTGACGCCAGAAAACAAGAAGCTTCGGTGGAAAATGAAGCTACGATGTCAGAAAAAAAAACGTTACCAATTCGCTTTGCACAAGGACGGCAAATTGTTCGTGTGCAGGGCTCAGGGCGAGCGCACACTTCGTATTGCGTGCGAAGCTGATTTAATTCTGGTACGCTGACCTTCCCGCGCCCCTTCTGGGCGTTACAGTTTGCTTTCATTTCTCATGGCGGGCACCTTCATATCGCCTCACTATGACAGTTTTTCTTTCACCTCTGTCATACGCGCTTCTTATTTCTTAAGAGATAACAAGACATATATCTTCCCTTTCAACGCTTGAAGCTTGAGAAGTCAATATATGGAAACAGAAAGTTATTTGGAATCTTTAGAACATAAATTGGAACTTCTTGCTTTTACTGAGACCTGGTTCTCCAGTGCAGGTGATTATTCATTTTGATGGTTACAAATGTCAAAGTGTTTAACGTAAACACCGCCGTGGTGGATGTGCTTTACTTTATTTGACACATGATCTGTCTTAGGAGCAACTGTCTGAATTCTCGTGCATTACTAATTTCTATGAATGTGTAGCTGTAAAACGTTGTAAATATAATTGCGTCAGTGTACTGTCCCCATTCAGCTGATCTTGATGAATTCATTCAAATTATTACAAGAACATTGGAATAATTAACCCATCGGAGTCTCTCTGTTGTCTTGGTTGGCGATATCAATATTAGCTTTTTATTACCTACTGCTCAAGCTAAACGATTTATTGGCGTATTACATTCATACAATTGCACTAATACAATCTGTTCGCCAACTAGAATAACGTCACATTCTGAATCATTAATTGATGTATGCGTAACGATCCACGATCCAAATGTTCTTTCGGGAATTCTCACCTCTGATTTAAGCGATCATTTGGCAGTATTTTGTTTTTTACCCCGACATGAAAACAAAGAAAGCCGTTTTCGATGTCGGCCTTCTTTCTGTCGTCAATTCAACGAAGGCAATATTACTTTTCGCTCAATGATAGCGAAAACAGATTGGTCTGTAGTGTACAGTGAAAATTATCCGAATATTTCATATGAGACGTTTATTGATACAATATAATCGTGTTATGATGCTGCTTTCCCTATACAACAAATGTGAAGGTACAAGAAAGCTAGGAAGCCGTGAGTAAGTCGAGATGTATAAAAGAATGTAGAAACGCGAAAAATAATTTGATACATTTGTTCACTACAGGGGGATCCTGCTATATTAAGTCAATACAAGAAAATAAGAAGCAAGCTGACTGCGGACTTCAAGAAAGCTAGAAACAAGTGTTATGAACGTATGTTTTTCACGGTATCAAACGATCTAATGAAATTATGGAACACAGTTCGCAGGTTTAAAGGAAATCAGCAAAGCACAAGCCCCAGCACTCTAACGTTTGCTGGTATCGAATACAGTGAAGCTGCCTTGGCCAACAAGTTCAATCATTCTTTATTTACTGGTGGGACATCCTGTTCTAGTGGGTTCCTTAATGGAATGTGAAATATATATAAACTATCGGAGCTCTAATTCCATTTTCCTGTCACCTTGGAGTGAAATGCAAGTATTTTCCGTTCTTAAAGCCTTGAAAAAGGATACTGCAACAGGGACGGATCACATAGCAGCAGAACCAATCGTAGCTGTTACTGATATCGTCTCGGCTTTATTATGCCATATCTGTAATAGTGTTTAGCGAATGCGATATCTTCCGATTCTATGGAAATTGCCAAAGTGATTCTATTTCATAAAGGACGCTCCGTCGCTGATTTAAATAATTACAGACCAATGGCCCTACTTCCTTTTTTCTCGAAAGTGCTGGAACGACTCCTAAAGCGCAGACAAACTGCATTCCTAAATGAAAAGCACGCCCTTATGAACCAACAGTCTGGCTTCCGTGAACATATATCTACTGAAATAGCACTTGTTAATATAAGAATGAATCCTCAGTAATTTCGAAATTAAATTATATATCGTTGGACTTTTCCTGGATATTAGAAAA
The DNA here is from genome assembly GCF_050947875.1 of Dermacentor variabilis. Taxonomy (NCBI): domain Eukaryota; kingdom Metazoa; phylum Arthropoda; class Arachnida; order Ixodida; family Ixodidae; genus Dermacentor; species Dermacentor variabilis. Next base: position 48,689,423 of record NC_134568.1, on the reverse strand, counting down.
CCTTTAGACTCCATTGAACATACCATCCTATTTAATAAACTGTTATACGATGGGATTCGTTGGGTGGCCCTAAAACTGATTCAGAATTACCTCACTGCCAAACTACAATACACATGTTATAATAGGTTTTGTTCACAAAAGAAAGAAGTAGCACTTGGTTTCCCTCAAGGGTCAATATTAGGTAAACTATTCTTTATTCTATACGCAAACGATGTTGTAAACATATCACTTACACCAGATATAGCCTTGTGTGCTGACTACACAAGTTTGTTTTTCTCAGCTAACAGCCTACGTGGGCTTGAAATTGCAGCCAATAATTGGTTAGATCAACTTTTAGTTTCGTTAGCAGTGAACCAGCTACCGTTAAATGTCAATAAAACTAAATATGTGCTTTTTAAGCCCAGAAGTAAGCCTGATGACTGTGCTATTTGACTCAAGTTCAATAGTTGCGTAATCGAGCGGACTTCAGGTTTTAAGTTTTAGGTGTACTTTTTGATGAAAACCTGACTTCTACACCTCATGTAATGAAGATTCATTCCACTATTTGTAGCTCAATAGGAATATTGTTTACGATTAGGCACCTTGTTCCTGTTTAGTTGAAACACCTTCCCTATTATTCGTTAATTCAGTCCCATCTTAGTTATTGCCTTTTGGTTCGCTGTATTGAACACATTGGAACTCGCAATCACACGGCATGTATTTTTCTTGAAATATGGAATTTTAAAAATTAATCAAATATATGAATTTAGGATCGCGATACACATAGGAGGTGAAGTTGAGAAAAATAAACCCATTTTTTATCAGCAATACCTCTAGGGTAACACTCAATAGAATTTCAGGCACAACTACTTCAGAGTTTCATTTAGCAGGACCAACTACGGTACAAAACAACTAGCACACTTAGTCCCATCCTTTATAAAAGCACATCCTAACACGATCACTATTGCGCAAAACTACAGATCATTGAACTGCTTTAGAAATGCTATGAAAATATGTTTGCTTTAGTTTGCAGATTGAGAGTATGCCAATTAGTTTCTTGTGTGCTTTATCTGTAATTATCTTTTGTTAAGTCAATTTGATATTGTGCTTGTATATATTTATCACATTCTTTTCTTACACATGTTATACTCCGTTGTACCTAAACTGTTCCTACTTAGAAAATTGTATATTGACAAAGGTACTTAACGCACGTATGTTTATAATGTATGCTATGTATGTCTAATCCATGCTATTGATATGTAGGCCCGATATATTTTATGCTATGCTACCTCACCATTGAGCAATGTATGGGTGACAAGAACTTAGTCAGGCAGACAATGTTCTCCAAGACCTTCAGTGTATTTGAAACAAATATGATAAATAAATAAATAAATAAATAAATAAATAAATAAATAAATAAATAGCAGATCCTTCAACTTCAATGTGGCGCTAGGATTACGAAAGTGGAACGTGAACGAAGATGGCGTTCGCTCAAGACGCAGAGAAAGAGGTATGCCACGTAATCATGGAAAGAAAATGTTCTGAGGCAACAGCAACAATGAAACGAGACGTATGTCGAGTTCCATTCTTTCCGGCACGAAACACCAAGCAACGTCTTTCACCTGTGGAGAAGGCTACGACGACTTGTGTGCCCTGCTTGGATGGATTTGTAACGAGGTCCAATGCCAACACTCGAGCTGTCTTTTGACTCTACTGTGGCTGCTGGAGCAACTGCGGCTGCACCTGCACGTTCGTCTTCCCAACCACTCGCGGACTCCACAAGCTGCCATGGCACGTTCACACCTATGATGCACACTTCATGGTTGCCCTCTCTAAAGTCTTCGTCGTCCCAGCCAGAATGCGCAGCATAGTTAGCCCTGCTCCAGCCCGACTCTGTTGCCGCAAGCACCGAGAAGCCACCTGTAATTCAACCAAAGGCGTTGGTGATCGCTGTGTTGGAGCTGTCCCCGCTGTCACTAGAGCGCTGCGCAACAGGCCGCCTTGGGCTTGGAGGTTACCAAAACCGACACCTTTGCACCACGGCCACGATCCAGCCCAATGTCACCGGTCGTAAATGCCGTTAATGCGTCTGCCATCAAGCCTCGGTAGGATGGTGACCCCAGTGTTTTGGTTGCAAGTCCCTCTGCAGGGGCGGCATCTGCTGTTGAGGCATTGGTGGTTCGCGCTTGTTGATGGGGAAACTTGCAGCGGTTGCTGTGTTGGCCTCGGTGAGATGGGGTCGATTCGCCTCGGTGTCTACGGCTCGTAATTCGGTCCTCGCCTTCCGTTTTGGGCGAGGACGACCAACTACGCATCGTCATCGTTTGATCTTTATGTGCTTATCGCTTTAAGCTTTGTTGTATAACTATAAGTTCTATTGTACATAATTAAAGGTTACTTAACGATTTTCTTTGGCCGTGTCACTGTGAATATAGCACTTGCAAAATGCGTCCACACATTGCTGTGCCGTGCATTGGTGTGTGCTTGCTCACTTAGAACCCTCTGTATACGCATAATTTGGTAGAAACACTTTTTCTTCAGCTGTATACAGAGCTCACGGCATTGACAAAAGTTGCAGAGGCACTTACGTCATCTTACGGGCATTGAATGAGAAAGCACTATGACCCTTCCGCGCGATCCGTTTCCCTTGGTAATTTTCTAGAATTGGCCAAAGTAAATTTTGAAGGTGGGGCGCCCAAATTTTAGGAATGGGCCAGGTCAGTTTTGAACAGGGATCAACTCAATTCGCGAATTGGGCCAAGTCAATTTTGGGGGTGGGCCAAGTCAATTTTGGGAGTGTGCGAGGTCGGTATTAAACATGGGTGAACTGAATTTGCGAATTGGAAAATTTTTTTTTTTGGTGTGAACCATGCCGTCCGTCCTACGCCGTGGCTGATCACCGTGGGATTTCGCAGTGCGAGCCGCAGCAGATCCAGCGCCGCGAGCGGGACGTGATATCTTGGTCACGTGGGTTTTCGTACCATCGGATGTTGACATCGGACGCTCGCCAGATGTTGCGCTTCATGGGGCGCACAATGCTTTCATGGTAATAAGGTAATGTGTATATTTTTGATTTATATGATCGCCATTTACTGTATCGGCCGACATGCACAGGTAGCATTGCTTAAAAAAAAGTAGGATTAAAATCCACGCTGTGAAGATGATGGGACACGAAGCTGCAGGCGACAACCAGAATGATTACGGATTGTGACGTAGCTTGAAATTATTCAGATGCCGACGTTCACGTGCTTTTTACCTAATTATCAGTCTAAGACGTTTCCACGGCCTGAAATTTGGCCTGCGCTGCTTCTTCGTGCACCGACAAAGAGTGGACGAGAGAGTACACTTAACCACACTTTCGCCGCGCCTCGTATGCACGCAGCCCTTTAGTAGTCCTCACTATACGTGGCCTCCCCATAGCACTGACACAACACAAATAAGTTGCTACGTAGGTTCCCCTTTTGCATACGAAAGTCTAGTAACGGCACTCCCTGCTTTGTATGCTACAGTTGCCGCTTCCCGGCAACTGCAGCTTATGCAAGCGTAATCTTTTCCGCGAAACCATCGCGGCGAACGCTATGTGCGAAGGCGGGCTTTCTGGCTCTCTCTTTTTCCGGCGCCGCCGCCGCCGCGGATGCGCTGAGACGAGCGCATCTGCTGCTACTGCTGCAATGAACCTAGTGGCACATGCGATGCACGGCTCCCAAGTGTTTGCCTGGTTCTATGCTTTTGAACACAACATCAACAAAAATTCGTTAATTAGCATTTATTTATACAAACTGATGTTCACACTGAATCTATAAAGATAGAAGGCTAATGAAAAACAAATATTAAGCTATGCCCGTAGATCTTCAGTCATCTTCGACAGGCCAAAACACATGGCAATCACAGATCGCAGGCGGTAGTCACAAGGGCGCATCGATGGTATCCCCCCAGAACACCACGGCCACCGGAGCAAGTCGCCCATCAACAATACATGACGCACTATTTTCCACACTAAATACCGCTCTTGGTGAGGACTTCATCCAGGCAGCCGAAGCGATGGCATCCCACTCCTGATGGAGGCTTCATGGCCGAAGCTTTAACAGTTCTGACGACTGGTGACTTTGGGCTGGATCGTGGCTGCGATGCAAAGGTGGCGGCGCTGGCAACCTCCAAGCCCACGGGGGCCTGATGAGCCGCGCTGTAGTGACGGTGTGGACAGCTCCAGCCCAACGCTTACCGATGTCTTTGGTTGAGTCACAGTTGGCTGCGCGGATGGTGCGGCAACAGACTCGGGCTGGAGCAGGGCCAACCATGCTTCGCATTCTGGCTGGGACGACGAAGACTTCAGAGAGGGCAACGATGGAGCCTGGAGCACAGCCGGGGAGTGACCACGGTAGCGTAAGGATTCCGGGAGTAGCTGGAAGGAGCAGCTTTCAGCTGCAGCTGCAGAGGCCACAGCAGCTACGGGAGGGTCTAGTACAGCTCGAGTGGCGGCGATGGACCTTCTGCTAAACAAGACGAGGTAGAATACGCAAGTCGTCATTGTCCTCTCCAGGGGCGGAACACGTCCTTGCGGGATGTCTCGTGCAGAAAAGAATGGAACGCGGCAGTTATGATGATGATGATGATGATGATGATGGTGGTGGTGGTGGTGCATGGTGCGCCTTCCAAATACGTGGCTAGTAGTTCCTATGGTTGATGGGCCAAAACTCGGGTGATACTATGCACAGCCAATGAATACGAAAGAAAAACGTATTTATGAAGATACGAATAAAATAGTAACGCGTGATTGAGAAATGAGACCACATGAATGGGCAGTGGAGCCAGCGGTGCTACATGACGACGACGAAGGCGCGAGCAGTGGCACGAGCGCGTTCGCACGCTCGCGCAGAGGGATCGCGTCGCTCAACCCAAGAACGGGTCCCTAAGAACTATGCGCTTAAATTACAATATAAGCAGGCTGGAACAGTCTTCTGTCTCTGCCTCGCGAATTGATTGATTGAAAACATCTTTATTTGTAGGATATTCGTAGAACTCGTGGGTGGGCCGCCTATTCCGGTAGCCCACTGGTTACTACTGCTGCGCTGGCCCTCCCCACCAGCCAGTGCTGACGGTCAGGATCATCGCTGAGCAGAATAGCCTCCCACTGCTCTTTTGAGGGATTTGGAATGGGGTCAACTATGGGATTAAATTGGCAAGCCCACACCATGTGGTAGAGGTTAGCTACCTCTCCACAGTGTGGGCATTGCGGGGAGTACAGTGTAGGGTACCACTGGTGTAACTTAGCTGGCGTTGGGTATGTGTTAGTTTGGAGTCTCCTAAGAGTGTTCTCTTCCAACTTATCGAGGGATTTATGTGGTGTTGGGTACTCCTTCCTGGCTGTTCTGTATGGTGCGAGATGGTCAGCATACACTGCTAAAGCAGTTAGGTCCCAGCACTCTTCACGGTCATCAGGGGGAGACGCCCGGTATAGAAGAGCTTGGGCATGCCTGTGAGCGGCTTCGTTTCCTCCTGGTAGTTCCAGGTGACCGGGAAACCAGATGACTGAGGCTTGGCTGGGTGGATGCTTAGTCAGCAATGACAACCCTGACCTGTGAATTAATCCATTATTGAAGTTGCGACAGGCGTTCTGGGAGTCAGTGAGCACAACGGCGTTGGGGTTAGATGCTATAGCTAATGCAATAGCTGCTTCCTCTGCGTGAGTGGGGTTGGATGTTTTCATCGAGGCGCAATTCACCATCAATCCTGAAGGCGTTGAGACCACAATAGTCATCACTCCATTCTTTGGCCCTGCGGCGTCCACATAGAAGGTGTTAGGTCGCTCGTCCCATTTCTTCTGCAGGGCTTCCCCTCTTGCTTTTCTCCTTTCGATGTTATATGCGGGATGCATGTTCCGCGGAATGGGGTACACGTTGATGCGTCTCCTCACATCACGTGGTACCTCTTCCCTTTGGTCTATCGTATAGGGCAGATTAATGTGGATCTTTTCGAGGAGATCTCTACCTGGTTTTGTGAGTGCGAGCCTATTGAGTTGTGAGAGGTATTGTGCTTCCCACATCTCTTTGAGGGTATTATGTACTCCTAGAGCCATGAGCTTTGCCGTTGGCGTGGAGTTTGGTAGCCCCAGTGCCGTCTTGTAGGCCTTCCGGATCAGTGCCTCCAACTTTTCAATTTCCGACTTTGAGAGGTTAAGGAATGCCGTCCCGTACAGTATCCGAGAAATCACGAAAGCCTGCACCAAGCGGATGGCGTCCCTTTCCTTCATGCCATGGTGCTTATTTCTGATACGATGCATCATCCGGAGGATTTGCTCGGTGGATGTTGTAAGCTTCTTCATAGTGCTGGTATTCTGTCGCCCCTGCGGGATATACAGCCCTAGGATCTTGATCTCCGTGGGTTTCGGTACTGAGTGGTTGTCTATATACACCGTGATGTTCTGTGCCAGGGGTGTCCTCGGGTTCTTCAGGATGAGCAACTCGGACTTTTCCGGCGCACACTGGAGGCCTCTTTCCCTGGCGTACTGGTCCACCGTGTCCGCTGCTGCTTGAAGACGCTCCTCGATCTCGGCGTCACTCCCAGAGTTGCACCAGACAGTTATATCATCCGCATACAATGTGTGTTTGATACCCGGGATTTCGGAGAGAAGGCCTGGTAGATCTTTCATAGCCAAATTGAACAAAAGGGGTGACAGTACCGCCCCTTGCGGAGTTCCTCTAGGGCCTAGAGTGATGGGATCTGATTTTATTCCACCGAAGTTTATAGTGGCTTGCCTTGCTGATAAGAAGTTTTTGACATAGTTGTAGGTTCTGGCGCCACAGTTGGTGTCGGCGAGGCTTTGAAGAACATTTTTATGCAGAACGTTGTCAAACGCTCCTTTCAAATCAAGTGCCAGGATGGCCCTTGTCTGTGACTTGGGTGGTGTCTCAAGGAGATCCTTGTACAGGTACAAGAGGGCGTCCTGGGTCGATAGGTGAGGGCGAAAGCCGAATTGAGTGTTAGGTAGGAGGTTGTTCTCTTCTAAGTATCTACTGAGTCTCGTGTTGATGACTCTCTCTATGAGCTTGCCCAAACACGAGGTCAGCGATATCGGTCTAAGATTATCCAGTTTAAGGGGTTTGTTCGGCTTCGGAATGAAGCGAACCTCGGCCGTCTTCCAGGATATTGGTAGCGTTCCTGTAGCCCAATGCTGCTCGTTGAAGCATTCCACCAGCGAGGTGATGGTGTCATCGCTGAGGTTAAATAAGAGCTTTGCTGTTATTTGATCTGGACCTGGAGCTGCATTTTTTCTCATGGCCGCAATTTCTGCTTTGATCTCTTCTTTCGTGAGTGGGATGTCCAGCTTAGCATTCGGCAGCCCAGAATACTCCGGTTGTTCCACGACTGGGTCCGTGCACAGATACCTGGTCTTGAGCTTTTCCATCAACTCTGTGTCCGTACCCGGGATGGTGTGTACAATCTTCGTGAGCCTGTCTTTAGTGGCCGACTTGCTGCTGCTGGGGTCGATGAGGACACGCAGGAGCTTCCAAGTCTTTGACACACCTAGCTTCCCCTGAATACCATCGCAGAGCGTATTCCAGTTCTGTCTGGCCAAGGATATGGCGTAGGATTCTGCCTTTTTGTTTATCTCATCTATTTTTTTCCTTAGTTTGCGGTTAAGCCGCTGTCTTCGCCATCTCTTTGTCAATGAGTGTCTTGCTTCCCATAAATGTAGAAGGTGCGGATCGACCGCTGGGCAATCTTCTGTCGTGCAGACCTCTTTCGTAAAGGCTTTCAAAGCTTGCACCTCACCCTTAACCCATTCCTCTAGGTTTGTAATAGGGTTTGCAGTAGATGCTCGGGCCTGTCTCCACCTGTCCCAGTTCGTAATTCTTGCGATACCTATTTTGCGTTTGCACGCGTTTGTGCTTATCTCCAGAGAGAGGATGAAGTGATCGCTTCCCAGGTGCTGTTCGGTATTCTTCCAAATCGCGCTGTTTATGTTCTTGGTGAACGTCAGGTCCGGACACGTATCTCTACTAACACTGTTTCCCAGCCTCGTAGGGTAAGTGGGATCGGTGAGGATCGATAGCCCTTCTTGCGTCACTACTTCTTCCAGTTTTCTGCCTTTTGGTGTCGCCGCCGGGTAGCCCCATGAAGGGTGCGGTGCGTTGAAGTCGCCCCCAATCACGCAGGGGGCATGGCCCGCTAAGCTCAGAAAATTCTTTATGAGGGAACCCAATCTTGCGTGCCTGTCTTTGGGAGGGCTGTAAACATTCAATACATGCGTGCTTGTTGCTCCTCTTTGGAGAGGAAGAATAGTAATATAGCAGTGCGCAATATCCGGCTCGAAAGGGTCGTGCAGTATGGCAGTGTAGAGTTTGTGCACTAACGTGGCAGTTAACTGGTCTTGCTGATAAGTCACATAGTCTTGGAGTTTGATAGGTATTAGGTGGGGTTCTTGAATTAGGATAGCTGCCGGTGGGTCAGATTCCTGAGATAGTAGGAGATTAAGAGCCGCCTGCTTTCTCCTGTAGCCCCGGCAGTTCCACTGCCAGATCTTTATTCTAGGCTTGGCTGGCATGGTGAGTCCGTATCAGAGGGCTCGTCCACTTGCATTGTACGAGCGAATTTGGGCTTATGTCTTTTATCCGCATGTTCCTTCCGAAGTGCAGAAATTGCCGTCTCCGTGTATCGTCTGTTATTTGCAATCTGCTCTCGAATTTCTTGGAATTGGGCGTTCACGTAAATTGGAAAGGCTCGAAACTCCTCCTTGAAGGATCGGAGTTCTTGGATAATTTGTTGGTAGACCTCGCCTAAGGCAGGTTGGGAGCTAGGCACCTGCTTTGTTTGGCTTTGAGGAGTAGGCTGAGTTACCGGCGTTATTGCATTAGTAGTGGATCGCTTAAGCTCTTGGTTTTGGATTGTTAAAGCGCTGACTTGTTTTTTAAGACTTTCTATCTCTTTTTTGAGTGCTGCCAACTGCGTGTTATTCTGCGGGGAGGTCGAGGGGAGGGGAGGCCACTCTGCAAAGCTCACCTTCGAATCTGAGAGCTGACTCGAGGACGTCTTCTTCAGCGCCCCGGTGGTCTTCGTGAGGTTCTCCTTCCCTTGTTCTTTACCCGCCTCCACGTGACTGGCGTTCTGGTTGGAGCCGGTTGCCCGGCGTCTCGAGCTCGAACGGCCGCGAGAGGTGGAACGAGAGCGAGAGACTGATGACGACGCCCCTCGCCATCGCTGTTCAGGCTGCTTCTTCTGCCTCGGCCTGCTCCTACCTTCTTCAAGTTCCGTTGTTGATGCCGCGTTTGATGACGTGGCACTAGCGTTCTTGTTCAGCGGTCTGTGGAATTTCTCCTTGCAGTCCCTTGAATAAGTCTTGTGCGGACCCTTGCACAGCGCGCAAACGGGTGCGCACTCGTGCGTCTCATCTGGACTCGGCGTTCCACAGTTCTGGCAAGCAGCCCCCTTGGGTTTCGGGCAGACGTCTGCTCGGTGACCTCGCATTCCACAGTTGATGCAAGCCGCCCTCGTTTTCCGGTAGATGTAGCAGCGGCGCTCTGACCACCCGTAGTTGACCGTGAATGGAACTTTCTGGCCGGCGAAGACGATGACTGCCGACGTAGTCTTGCCCAGACGGCGCGCTCCCAGGATTGTATGGCTGGGTGAGGAGACGTCTTGGAAGATAGAGTCATCACCCACTTCAGGCTTGATATTATGTATTACACCCCTGCAAACATCCTCTGGCAAGGCAACGTAGGCGGTGACTGTTATACTCTTGCCGTCGAGGTGCAGACTATTAAGCTTGGCGAGGCGGAACGCATCTTCCTCACAGTGAGTACATATCATTATAATGTTCTGCTGGCTAACAACGCGCAGAGTTGGCTTTTCTTGTAGCGGTGTGTCGAGGGCCGCTTGGATCCCTAATTCGAGATCGAAGGAGCGTGGAGCCACAGATTGCAGATCCACCGTGGTTTTAGGTCGGATGATGACCTTGTATGGAAAATTCTTTAAACTCGGTAGACGCGGAAGTCTCGGTGCGAGAGGCTCTCGGCGTTCTTTCTGCTCCGGCTCTTGCTTGGGAGCTGTCGATTTAGCTTGCGCCGCTCTTTCGTTGTTGCGCCGGGACCATATGTTCCAGCCATGGCTGTTGTCTTCCTTCGGGAGATCCTGCGGGGGCATCAGCTGCTGCTGGGATGTTGGTACATGACTGAAGTCCATCTCCGTCGGGTCGTAGCCTCTTAGGGAATTCATAGTAGTCGCGGTAGTCATGAGTGAAGCGGGAGCACTCACCGGCGAACGTCGTTAGACCCAGCGTTGCGCGAACGCCATGCCGCGCATCCGCGGGCGCACCTGCGTCTCCGCTGCGGTGATGCACCAAAAATATCGCCGCTCAAGCACTCCGTACAGATGGTTAACCAGCCATGCTGAAATGTGCGGGCCCGGTGTTTGTCACTGGGTTAATCCCGGCAATCTGGCTTCGTAGGCTGCCGGATTCTTGGTAAGCAGTTGCTGCTTGCATACTGCTGCACGAGCCTGTTCTTGTGGCTGGGCTGCAGCATCGGCACGGCGTAGACGAGCTCGTCCGCAATTCTGCTTGCGGGTTGAGGTGATGGAGGGGGGGGGGTGCTTTCTACGGCGGCTGCTGATCACCGCGAGGCCGTGCGAGCGCCGTATATTGAAAGCGATCTGCGAGGTTTGCAGAGGGTTCGTAGTGCCGTAGCTTCGTATGCACTGGGCTTTCGACATTTCGTTCACGTTGAAGGGAGAGACGCCCGGTGGTCAATTGGATCGCTCCTGCTGCCGCGCTTCCTCACTCGAGCATTTAGACAGCGAGTTTCCGCGCTGATCGAGCGAGATGTGTTCATTTCTACATCTGCCCACGTGACACCGTGCCTGTTAATTTATTTAAAACACGTTGGTGGGCCAGTTGGTTTGAATGAATGTGTAAGCGCGACTGAACGAGGACGTAGAAAGCTTGACGAGATCGTTGTGGAAATTGCGTGCACTGCTCCGTCAACTAGCGTAGAAAGAAAGTCACAGGCCTGCGCGGCACATGCAGCACAGTCAAAGCGTAAGCTGGAGGAGCAGCTTCATAGGAACTCCATTTACGGCACCACGCACTACAGGTCTTCGTGCTGAAGCACCTACGCGTCGTTTTCACGAGAACGGTTTGAACTGTCAGCCCGGCGTCGACGACAAACTGCGGCTTGCCCTGCTCTCTGCAAGGCAGTCTGCTGAGTCCGATGATGCCTGGTTGCCGCCGCGCGCGTAGCTCTACGAATCCCTTCTTCAGGCTCGTCCCTTGCGAGGAGGTGCCATAACGTGCACCGAAGAGTAAACACAGATATGCAGACCACGTGGTGCACATGTCACATTCTTTGACCCGTGGCACAGTACGTTGCTGTTGATGATGGCGGCGGTAATGATGACATGCCCTTCGAAACGGAATGGTGACAAATAGTCTACTAGGCTCCTACATCCTGGTTCAGCTGCATGCAGCATGCAACTGCTATATGCAAGTGGTACATGTCGGGACACCTTATGGAATATAACGGAACTGCGATGCAAAGTTTGTACGTATCGACGCTACGCGGCGCGTATGTCAAATGGCACATAAACCTCTCAATGTCCACTTCCTCAAACCACTTCCCTGTTCCTCCTCTTCTGTCCCGCTTGGCGCGGCCTCGACAGTGGCGCCGCCTATGCCGACCCTGCCGCAGCAAGCGAAGGCTAACACGCTACCGGAGGAACTCCGCGGAAAACTTCGTTAGGGCCCTGCGGAGGAGATTTCGAGGCGGATTTTGCTGCATCCATCAGTAACTGGCCTCAACAATGCCGTGTCGGCACTGCGCAATAGAATAGAGAAAACGACAATGATTTAAGGTGCAAAGCGTACGCAGGTTGAGAGTTCGAGTTGCTGAAGCACGACGCATGCACGCGGTGTGCTCAAACACCCGCGAATTACCACGGTTTCAAGTTTTGACTCCTGACACTGTGTGGAAGTGGTTTCGTAGGTTTATTTACGTACCTGCAGGATACTTTTATTCGGCCGGCGCGTTAAAGATTCCAGCTTTCTGGGGCCAGCAACGCCTAGCTACTGTGCCGCTTTTTCTCTGCGTCCTTTGCAGATGTGGGTAGCTGATGCATGGGTTCTAACGGCCATGAGCAACGTTTTCACGCGTAGATGGTATTGATAGTGTGGAGAACGTACCGATACTTTTCGCAGCACATGAAATCGCTTTTTTTATTTTGTTCGTTACAGTGCAAGAGGCTAGAATTTCATAGCAAGAACAAACGTGATGGGAAAAATGAACAGTTGTTTAAAAAAGAACTAACTCCCCGCCAATTAGCACCAGTAACTTTTTTGAAGTACTAATTTTATATCGGTATAGTGCGTGCGTCTGTTTTCTTTTGCGTTGTAAGTTTTCGCATAGGAACAGTGTCCCTATATCTCAAATATTACAGACAGAAAAAAAAAACTGATTCTCGGGTTTTACGTGCCGAACCCACGATCTGATTACGAGTCACGCCGTAGTGGAGGACTTTGAATTAATTTTGACGACCTCCTTTAACGTGCCCCCAATGCACGGGACATGTGAGTTTTTGTATTTTGCCTCCATCGAAATGCGACCGCCGCGGCCGCGATTTGATCCCGCGACCTGGTGCTTACAGCGCAACACCATATAGCCGCTAAGCCACCGCGGCGGGTATAGAGACAGAAAGAATAATATGGTTGTGGCACCAAACATTCCTCAAATCGGTTTAATAAAGGTGGTTATCACGGTCTTGCAGTTGAGGAAAGTATACAGCACGTATACACAAAGTCCACTGCGCTGTCAGGCTCGCACAAGCAATGAAACTCGAAAGAAAAACAAGGAGTAAGTTTTAATGGGAATTGCAATAGATTCTTGTCGCGGTACTGGGATGCAAACTTACATTACTGCTCTGCGCGCAGCTCCCACAGCAACTCCGTCCGCATTCCGTAATCAAAAACCGCGATATTATTTGTGGCAGGAGATGGAAGGCAACATACAGTGCATCTGACGCGTGGGTTAGCCATTTACTTAATCGGACGCATAAAAACGTTAACGTTAAGCAGTAAAAATTTTCAGCCTTATTAACAGGCCTGTGTTCCTTCGCGGCCTTTGTCTGCTACGATAATCCTGCACACAAGACGTGCGAGTAGCCACTGCTCTTCCCTGCAATACCGAGGACGCGCCCGGCAGCAGCCAGGACAGAGACGAACTGCAGGAGGCCAGTGGGCCGATCACTCATTGGCGTTCCGTAATTTATTCTCGCGCGGTGGGGTGCTTTTTTCGTTGCAGCTGCTTTTCTCTTCGCGACGATAGCTAGTTCATTTTTTTTTATTTTTTACAAGTACTGCTCCTCATGGGGGGGGGGGGGTGGGGCACATGTAAGCGCTAACGGAGGCCTCAGGAGAGCACCTGAGCGCAAGGAGCGTTCGGACTGAAAATTCGCTGTCCGCTACGCGATAGCGGACAGTCGGTCTTATACCCTTCTGGCACGCGCAGGTCTCGGCGAGCTCTGAGCCGAGGACAAGCCCTGGTTCAAGCGTTGGTGTTCCCGCTGCCGCTTTGGTGTCCTGGAGGTGCCTCCAATAATACGAAATAATGACACGTTGCTACAACTAGTAAATAGAACTTATTAAAGAGGGAGGACAGAGAAAAGCAGAAGGCAGGGAGGTTAACCAGAATAAAGCCCGGTTGGCTACCCTACACTGGGGGAAAGGGAAAGTGGAAAACAAAGATGACAGGGAGGAAATTAGGAAGGAAGTAAATTAGCGATGAGTTCGCTGACGCGTGTGGTTTAATAGAAATTGCTTTAATAGTCACAGACGTTCACACAAGCCCGTCGTCCTCAAGAAGCACAAAAGCGCATTGACCGGTTTATGGGCCGACGAGCGATGGGGGCGATGGTCCAGCAGCACCTGCACAGAAAGCGGCCGATTGTGCAGTTTTTGGAGAGCGTTAGCAAGTTCTTGCCTTTCTCTGGCATATCGTGGACAGTGGCACAGCAGGTTGTCGATAGTTTCTACGGTGGCGCAGACCTATTAAAGAAATACAATCACGCCCAGGCACCACCTTCTGACACACTGCTATACTGCGCCCGTGCGGGGTGAATTACGGAACACCAGTGAGTATTTTACCCGCGCATATACTGTATGGTCAAAGTGCACGTTAAACGTCCCCAGGTGACCTAAACAATGTTATCCCAAGCCATCCACAACGACCTAGCTCATAGCCTCAGTCGCTTCGGGACGTTATATATGTTAAACACCACAAACCAAATTGACGCGTGCGGGCGTACATTGAAGCTGAACGAGTGCATTAGTAAGCGTTACTAAGCCTTGCAAGATCGTCGCCAATGCGCAAACATCTGATGTAGATGAAAAAAATTGCCTGAATAAAGTCGCTTCTATGTCACACGCCCGCTGCTGGTTCGAGCACTTTCGTGGCAAAACTAAACTTCTATAAAACGAAGCGAGCACTTTCGAAAAAAAGTCAACTTAAACGCGCTAGAAACCACGCACAGCAAGGACACATACGCAATTACTTCCTAAAGAGGCAGGCATAAACTAGGTTCAAATTAAGAGGTAGTGAAGAACCATGGCACTTGACAAAGCCGTGCAATTTTTGCCGCCTCCTCCAAGTCAGCGCGCCCGACGCTATGCATCCATGATTCTTTTTTTTATGCGTGCGTTGCGCTCGCCGGATGGTCAACAAAAGAGCTTTTTGCACTCGCCTTGTCGGTTGAGGCTACCGAAGGCGCAGCAGCACGGCATCACAATGAAATTATCGTCCCCGACGCACTCGATTTGATCCGATAACGCGCTCGATCAATCGGTTTGCGCGTACTTTCTTCCCACTGGGTCGACAATGGTGATTAAAAATAAAATGACGGGGTTTTCGTGCCAAAACCACTTTCTGATTATGAGTCACACCGTAGTGGAGTCCAGAGATTTCTACCAGCTGGAATTCTTTAACGTGCACCTAAATGTAAGTACACGGGTGTTTTCGCATTTAGCCCCCATGGAAATGCGGCCGCCGTGGCCGGGATTCGATGCCGCGACCTCGTGCTCAGAAACCCTACACCATAGTCACTGAGCAACCACGGCGGGTCAATGGCGATCGGAGCGCGCTCTAAAGAAAAAAAAAAAAAGAGTACAAAAGCGCAACGCGTGCTTCCACGTGACACGGGTTGGCCAATGGGGGTGCGGAGGAGGCTGGGGCGACAGGAGGACGCGAGGAGGAAACGCCGGGGAAAGCGGTGTGGCGGAAAAAGCCAAGAATGACGCTACTTTTTAAAGATTAAGGGGTTTTAATGGCACGATACAATGGTAATGATAAGGATGCTGATTTAATGGCATTCGCTTTGAAACGGGTGGTGATAAATAGTAACCTAGCTTGCTTGAATTAATTAGGCATGCCATACATGTCTTTAATTAAAGCAATATTTATATAGTTGGATAGTCTTCTTTTCCTTCCTCAAGACTTCTCTCTATACCTTGCACCGCTAGCTATGCAGCTGCTGCATGATGTGCCACCTGGTGTAATAATACGCAACTGCCTTGCAAAGGGCGCACGTATAGACGGTACGCGGAGCGAATCTCACATTGCAAGGAAAGTGGAACGATACGATGCTGCTGCTGCTGATGATTTATTGGCATCCCCTTTGAAACATGGCGGTGACATAGTCATAACTAGCCAGTTTGATTTAATCAAGTACTTAATGTAAATTTTTGCTAGCATTCTTGTATGCATTTTCCTAAACTTCTTTATCTTCCTCGACCTTCTTTAACAGCCTTGTACCGCTCCCTGTGCAACCGCTACATGACCTTCTACATGGTGTAATAACATGCACGTGCAATGCAAAACGTGCATGCGCCGACGCTACGCTGCGCGCATGTCACCTCCCGTGTGTCCCCCACGCGCTAAACACTGGCGGGTCTCAGTGAAGCTAATCAAGTTCTGATAAACGACGGAGCTGAAAAAAAAAACTTAGAATAACAAACGCAAAGATAAAATACAAGGGCAGAAATAATAATAAACACAAACGGTCAAGGAAACACGGACACACATTTACACACGCACGCAGTAGCGGTATTAGGAGTCAGTCCGCAAGCTGCTGTGGCTACCCGCCGCGGTTGCTTAGTAGCGGTGGTGTTGGTCTGCTAAGCACGATGTCGCGGAATATTTCTCGATGTTTGGCATTGCTCGATATATACGCAATATTTTGGCTGTGCAGGCATAACAGATAAGGCGGGGCTTGGCTGTTGATTTCAGAATGTTTCATCAAGTTTTCTACACTTTCGACACTATCTGTCACCTAAGAAGAAAAAAAATACATTTCTCAAAGTGTTGTGCAAGCACGCGGCACTACGTGTTTATAATTTATGACTTACATGCAATCATTTAAAGCAAAATGATATTCATTGAGCAAGCAGAAAAATTATACCGTTGGTATATCACCCCCAACTATCGCACCAAATGGTGACGCGCCCAACTCGTCTATTCATTGCGTCCTCTGATTCTTCCACCTCTGGGCTTTGAAAGCAGAGAATGCAGCGGTTCGCCTTCCAAACCGTTGCAAGATTGCACCCCCGGCTATGCTCTGCCCTGAGAATCCGTTTATCGACCAGAAAATGGCTTCTTTGGGTAATAAGAACAAATCAAGTCCTGGCACGTTCCGAGATCGCCTCACGTAGATAAGCAGCGTGCTGACGAGGGTCAATTCGATGAGGTGGATCGCCGTGGCCAATTCTTATATACTGATAGCATACGAACTTTCCGTGTTTCCAGATTGAAAGTAGAAGATTGGCGCATGCACATCTCAGAGCTGGTGTCGCCACCATTCTGCCTTAAAGTTCTCTCTTGGCGCAAAGTACCACAGATGGTGTTTAAAAGGCCTGTGTGGTTTTGGGGTGCTAAGCACGAGGTCGCGGGATCGAATCTCAGCCACGGCGGCGGTATTTCGATGGGGGCGAAATGCGAAAACACCCATGTGCTTAGATTTTAGTGCCTGTTAAAGGACCCCAGGTGGTCCAAATTATTGCGGAGTCTCCCACTATGTCGTGGCTCTTAATAAAATCGTGGTTTTGGCACGTAAGACCACATAATTTAATAAGACCCGTGTACCCTGCACCATAACCTTATAGTGTCACATGTATTTCTCTCTAAAGAAACACGTTTACTTAGAGGATCCTGAAAGATCCGTATAACTGTATAGAAACACGGAATCTGGGGCATATGGGCTTTTTCAATATGCGCCACATCATGCCAACACGTCGAGGAACATTAAAAATACGCTAAAGAAAATTCTTCAGCAAAGGTTAATGGATAGGTTATTCGCCTGGAAGTCTTTCATATTCTTCCGTGTGTCAGTATACCGCTTTTGCGCTGAAAATTTCTACCTTGAGTTATGCTGCTGCTCCTCAGTATAAATCGGAGGAGTTGAGGCGAAACCCTGCGTGACCTTCCGCTCTGCCGCTCTCTATGAATCAGCCAGTGATGACACTACCTGGAATGTACCATCTTCCAATAGTAGGCACCATGCCAATTTTCAACTTTCGTCACTTTTGTCGGTAAGAAATGCTGTGTCTTCCCTAGGAATAACGAATTCCTTACTACAGAAACCTAATTTTTCAACCTCTCTCGACTTACTATTTCCATTAGTGTCGCTATAAGGCGTAGTTACGCGCTCACCTGACACGCACAGTTTCGGTTTTTCGCGCACGGTGGAGCAGAATTCTTCGCGTAATCTTGCTTTAACGAAGGGCTTTTAAACTGCTTACAAGCTGAATCGTTATGAGCTTACTACGAGCTACATACGCCCACTAGGCACAGGCGGCCTAACGTTCGATGATTGAAAATTGTATTAGAAAATTTTAGTTAATGAGCCCCTAAGTGTTCCGTGAGAGATCTTTCTTTTGTCGTCCTCTCCTGTGAACCTTTACCTGCAAAGGCTATCTATCACAGTGCGTCGAATGCCCCCGCTAGAACACCCGGTAGAAATACTCCTGCGACAATCAAAATGCTGAATTTTGGTAAGCTACTACCTTTCACATTGTTCCTGCAGCGCCCTCCCTTGGGCGGCGCCTAGAACTCGTATAGCGCGCCCCTGTATATGAGAGCAATACAAGGACGGCGCCTGGTCGCGGTACGCAAAGCCGCGGCTCGCGGTTCTTTTTCTGCGTCGATTCGGGTGAGCTGTCTCTCCTTCGCTCCTGAGCCATAAGCCTTTACATTCCCTTTTTTGAAAAATTGCCGCTAAGCGTATTCATCGAATCCTTCGATTTATTTGATTGGGTTTTAAACAGCTGAATCATGTAATCATGAAGGCTAATCTACCGTGACGGACCCAGGGAACAAATTAGCAGGTTCTATGTTTTTGAACACAAAATCAACGAAAATTCGTTAATTAACATTTATTTATGCAAACGGATGCTTACACTTGAACTGTAAAGATAAATAGCTAATGAAAAACACGAATATCAAGCTGTGCCGGTAGATCTTCAGTCATCGTCGGCCAAAACACACGGCAATCACAGATCGCAGGCGGCAGTCACAAGGGCGCATCAATGGTATCTCACCGACAACACCACGGCAAACGGTGCAAGTCGCCCATCAACAAAACACGATGGACTGTTTTCCACACTAACTATACCGCTCTTGGTGAGGGCTTCATCCAGGCAGCCGAAGCGATGGCATCCCACTCCTGATGGAGGCTTCATGGCCGAAGCTTTAACAGTTCTCAGGACTGGTGACTTTGGGCTGGATCGTGGCTGCGATGCCAAGGTGGCGGCGCTGGCAACCTCCAAGCCCACGGGGGCCTGATGAGCCGCGCTGTAGTGATGGTGTGGACAGGTCCAGCCCAACGCTTACCGATGTCTTTGGTTGAGTCACAGTTGGCTGCGCGGATGGTGCGGCAACAGACTCGGGCTGGAGCAGGGCCAACCATGCTTTGCATTCTGGTTGGGACGACGAAGACTTCAGAGAGGGCAACGATGGAGCCTGGAGCACAGCCGGAGAGTGACCACGGTAGCGTAAGGATTCCGGGAGTAGCTGGAAGGAGCAGCCTTCAGCTGCACCTGCAGAGGCCACAGCAGCTACGGCAGGGTCTAGTACAGCTCGAGTGGCGGCGATGGACCTTCTGCTAAACAAGACGAGGTAGAATACGCAAGTCGTCATTGTCCTCTCCAGGGGCGGAACACGTCCTTGCGGGATGTCTCGTGCAGAAAAGAATGGAACGCGGCAGTTATGATGATGATGATGGTGGTGGTGGTGGTGGTGCATGGTGCGCCTTCCAAATACGTGGCTAGTAGTTCCTATGGCTGATGGGCCAAAACTCGGGTGATACTACGCACAGCTAATGAATACGAAAGAAAAACGTATTTATGAAGCTACGAATAAAAGAGTAACGTGTGATTGAGAAATGAGACCACATGAATGGGCAGTGGAGCCAGCGGTGCTACATGACGACGACGAAGGCGCGAGCAGTGGCACGAGCGCGTTCGCACGCTCGCGCAGAGGGATCGCGTCGCTCAACCCAAGAACGGGTCCCTAAGAACTATGCGCTTAAATTACAATATTATAAGCAGGCTGGAACAGTCTTCTGTCTCTGCCTCGCGAACGAACGCCGTCGTCGCCGTTCTCTTTTTTTGTCACACTATTTATGGCGTATTCAAGTTCTAATGTCTGCTATTTTTTTCATTATTGTTATTACTGTTATTATTATTATTATTATTATTATTATTTGTAGTAGTAGTAGTAGTAGTAGTAATAGTAGTAGTAAATGATGCAGAAGCATTATATGGCCCATTACGCGAAAATCTGGCGTTGTAGTCGGTGGCGTGACAGAATGATGGTACCAAAAATATCGCCGCTCAAGCACTCCGTACAGATGGTTAACCAGCCATGCTGAAATGTGCGGGCCCGGTGTTTGTCACTGGGTTAATCCCGGCAATCTGGCTTCGTAGGCTGCCGGATCCTTGGTAAGCAGTTGCTGCTTGCATACTGCTGCACGAGCCTGTTCTTGTGGCTGGGCTGCAGCATCGGCACGGCGTAGACGAGCTCGTCCGCAATTCTGCTTGCGGGTTGAGGTGATGGAGGGGGGGTGTGGGTGCTTTCTACGGCGGCTGCTGATCACCGCGAGACCGTGCGAGCACCGTATATTGAAAGCGATTTGCGAGGTTTGCAGAGGGTGCGTAGTGCCGTAGCTTCGTATGCACTGGGCTTTCGACATTTGGTTCACGTTGAAGGGAGAGACGCCCGGTGGTCAATTGGATCGCTCCTGCTGCCGCGCTTCCTCACTCGAGCATTTAGACAGCGAGTTTCCGCGCTGATCGAGCGAGATGTGTTCACTTCTACATCTGCCCACGTGACACCGTGCCTGTTAATTTAGTTAAAACACGTTGGTGGGCCAGTTGGTTTGAATGAATGTGTAAGCGCGACTGAACGAGGACGTAGAAAGCTTGACGAGATCGTTGTGGAAATTGCGTGCACTGCTCCGTCAACTAGCGTAGAAAGAAAGTCACAGGCCTGCGCGGCACATGCAGCACAGTCAAAGCGTAAGCTGGAGGAGCAGCTTCATAGGAACTCCATTTACGGCACCACGCACTACAGGTCTTCGTGCTGAAGCACCTACGCGTCGTCTTCACGAGAACGGTTTGAACTGTCAGCCCGGCGTCGACGACAAACTGCGGCTTGCCCTGCTCTCTGCAAGGCAGTCTGCTGAGTCCGGTGATGCCTGGTTGCCGCCGCGCGCGTAGCTCTACGAATCCCTTCTTCAGGCTCGTCCCTTGCGAGGAGGTGCCATAACGTGCACCGAAGAGTAAACACAGATATGCAGACCACGTGGTGCACATGTCACATTCTTTGACCCGTGGCACAGTACGTTGCTGTTGATGATGGCGGCGGTAATGATGACATCCCCTTCGAAACGGAATGGTGACAAATAGTCTACTAGGCTGCTACATCCTGGTTCAGCTGCATGCAGCATGCAACTGCTATATGCAAGTGGTACATGTCGGGACACCTTATGGAATATAACGGAACTGCGGTGCAAAGTTTGTACGTATCGACGCTACGCGGCGCGTATGTCAAATGGCACATAAACCTCTCAATGTCCACTTCCTCAAACCACTTCCCTGTTCCTCCTCTTCTGTCCCGCTTGGCGCGGCCTCGACAGTGGCGCCGCCTATGCCGACCCTGCCGCAGCAAGCGAAGGCTAACACGCTACCGGAGGAAATCCGCGGAAAACTTCGTTAGGGCCCTGCGGAGGAGATTTCGAGGCGAGATTTTGCTGCATCCATCAGTAACTGGCCTCAACAATGCCGTGTCGGCACTGCGCAATAGAATAGAGAAAACGACAATGATTTAAGGTGCAAAGCGTACGCAGGTTGAGAGTTCGAGTTGCTGAAGCACGACGCATGCACGCGGTGTGCTCAAAAACCCGCGAATTACCACGGTTTCAAGTTTTGACTCCTGACACTGTGTGGAAGTGGTTTCGTAGGTTTATTTACGTACCTGCAGGATACTTTTATTCGGCCGGCGCGTTAAAGATTCCAGCTTTCTGGGGCCAGCAACGCCTAGCTACTGTGCCGCTTTTTCTCTGCGTCCTTTGCAGATGTGGGTAGCTGATGCATGGGTTCTAACGGCCATGAGCAACGTTTTCACGCGTAGATGGTATTGATAGTGTGGAGAACGTACCGATACTTTTCGCAGCACATGAAATCGCTTTTTTTATTTTGTTCGTTACAGTGCAAGAGGCTAGAATTTCATAGCAAGAACAAACGTGATGGGAAAAATGAACAGTTGTTTAAAAAAGAACTAACTCCCCGCCAATTAGCACCAGTAACTTTTCTGAAGTACTAATTTTATATCGGTATAGTGCGTGCGTCTGTTTTATTTTGCGTTGTAAGTTTTCGCATAGGAACAGTGTCCCTATATCTCAAATATTACAGACAGAAAAAAAAAAAAAACTGATTCTCGGGTTTTACGTGCCGAACCCACGATCTGATTACGAGTCACGCCGTAGTGGAGGACTTTGAATTAATTTTGACGACCTCCTTTAACGTGCCCCCAATGCACGGGACATGTGAGTTTTTGTATTTTGCCTCCATCGAAATGCGACCGCCGCGGCCGCGATTTGATCCCGCGACCTGGTGCTTACAGCGCAACACCATATAGCCGCTAAGCCACCGCGGCGGGTATAGAGACAGAAAGAATAATATGGTTGTGGCACCAAACATTCCTCAAATCGGTTTAATAAAGGTGGTTATCACGGTCTTGCAGTTGAGGAAAGTATACAGCACGTATACACAAAGTCCACTGCGCTGTCAGGCTCGCACAAGCAATGAAACTCGAAAGAAAAACAAGGAGTAAGTTTTAATGGGAATTGCAATAGATTCTTGTCGCGGTACTGGGATGCAAACTTACATTACTGCTCTGCGCGCAGCTCCCACAGCAACTCCGTCCGCATTCCGTAATCAAAAACCGCGATATTATTTGTGGCAGG
Organism: Dermacentor variabilis; assembly: GCF_050947875.1. NCBI lineage: Eukaryota > Metazoa > Arthropoda > Arachnida > Ixodida > Ixodidae > Dermacentor > Dermacentor variabilis. Next base: position 48,666,947 of record NC_134568.1, on the reverse strand, counting down.
AGATGGAAGGCAACATACAGTGCATCTGACGCGTGGGTTAGCCATTTACTTAATCGGACGCATAAAAACGTTAACGTTAAGCAGTAAAAATTTTCAGGCTAATTAACAGGCCTGTGTTCCTTCGCGGCCTTTGTCTGCTACGATAATCCTGCACACAAGACGTGCGAGTAGCCACTGCTCTTCCCTGCAATACCGAGGACGCGCCCGGCAGCAGCCAGGACAGAGACGAACTGCAGGAGGCCAGTGGGCCGATCACTCATTGGCGTTCCGTAATTTATTCTCGCGCGGTGGGGTGCTTTTTTCGTTGCAGCTGCTTTTCTCTTCGCGACGATAGCTAGTTCATTTTTTTTATTTTTTACAAGTACTGCTCCTCATGGGGGGGGGGGGGGGGGGCGGCACATGTAAGCGCTAACGGAGGCCTCAGGAGAGCACCTGAGCGCAAGGAGCGTTCGCACTGAAAATTGGCTGTCCGCTACGCGATAGCGGACAGTCGGTCTTATACCCTTCTGGCACGCGCAGGTCTCGGCGAGCTCTGAGCCGAGGACAAGCCCTGGTTCAAGCCTTGGTGTTCCCGCTGCCGCTTTGGTGTCCTGGAGGTGCCTCCAATAATACGAAATAATGACACGTTGCTACAACTAGTAAATAGAACTTATTAAAGAGGGAGGACAGAGAAAAGCAGAAGGCAGGGAGGTTAACCAGAATAAAGCCCGGTTGGCTACCCTACACTGGGGGAAAGGGAAAGTGGAAAACAAAGATGACAGGGAGGAAATTAGGAAGGAAGTAAATTAGCGATGAGTTCGCTGACGCGTGTGGTTTAATAGAAATTGCTTTAATAGTCACAGACGTTCACACAAGCCCGTCGTCCTCAAGAAGCACAAAAGCGCATTCACAGGTTTATGGGCCGACGAGCGATGGGGGCGATGGTCCAGCAGCATCTGCACAGAAAGCGGCCGATTGTGCAGTTTTTGGAGAGCGTTAGCAAGTTCTTGCCTTTCTCTGGCATATCGTGGACAGTGGCACAGCAGGTTGTCGATAGTTTCTACGGTGGCGCAGACCTATTAAAGAAATACAACCACGCCCAGGCACCAACTTCTGACACAGTGTTATACTGCGCCCGTGCGGGGTGAATTACGGAACACCAGTGAGTATTTTACCCGCGCATGTACTGTATGGTCAAAGTGCACGTTAAACGTCCCCAGGTGACCTAAACAATGTTATCCCAAGCCATCCACAACGACCTGACTCATAGCCTCAGTCGCTTCGGGACGTTATATATGTTAAACACCACAAACCAAATTGACGCGTGCGGGCGTACATTGAAGCTGAACGAGTGCATTAGTAAGCGTTACTAAGCCTTGCAAGATCGTCGCCAATGCGCAAACATCTGATGTAGATGAAAAAAATTGCCTGAATAAAGTCGCTTCTATGTCACACGCCCGCTGCTGGTTCGAGCACTTTCGTGGCAAAACTAAACTTCTATAAAACGAAGCGAGCACTTTCGAAAAAAAGTCAACTTAAACGCGCTAGAAACCACGCACAGCAAGGACACATACGCAATTACTTCCTAAAGAGGCAGGCATAAACTAGGTTCAAATTAAGAGGTAGTGAAGAACCATGGCACTTGACAAAGCCGTGCAATTTTTGCAGCCTCCTCCAAGTCAGCGCGCCCGACGCTATGCATCCATGATTCTTTTTATTATGCGTGCGTTGCGCTCGCCGGATGGTCAACAAAAGAGCTTTTTGCACTCGCCTTGTCGGTTGAGGCTACCGAAGGCGCAGCAGCACGGCATCACAATGAAATTATCGTCCCCGACGCACTCGATTTGATCCGATAACGCGCTCGATCAATCGGTTTGCGCGTACTTTCTTCGCACTGGGTCGACAATGGTGATTAAAAATTAAATGACGGGGTTTTCGGGCCAAAACCACTTTCTGATTATGAGTCACACCGTAGTGGATGGAGTCCAGAGATTTCTACCAGCTGGAATTCTTTAACGTGCACCTAAATGTAAGTACACGGGTGTTTTCGCATTTAGCCCCCATGGAAATGCGGCCGCCGTGGCCGGGATTCGATGCCGCGACCTCGTGCTCAGAAACCCTACACCATAGTCACTGAGCAACCACGGCGGGTCAATGGCGATCGGAGCGCGCTCTAAAGAAAAAAAAAAAGAGTACAAAAGCGCAACGCGTGCTTCCACGTGACACGGGTTGGCCAATGGGGGTGCGGAGGAGGCTGGGGCGACAGGAGGACGCGAGGAGGAAACGCCGGGGAAAGCGGTGTGGCGGAAAAAGCCAAGAATGACGCTACTTTTTAAAGATTAAGGGGTTTTAATGGCACGATACAATGGTAATGATAAGGATGCTGATTTAATGACATTCGCTCTGAAACGGGTGGTGAAAAATAGTAACCTAGCTTGCTTGAATTAATTAGACATGCCAAACATGTCTTTAATTAAAGCAATATTTATATAGTTGGATAGTCTTCTTTTCCTTCCTCAAGACTTCTCTCTATACCTTGCACCGCTACCTATGCAGCTGCTGCATGATGTGCCACCTGGTGTAATAATACGCAACTGCCTTGCAAAGGGCGCACGTACAGACGGTACGCGGAGCGAATCTCACATTGCAAGGGAAGTGGAACGATACGATGCTGCTGCTGATGATGATTTATTGGCATCCCCTTTGAAACATGGCGGTGACATAGTCATAACTAGCCAGTTTGATTTAATCAAGTACTTAATGTAAATTTTTGCTAGCATTCTTGTATGCATTTTCCTAAACTTCTTTATCTTCCTCGACCTTCTTTAACAGCCTTGTAGCGCTCCCTGTGCAACCGCTACATGGCCTTCTACATGGTGTAATAACATGCACGTGCAATGCAAAATGTGCATGCGTCGACGCTACGCTGCGCGCATGTCACCTCCCGTGTGTCCCCCACGCGCTAAACACTGGCGGGTCTCAGTGAAGCTAATCAAGTTCTGATAAACGACGGAGCTGAAAAAAACACTTAGAATAACAAACGCAAAGATAAAATACAAGGGCAGAAATAATAATAAACACAAACGGTCAAGGAAACACGGACACACATTTGCACACGCACGCAGTAGCGGTATTAGGAGTCAGTCCGCAAGCTGCTGTGGCTACCCGCCGCGGTTGCTTACTAGCGGTGGTGTTGGTCTGCTAAGCACGATGTCGCGGAATATTTCTCGATGTTTGGCATTGCTCGATATATACGCAATATTTTGGCTGTGCAGGCATAACAGATAAGGCGGGGCTTGGCTGTTGATTTCAGAATGTTTCATCAAGTTTTCTACACTTTCGACACTATCTGTCACCTAAGAAGAAAAAAAATACATTTCTCAAAGTGTTGTGCAAGCACGCGGCACTACGTGTTTATAATTTATGACTTACATGCAATCATTTAAAGCAAAATGATATTCATTGAGCAAGCAGAAAAATTATACCGTTGGTATATCACCCCCAACTATCGCACCAAATGGTGACGCGCCCAACTCGTCTATTCATTGCGTCCTCTGATTCTTCCACCTCTGGGCTTTGAAAGCAGAGAATGCAACGGTTCGCCTTCCAAACCGTTGCAAGATTGCACCCCCGGCTATGCTCTGCCCTGAGAATCCGCTTATCGACCAGAAAATGGCTTCTTTGGGTAATAAGAACAAATCAAGTCCTGGCACGTTCCGAGATCGCCTCACGTAGATAAGCAGCGTGCTGACGAGGGTCAATTCGATGAGGTGGATCGCCGTGGCCAATTCTTATATACTGATAGCATACGAACTTTCCGTGTTTCCAGATTGAAAGTAGAAGATTGGCGCATGCACATCTCAGAGCTGGTGTCGCCACCATTCTGCCTTAAAGTTCTCTCTTGGCGCAAAGTCCCACAGAAGGTGTTTAAAAGGCCTGTGTGGTTTTGGGGTGCTAAGCACGAGGTCGCGGGATCGAATCTCAGCCACGGCGGCGGTATTTCGATGGGGGCGAAATGCGAAAACACCCATGTGCTTAGATTTTAGTGCCTGTTAAAGGACCCCAGGTGGTCCAAATTATTGCGGAGTCTCCCACTATGTCGTGGCTCTTAATAAAATCGTGGTTTTGGCATGTAAGAGCACATAATTTAATAAGACCCGTGTGCCCTGCACCATAACCTTATAGTGTCACATGTATTTCTCTCTAAAGAAACACGTTTACTTAGAGGATCCTGAAGGATCCGTATAACTGTATAGAAACACGGAATCTGGGGCATATGGGCTTTTTCAATATGCGCCACATCATGCCAACACGTCTAGGAACATTAAAAATACGCTAAAGAAAATTCTTCAGCAAAGGTTAATGGATAGGTTATTCGCCTGGAAGTCTTTCATATTCTTCTGTGTGTCAGTATACCGCTTTTTTGCGCTGAAAATTTCTACCTTGAGTTATGCTGCTGCTCCTCAGTATAAACGGAGGAGTTGAGGCGAAACCCTGCGTGACCTTCCGCTCTGCCGCTCTCTATGAATCAGCCAGTGATGACACCACCTGGAATGTACCATCTTCCAATAGTAGGCACCATGCCAATTTTCAACTTTCGTCACTTTTGTCGGTAAGAAATGCTGTGTATTCCCTAGGAATAACGAATTCCTTATTACAGAAGCCTAATTTTTCAACCTCTCTCGACTTACTATTTCCATTAGTGTCGCTATAAGGCGTAGTTACGCGCTCACCTGACACGCACAGTTTCGGTTTTTCGCGCACGGTGGAGCAGAATTCTTCGCGTAATCTTGCTTTAACGAAGGGCTTTTAAACTGCTTACAAGCTGAATCGTTATGAGCTTACTACAAGCTACATACGCCCACTAGGCACAGGCGGCCTAACGTTCGATGATTGAAAATTGTATTAGCAAATTTTAGTTAATGAGCCCCTAAGTGTTCCGTGAGAGATCTTTCTTTTGTCGTCCTCTCCTGTGAACCTTTACCTGCAAAGGCTATCTATCACAGTGCGTCGAATGCCCCCGGTAGAACACCCGGTAGAAATACTCCTGCGACAATCAAAATGCTGAATTTTGGTAAGCTACTACCTTTCACATTGTTCCTGCAGCGCCCTCCCTTGGGCGGCGCCTAGAACTCGTATAGCGCGCCCCTGTATATGAGAGCAATACAAGGACGGCGCCTGGTCGCGGCACGCAAAGCCGCGGCTCGCGGTTCTTTTTCTGCGTCGATTCGGGTGAGCTGTCTCTCCTTCGCTCCTGAGCCATAAGCCTATACATTCCCTTTTTTTGAAAAATTGCCGCTAAGCGTATTCATCGAATCCTTCGATTTATTTGATTGGGTTTTAAACAGCTGAATCATGTAATCATGAAGGCTAATCTACCGTGACGGACCCAGGGAACAAAATTAGCAGGTTCTATGTTTTTGAACACAAAATCAACGAAAATTCGTTAATTAACATTTATTTATGCAAACGGATGCTTACACTTGAACTGTAAAGATAAATAGCTAATGAAAAACACGAATATCAAGCTGTGCCGGTAGATCTTCAGTCATCGTCGGCCAAAACACACGGCAATCACAGATCGCAGGCGGCAGTCACAAGGGCGCATCAATGGTATCTCACCGACAACACCACGGCAAACGGTGCAAGTCGCCCATCAACAAAACACGATGGACTGTTTTCCACACTAACTATACCGCTCTTGGTGAGGGCTTCATCCAGGCAGCCGAAGCGATGGCATCCCACTCCTGATGGAGGCTTCATGGCCGAAGCTTTAACAGTTCTCACGACTGGTGACTTTGGGCTGGATCGTGGCTGCGATGCCAAGGTGGCGGCGCTGGCAACCTCCAAGCCCACGGGGGCCTGATGAGCGGCGCTGTAGTGACGGTGTGGACAGCTCCAGCCCAACGCTTACCGATGTCTTTGGTTGAGTCACAGTTGGCTGAGCGGATGGTGCGGCAACAGACTCGGGCTGGAGCAGGGCCAACCATGCTTCGCATTCTGGCTGGGACGACGAAGACTTCAGAGAGGGCAACGATGGAGCCTGGAGCACAGCCGGAGAGTGACCACGGTAGCGTAAGGATTCCGGGAGTAGCTGGAAGGAGCAGCCTTCAGCTGCAGCTGCAGAGGCCGCAGCAGCTACGGCAGGGTCTAGTACAGCTCGAGTGGCGGCGATGGACCTTCGGCTAAACAAGACGAGGTAGAATACGCAAGTCGTCATTGTCCTCTCCAGGGGCGGAACACGTCCTTGCGGGATGTCTCGTGCAGAAAAGAATGGAACGCGGCAGTTATGATGATGATGATGATGGTGGTGGTGGTGGTGGTGCATGGTGCGCCTTCCAAATACGTGGCTAGTAGTTACTATGGCTGATGGGCCAAAACTCGGGTGATACTACGCACAGCTAATGAATACGAAAGAAAAACGTATTTATGAAGCTACGAATAAAAGAGTAACGTGTGATTGAGAAATGAGACCACATGAATGGGCAGTGGAGCCAGCGGTGCGACATGACGACGACGAAGGCGCGAGCAGTGGCACGAGCGCGTTCGCACGCTCGCGCAGAGGGATCGCGTCGCTCAACCCAAGAACGGGTCCCTAAGCACTATGCGCTTAAATTACATTTCAACTTGGCAATGAAGAACCTGCCGGTCCACTTGGAGAAAGTCCCGGGTGTGCAACACGCGCTGTACGCGGACGACATCTCCATTTGGGCCACGCAGGGCTCTCTCGGTGAAATGGAGGCCAGCCTGCAGGAGGCGGCCACCGCGGCGAACGAGTACGCGAAAAGATGTGGCCTTCATTGCTCCCCTCAAAAATCCGAATTCGTGCGCATTCGCCCCAACAAAAAATGCACAAACAAGATAGAATTGAGACTTGGATCGGAACCGATACCCGAAAGAAAAGAAATTAGAGTCCTAGGTCTTTTCATCCACCAGCGTCGGCTGGCGACGACCACGCTCGACAAACTAAAGAAGGTGGGAGATCAGGTGGGCCGAATGGTCCGCAGAGTCTCGAACAAGAAAGGGGGACTGCGAAGCAAAGACGCCTTGCGGCTGGCCAATGCCTTTGTAACAAGCAGAATCCTGTACTCGACCCCCTATCTCCGCCTGAACAAACACGACCAGAACATCATCGAGGTGATAATACGCAAAATGGCGAAGAAGGCCCTCGACCTCCCGATAACCACGTCTAACCTGAGACTCCAAGGTCTGGGTATGACGAACTCCTTCGATGAACTTAGAGAAGCCCACCTCACAGGTCAATACACGCGATTATCGCAGACGCCGTCAGGACGCCGCCTTTTGGCCCGTCTGCACATAGAACACACGACTCTCACCGAGGAGAGAGTAAGACTCTCTCAGGAATGGCGTTACGCCCTGCACGTAAGACCACTCCCAATTAAGATGTCCAGGGACGACCACGAGGGTAGACGCAGGGCCAGGGCAGAGGCCTTAGCTCACCACTACGGAAGGAAACCCGGGGTATACTATGTGGACGCATCCGGCCCGCACCATGGCGGGTGGTACACGGCGGCAGTGATCCACGAGTCCAAAACGGTGAACGGGCTCACCTTCAAAGCCCGAAGCGTCACTCAAGCAGAGGAAGTCGCCATCGCTTTAGCGGCAACACACTCCGATTCCAAGACAATCATAACCGACTCGCGAGGGGCGTGTCGGAACGTCCAACAGGGCTGGGTCCCGTATCTGGCCTACCGGCTACTGCAAAATAGCTCGTACGTAGGAGGTCCATCCCACCGCTTCATAGTCTGGGCTCCGGCCCACTCGGGGCTAGGAGGAAACGAGGCAGCAGATGCAGCCGCCCGCGCGCTCTCTAACCGGGCAACCTCGTCCCCCGCCTCCTCTGAAGAAGTAGCGGAAGCCACGCCGACCTACACTTACAAGGAAATAACACAATTATACAAAGATAGACATAAACTGTACCCCCACCCGTGTAAAGGATTAACGAGAGCGGAGGAACGCCTGTTCCTCCGCCTTGTCACGAACACCATGATGTGCCCGGCCTCGCTAACGCACTTTGACCCTGCCTTTTCCGGGGAGTGCCCGCACTGTGGGGAGAGGTCCTCGGACCTCTACCACATGGTGTGGGCGTGCCCCTCCAACCCTGCTTTTACTCCACACCCAAACCCCACCCGGGAGGACTGGGAGGCGACCCTACTCGCCTGTTGCGACCTGAAAGCCCAAAAGGCGATGGTCGAACGAGCTATGGCGGCAGCGGAAGCCACTGGGGTCCCGTACTAGGGACTCCACCTAGTGTTTGTGAGGGGAAGGGCACTAAGCCTGCCTCCAGAGCACCCTCCATGTAACTCCCTCTTTTCAGAGGAAATAAACGTTTTTACCACCACCTTAAATTACAATATAAGCAGGCTAGAACAGTCTTCTGTCTCTGCCTCGCGAACGAACGCCGTCGTCGCCGTTCTCTTTTTTGTCACACTATTTATGGCGTATTCAAGTTCTAATGTCTGCTATTTTTTTCATTATTGTTATTATTACTGTTATTATTATTATTATTATTTGTAGTAGTAGTAGTAGTAGTAGTAGTAGTAGTAGTAGTAATAGTAGTAGTAAATGATGCAGAAGCATTATATGGCCCATTACGCGAAAATCTGGCGTTGTAGTCGGTGGCGTGACAGAATGATGGTACCAAAAATATCGCCGCTCAAGCACTCCGTACAGATGGTTAACCAGCCATGTTGAAATGTGCGGGCCCGGTGTTTGTCACTGGGTTAATCCCGGCAATCTGGCTTCGTAGGCTGCCGGATCCTTGGTAAGCAGTTGCTGCTTGCATACTGCTGCACGAGCCTGTTCTTGTGGCTGGGCTGCAGCATCGGCACGGCGTAGACGAGCTCGTCCGCAATTCTGCTTGCGGGTTGAGGTGATGGAGGGGGGGTTGGGTGCTTTCTACGGCGGCTGCTGATCACCGCGAGACCGTGCGAGCGCCGTATATTGAAAGCGATCTGCGAGGTTTGCAGAGGGTGCGTAGTGCCGTAGCTTCGTATGCACTGGGCTTTCGACATTTCGTTCACGTTGAAGGGAGAGACGCCCGGTGGTCAATTGGATCGCTCCTGCTGCCGCGCTTCCTCGCTCGAGCATTTAGACAGCGAGTTTCCGCGCTGATCGAGCGAGATGTGTTCATTTCTACATCTGCCCACGTGACACCGTGCCTGTTAATTTAGTTAAAACACGTTGGTGGGCCAGTTGGTTTGAATGAATGTGTAAGCGCGACTGAACGAGGACGTAGAAAGCTTGACGAGATCGTTGTGTAAATTGCGTGCATTGCTCCGTCAACTAGCGTAGAAAGAAAGTCACAGGCCTGCGCGGCACATGCAGCACAGTCAAAGCGTAAGCTGGAGGAGCAGCTTCATAGGAACTCCATTTACGGCACCACGCACTACAGGTCTTCGTGCTGAAGGACCTACGCTTCGTTTTCACGAGAACGGTTTGGTCGACGACAAACTGCGGCTTGCCCTGCTCTCTGCAAGGCAGTCTGCTGAGTCCGGTGATGCCTGGTTGCCGCCGCGCGCGTAGCTCTACGAATCCCTTCTTCAGGCTCGTCCCTTGCGAGGAGGTGCCATAACGTGCACCGAAGAGTAAACACAGATATGCAGACCACGTGGTGCACATGTCACATTCTTTGACCCGTGGCACAGTACGTTGCTGTTGATGATGGCGGCGGTAATGATGACATCCCCTTCGAAACGGAATGGTGACAAATAGTCTACTAGGCTGCTACATCCTGGTTCAGCTGCATGCAGCATGCAACTGCTATATGCAAGTGGTACATGTCGGGACACCTTATGGAATATAACGGAACTGCGATGCAAAGTTTGTACGTATCGACGCTACGCGGCGCGTATGTCAAATGGCACATAAACCTCTCAATGTCCACTTCCTCAAACCACTTCCCTGTTCCTCCTCTTCTGTCCCGCTTGGCGCGGCCTCGACAGTGGCGCCGCCTATGCCGACCCTGCCGCAGCAAGCGAAGGCTAACACGCTACCGGAGGAAATCCGCGGAAAACTTCGTTAGGGCCCTGCGGAGGAGATTTCGAGGCGAGATTTTGCTGCATCCATCAGTAACTGGCCTCAACAATGCCGTGTCGGCACTGCGCAATAGAATAGAGAAAACGACAATGATTTAAGGTGCAAAGCGTACGCAGGTTGAGAGTTCGAGTTGCTCAAGCACGACGCATGCACGCGGTGTGCTCAAACACCCGCGAATTACCACGGTTTCAAGTTTTGACTCCTGACACTGTGTGGAAGTGGTTTCGTAGGTTTATTTACGTACCTGCAGGATACTTTTATTCGGCCGGCGCGTTAAAGATTCCAGCTTTCTGGGGCCAGCAACGCCTAGCTACTGTGCCGCTTTTTCTCTGCGTCCTTTGCAGATGTGGGTAGCTGATGCATGGGTTCTAACGGCCATGAGCAACGTTTTCACGCGTAGATGGTATTGATAGTGTGGAGAACGTACCGATACTTTTCGCAGCACATGAAATCGCTTTTTTTATTTTGTTCGTTACAGTGCAAGAGGCTAGAATTTCATAGCAAGAACAAACGTGATGGGAAAAATGAACAGTTGTTTAAAAAAGAACTAACTCCCCGCCAATTAGCACCAGTAACTAATTTGAAGTACTAATTTTATATCGGTATAGTGCGTGCGTCTGTTTTATTTTGCGTTGTAAGTTTTCGCATAGGAACAGTGTCCCTATATCTCAAATATTACAGACAGAAAAAAAAAAAAAAGTGATTCTCGGGTTTTACGTGCCGAACCCACGATCTGATTACGATACACGCTGTAGTGGAGGACTTTGAATTAATTTTGACGACCTCCTTTAACGTGCCCCCAATGCACGGGACATGTGAGTTTTTGTATTTTGCCTCCATCGAAATGCGACCGCCGCGGCCGCGATTTGATCCCGCGACCTGGTGCTTACAGCGCAACACCATATAGCCGCTAAGCCACCGCGGCGGGTATAGAGACAGAAAGAATAATATGGTTGTGGCACCAAACATTCCTCAAATCGGTTTAATAAAGGTGGTTATCACGGTCTTGCAGTTGAGGAAAGTATACAGCACGTATACACAAAGTCCACTGCGCTGTCAGGCTCGCACAAGCAATGAAACTCGAAAGAAAAACAAGGAGTAAGTTTTAATGGGAATTGCAATAGATTCTTGTCGCGGTACTGGGATGCAAACTTACATTACTGCTCTGCGCGCTGCTCCCACAGCAACTCCGTCCGCATTCCGTAATCAAAAACCGCGATATTATTTGTGGCAGGAGATGGAAGGCAACATACAGTGCATCTGACGCGTGGGTTAGCCATTTACTTAATCGGACGCATAAAAACGTTAACGTTAAGCAGTAAAAATTTTCAGCCTTATTAACAGGCCTGTGTTCCTTCGCGGCCTTTGTCTGCTACGATAATCCTGCACACAAGACGTGCGAGTAGCCACTGCTCTTCCCTGCAATACCGAGGACGCGCCCGGCAGCAGCCAGGACAGAGACGAACTGCAGGAGGCCAGTGGGCCGATCACTGATTGGCGTTCCGTAATTTATTCTCGCACGGTGGGGTGCTTTTTTCGTTGCAGCTGCTTTTCTCTTCGCGACGATAGCTAGTTCATTTTTTTATTTTTTACAAGTACTGTTCCTCATGGGGGGGGGGGGGGGGCGGCACATGTAAGCGCTAACGGAGGCCTCAGCAGAGCACCTGAGCGCAAGGAGCGTTCGCACTGAAAATTGGCTGTCCGCTACGCGATAGCGGACAGTCGGTCTTATACCCTTCTGGCACGCGCGGGTCTCGGCGAGCTCTGAGCCGAGGACAAGCCCTGGTTCAAGCCTTGGTGTTCCCGCTGCCGCTTTGGTGTCCTGGAGGTGCCGCCAATAATACGAAATAATGACACGTTGCTACAACTAGTAAATAGAACTTATTAAAGAGGGAGGACAGAGAAAAGCAGAAGGCAGGGAGGTTAACCAGAATAAAGCCCGGTTGGCTACCCTACACTGGGGGAAAGGGAAAGTGGAAAACAAAGATGACAGGGAGGAAATTAGGAAGGAAGTAAATTAGCGATGAGTTTGCTGACGCGTGTGGTTTAATAGAAATTGCTTTAATAGTCACAGACGTTCACACAAGCCCGTCGTCCTCAAGAAGCACAAAAGCGCATTCACCGGTTTATGGGCCGACGAGCGATGGGGGCGATGGTCCAGCAGCACCTGCACAGAAAGCGGCTGATTGTGCAGTTTTTGGAGAGCGTTAGCAAGTTCTTGTCTTTCTGTGGCATATCGTGGACAGTAGCACAGCAGGTTGTCGATAGTTTCTTCGGTGGCGCAGCCCTATTAAAGAAATACAACCACGCCCAGGCACCAACTTCTGACACAGTGTTATACTGCGCCCGTGCGGGGTGAATTACGGAACACCAGTGAGTATTTTACCCGCGCATGTACTGTAGGTCAAAGTGGACGTTAAACGTCCCCAGGTGACCTAAATAAGGTTATCCCAAGCCATCCACAACGACCTGACTCATAGCCTCGGTCGCTTCGGGGCGTTATATATGTTAAACACCACAAACCAAATCGACGCGTGTGGGCGTACATTGAAGCTGAACGACTGCGTTAGTAAGCGTTACTGAGCCTTGCAAGATCGTCGACAATGCGGAAACATTTGATGTAGATGAAAAAAATTGCCTGAAGAAAGTCGCTTCTATGTCACGCGCCCGCTGCTGCTACGAGCACTTTCGTGGCAAAACTAAACTTCTATGAAACGAAGCGAGCACTTTCGAAAAAAGTCAACTTAAACGCGCTAGAAACCACGCACAGCATGGACACATACGCAATCACTTGCTAAAGAGGCAGGCATAAACTAGGTTCAAATTAAGAGGTAGTGAAGAACCATGGCACTTGACAAAGCCGTGCAATTTTTGCAGCCTCCTTGAAGTCAGCCCGCCCGACGATATGCATCCGTGATTTCTTTTTTTTATGCGTGCGTTGCGCTCGCCGGATGGTCAACAAAATAGCTTTTTGCACTCGCCTTGTCAGTTGAGGCTACCGAAGGCGCAGCAGCAGGGCATCACAATGAAATTATCGTCCCTGACGCACTCGAGTTGATCCGATAACGCGCTCGATCAATCGGTTTGCGCGTACTTTCTTCGCACTGGGTCGACAATGGTGATTAAAAATTAAATTATGGGGTTTTCGTGCCAAAACCCCTTTCTGATTATGAGTCACACGGTAGTGGAGGACTACGGAAATTTCTACCAGCTGGAGTTCTTTAACGTGCACCTAAATCTAAGTACACGGGTGTTTTCGTATTTCGCCCCCATCGAAATGCGGCCGCCGTGGCCAGGATTCGATGCCGCGACCTCGTGCTCAGAAACCCTACACCATAATCACTGAGCAACCACGGCGGGTCAATGGCGATCGGAGAGCGCTCTAAAGAAAAAAGAAAGTATAAAAGCGCAACGCGTGCTTCCACGTGACACGGATTGGCCAATGGGGGGGGGGGGGGCGGAGGAGACTGGGGCGACAGGAGGCGGCGAGGAGGAAGCGCCAGGGAAATCGGTGTGGCGGAAAAAGCCAAGAATGACGCTACTTTTTAAAGATTAAGGGGTTTTAATGGCATGATACGATGGTAATGATAAGGATGCTGATTTGATGACATTCGCTTTGAAACGGGTGGTGAAAAATAGTAACCTAGCTTGCTTGAATTAATTAGACATGCCATACATGTCTTTAATTAAAGCAATATTTATATAGTTGGATAGTCTTCTTTTCCTTCCTCAAGACTTCTCTCTATACCTTGCACCGCTACCTATGCAGCTGCTGCATGATGTGCCACCTGGTGTAATAATACGCAACTGCCTTGCAAAGGGCGCACGTATAGACGGTACGCGGAGCGAATCTCACATTGCAAGGGAAGTGGAACGATACGATGCTGCTGATGATGATGATTTATTGGCATCCCCTTTGAAACACGGCGGTGACATAGTCATAACTAGCCAGTTTGATTTAATCAAGTACTTAATGTAAATTTTTGCTAGCATTCTTGTATGCATTTTCCTAAACTTCTTTATCTTCCTCGACCTTCTTTAACAGCCTTGTACCGCTCCCTGTGCAACCGCTACATGGCCTTCTACATGGTGTAATAACATGCACGTGCAATGCAAAACGTGCATGCGTCGACGCTACGCTGCGCGCATGTCACATCCCGTGTCCCCCCCACGCGCTAAACACTGGCGGGTCTCAGTGAAGCTAATCAAGTTCTGATAAACGACGGAGCTGAAAAAAAAACATAGAATAACAAACGCAAAGGTAAAATACAAGGGCAGAAATAATAATAAACACAAACGGTCAAGGAAACACGGACACTCATTTGCACACGCACGCAGTAGCGGTATTAGGAGTCAGTTCGCAAGCTGCTGTGGCTACCCGCCGCGGTTGCTTAGTAGCGGTGGTGTTGGTCTGCTAAGCACGATGTCGCGGAATATTTCTCGATGTTTGGCATTGCTCGATATATACGCGATATTTTGGCTGTGCAGGCATAACAGATAAGGCGGGGCTTGGCTGTTGATTTCAGAATGTTTCATCAAGTTTTCTACACTTTCGACACTATCTGTCGCCTAAGAAGAAAAAAAAATACATTTCTCAAAGTGTTGTGCAAGCACGCGGCACTACGTGTTTATAATTTATGACTTACATGCAATCATTTAAAGCAAAATGATATTCATTGAGCAAGCAGAAAAATTATACCGTTGGTATATCACCCCCAACTATCGCACCAAATGGTGACGCGCCCAACTCGTCTATTCATTGCGTCCTCTGATTCTTCCACCTCTGGGCTTTGAAAGCAGAGAATGCAGCGGTTCGCCTTCCAAACCGTTGCAAGATTGCACCCCCGGCTATGCTCTGCCCTGAGAATCCGCTTATCGACCAGAAAATGGCTTCTTTGGGTAATAAGAACAAATCAAGTCCTGGCACGTTCCGAGATCACCTCACGTAGATAAGCAGCGTGCTGACGAGGGTCAATTCGATGAGGTGGATCTCCGTGGCCAATTCTTATATACTGATAGCATACGAACTTTCCGTGTTTCCAAATTGAAAGTAGAAGATTGGCGCATGCACATCTTAGAGCTGGTGTCGCCACCATTCTGCCTTAAAGTTCTCTCTTGGCGCAAAGTCCCACAGAAGGTGTTTAAAAGGCCCGTGTGCACCATGGTTTTGGGGTGCTAAGCACGAGGTCGCGGGATCGAATCTCAGCCACGGCGGCGGCATTTCGATGGGGGCGAAATGCGAAATCAACTATGTACTTAGATTTTAGTGCCTGTTAAAGGACCCCAGGTGGTCCAATTTATTGCGGAGTCTCCCACTATGTCGTGGCTCGTAATAAAATCGTGGTTTTGGCATGTAAGACCACATAATTTTATAAGACCCGTGTGCCCTGCACCATAACCTTATAGTGTCACATGTATTTCTCTCTAAAGAAACACGTTTACTTAGAGGATCCTGAAGGATCCGTGTAACTGTATAGAAACACGGAATTTGGGACATATGGGCTTTTTCAATATGCGCCACATCATGCCAACACGTCGAGGAACATTAAAAATACGCTAAAGAAAATTCTTCAGCAAAGGTTAATGGATAGGTTATTCGCCTGGAAGTCTTTCATATTCTTCTGTGTGTCAGTATACCGCTTTTTTGCGCTGAAAATTTCTACCTTGAGTTATGCTGCTGCTCCTCAATATAAATCGGAGGAGTTGAGGCGAAACCCTGCGTGACCTTCCGCTCTGCCGCTCTCTATGAATCAGCCAGTGATGACACTACCTGGAATGTACCATCTTCCAATAGTAGGCACCATGCCAATTTTCAACTTTCGTCACTTTTGTCGGTAAGAAATGCTGTGTCTTCCCTAGGAATAACGAATTCCTTACTACAGAAACCTAATTTTTCAACCTCTCTCGACTTACTATTTGCATTAGTGTCGCTATAAGGCGTAGTTACGCGCTCACCTGACACGCACAGTTTCGGTTTTTCGCGCACGCTGGAGCAGAATTCTTCGCGTAATCGTGCTTTACCGAAGGGCTTTTAAACTGCTTACAAGCTGAATCGTTATGAGCTTACTACAAGCTACATACGCCCACTAGGCACAGGCGGCCTAACGTTCAATGATTGAAAATTGTATTAGCAAATTTTAGTTAATGACCCTCTAAGTGTTCCGTGAGAGATCTTTCTTTTGTCGTCCTCTCCTGTGAACCTTTACCTGCGAAGGCTATCTCTCACAGTGCGTCGAATGCCCCCTGTAGAACACCCGGTAGGAATACTCCTGCGACAATCAAAATGCTGAATTTTGGTAAGCTACTACCTTTCACATTATTCCTGTAGCGCCCTCCCTTGGGCGGCGCCTAGAACTCGGATAGCGCGCCCCTGTATATGAGAGCAATACAAGGACGGCGCCTGGTCGCGGTACGCAAAGCCGCGGCTCGCGGTTCTTTTTCTGCGTCGATTCGGGTGAGGTGTCTCTCCTTCCCTCCTGAGCCATAAGCCTATACATTCCCTTTTTTGAAAAATTGCCGCTAAGCGTATTCATCGAATCCTTCGATTTATTTGATTGGATTTTAAACAGCTCAATCATGTAATCATGAAGGCTAATCTACCGTGACGGACCCAGGGAACAAAATTAGCAGGTTCTATGTTTTTGAACACAAAGTCAACGAAAATTCGTTAATTAACATTTATTTATGCAAACGGATGCTTACACTTGAACTGTAAAGATAAACAGCTAATGAAAAACACGAATATCAAGCTGTGCCGGTAGATCTTCAGTCATCGTCGGCCAAAACACACGGCAATCACAGATCGCAGGCGGCAGTCACAAAGGCGCATCAATGGTATCTCACCGACAACACCACGGCAAACGGTGCAAGTCGCCCATCAACAAAACACGTTGGGCTGTTTTCCACACTAGCTATACCGCTCTTGGTGAGGGCTTCATCCTGGCAGCCGAAGCGATGACATCCCAATCCTGATGGAGGCTTCATGGCTGAAGCTTTAACAGTTCTCAGGACTGGTGACTTTGGGCTGGATTGTGGCTGCGATGCAAAGGTAGTGGTGCTGGCAGCCTCCGAGCCCACGGGGGCCTGGTGAACCGCGCTGTAGTGACGGTGGGGACAGCTCCAGCCCAACGCTTACCGATGTCTTTGTTTGAGTCACAGTTGGCTGCACGGATGGTGCAGCAACATAGTCGGACTGGAGCAGGGCCAACCATGCTTCGCATTCTGGCTGGGACGACGAAGACTTCATAGAGGGCAACGATGGAGCCTGGAGCACAGCCGGAGAGCGACCACGGTAGCGTAAGGATTCCGGGAGTAGCTGGAAGCAGCACCCTTCAGCTGCACCAGCAGAGGCCACAGCAGCTACGGCAGGGTCTAGTACAGCTCGAGTGGCGGCGATGGACCTTCGGCTAAACAAGACGACGTAGAATACGCAAGTCGTCATTGTCCTCCCCAGAGGCGGAACACGTCTTTGCGGGATGTCTCGTGCAGAAAAGAATGGAACGCGGCAGTTATGATGATGATGATGATGGTGGTGGTGGTGGTGGTGCGCCTTCAAGATACATGGCTTGTACTTCCATGGTTGATGGGCCAAAACTCGGGTGATACTACGCACAGCTAATGAATACGAAAAAAAAAACAGCATATTTATGAAGCTACGAATAAAAGAGTAATTTTTGATTGAGAAATGAGACCACATGAATGGGCAGTGGGGCCTTATGTGGAACACGACGAAGACGAAGGCTTGAGGAGGGGCGCGAGCGGGCTGGGGCGCTCGCGACGAGGGACGGCGACGATCAAGCCAGTAACGGGCGCCTAAGAAGTGCGCGCTTAAATTGCAATATAGGCATGTAGGCAGACCGGAAGATTTTTCTCTCTCTCCTTTGCTTTGCTGTCCTCTGAGATTAGCTCCCACCCACTACCTCTGCATCGCGAGCGAACGTCGTCTTCGTCGTTCAGTTTTTTGTCACAGTATGCATAGGGTAGTCAAGTTCTTGTGTTCGCTTATTATTATTATTATTATTATTATTATTATTATTATTATTATTATTATTGATAATAACAATGGAAGAGCATTATATGCCCCATTACGCGAAAATCCACCGTTGTATTCGGTGGCGTGACCGACCGATGGCACCAAAAATGGCCGACGGCAAAGAATAAAACTCCATCAGAAATACTCGAATTAACGTCAAATTTATCAGGGAGGCTCCTGTAAACAAAGTAAATTATTGCGTCTGCAAAGAAACATTGGTAAATTTTGTTCTGGATGGGAATCGAAGCCGGGACTCTGGCGGGCGAGACGAGTACGCTTCCCCGACGCCATTGCGGCTCCACGGTACTGGTCGATGAAATGTCTTACTAGTACTGGCGTCACTGCATACGTCTCATGGCAGCCATTTGGTTGGCTAAACGTGTGGTCTAATGCATACGTTCTTAGGCTTGTGACGGCGCTGTAAATGGGTAGGAGGTGTCGCCACGTCATAAGCGTATAAAATGAGTGTATAAATAAACAAGTCGGAGTTTCGCACGAAAGTCGAAGCATTCATTGCGATAGGAAATTAGTAGACTTCTGTACGAAGTAAGAATAGTAGTAGTAGATAGGCCGTGCTATCTTGCAAGAATTCACTTACTAATTGAATTAGCTAGCATTGGTGTCAGCGCGCACAATCAAACATAAACACATCACATTCGATGAGCGCGGACGCTCGCTGTCTAAATGCTGGTGTGAGCAAGCACGGCGGTGGCAGCGAGCGAAGTTACGTTTGTGTGGTCTATCGCTTCAACGCAAGAGCGGCGAGGAAAGAGCGCACACAAAGGTATGGGCCGTCTGTAGATCCCTGTCTAGATCGGGCGAGCACGAACGCGCGCGTTCTTGCGAAGTACTCACTTGTTGGCGGAGTCGCTAGCGCCCCCTCCCTCCGTCGCGGCCTCCTCGCTTTCCTCCATGTATGGTGCGTGAGATTGAGCCGCGATCATCAGTTCCCATTGCGTGCGGTCGCGAAATGCGCAGCTACTGCAGGAGCACAACGCTGCCTACCTCCCTTCCTCGATTCTATCCCCCCACGGTCTTTCGGGCGACGGAAGACGGTGTGTTTGCTTTCCGCTTTTATTGCGATGGCACTTATATGGACATTTCAGGCGCATTCCTGCCGTCGCCGTCGCCGTTAGGTTCCGTATAAGATCCACGGGCGATAAAATCGTAGCCGCGCTCCGTATGCTCTAAGTGCGAGTGAAAGCGTGCGAGGGTAAGCCGTACATAAAGCCCCTTAAACTTCCTTAAGTAGTGCCACACTTTGAAGAATGCCGCCTCCTCCTCGCGCACTCTGGCCGACGCCGCGTCGCTATTGGCCTAATAGCATCACTTGGGCCCTCGCGCCGTGCATCAGCGCCATTTTTGCTCGAGAAAAGTCTACGGGAATGTTGGCACCGTTGCTACGCTAGAGCAGTGTTGGCGGCGCCACGGTCGAGGAGGGAGCGTGAGAGAGAGGAGAAATGAGGAGGAGTGAAGGCGGCGGAGGAGAGTGTCACTACTTTACGAAGTTTAAGGGGTTTTAGTGAGCCGGCGAACGCGGCTCCATCTCGCGCGTACGAGCAAGGATGGCGGTAGGGTGCCTCGATGCGCGTCTCCCCTCCGCCGCCGTGAGGGCGCGCGTATCGAGGCACCCTAGATGGCGGGCCGGAAGCGCACCATCTGTCGCGCGAGGCACGGTGGTGAGGCGAGGGAGGGGGTGTTTTCTTCCGGCGGCTGGTGCTTACGGCGCGGCTGTGCGGGCGCCACAACGTCGATGAACGCGCAAGCCCGGAACAAGCATTTATATCGAGCGAAATATTTCCTAATTTACAAGGTGTCTTGCGTCTGCTTTATGAAATTATACGTGGCACAGATTCGATGCAGGCTTGTAAAGATCATTCGCTATACTTTTGACTAAATAAACGATTTCGCTCTAAAACAGCACGTGATTGAGAAGCAGAAGCAGAAAAGAAAAAAGCTGGGTACCGGCAGCCGGCGTTGTGCGTGTCAGCAAGCGTTCAAATCGCGCGCGTCTAAAACCAAAATCAGAAGTTCATCCCATCCGCTTGGTGCGCTACACTTAATTCGGCCGCTGGGCTCTATGGGAGTGTCCGCTCTTGTTGAGTGTCTTTCTCTATGCATGAATCATTGAAGGTTTCAGAGTAATCGCTGATGCCCGCGTGTCTTCCAGAAGGTTCTACGCAATTCGCGTCGCGCATGCAATCAGATTACAGAAGCTTCGGTGACAATAGACAGCAGATGGAACCATCGGTAACATTCGAGAAACTTCCGATACATGCGGACGCGTTCTTGCGAGATGTCTCGTGCTGAAAAGAATGGAATATGGTATTAATATGATGATGGTGATGATGATGCGCCTTCAAATATAGAACTGCGAATAAAAGAGCAACGTGTAATGTAGAAGTGAGACTAGATGAATAGGCTTTGATATTCTTAGAAAAAATAAAAAGAATAATTGAACAAGTTAGTATGGAAGAAATTTAGAAAAATTATAATAGAGGCATTTAAGCGGACCATAGCGGTCTTCACTCTCTGCCTCGCGAACTAATGTCGTTTTCGTCGTTCACTTTTTATGTCATAGTATTCATGACGTATTCAGGTTGCAATGTATTTTCGTTTTTTGTTATTATTATTATTATTATTATTATTAAATAAAGGAACCTGGTTTAAACCCGGTCATTGTTTCATAATGTTTGCTTCAGGCGTCTGATTCTAATACTTCGCGTGTCTTGCGACGAATATGTTTTTGCTATAAAATACAGCTTATATAACAAGAAAAAATTATTTATTGAAATATAGATTGAGCAGTAGCTCACGGACGAGAGAAAGCGCACTTCCTTGGCACTGGAGTGAACGATCGAATCAAATATGACGGGCTTTAGGGCATAGGCACCAGCCTGTCAGCATGACTGTGTGGTTTGAACGCATGTAAGAGATCGCCAACTGACCACGCGAAAGACCTTAGGATCGTCACCACGAGGGCTCCAGCTTATGGTTTGAGAAGTGTTAGTACGAGCACTGTAGAATGAGGATTGCAAGGAAAAGGGTGAGAAAATCGAGAAGTGCGCCACCCTTTGGCACCACAAAGCCGACCGCGACGGTCACATTTAGATGGGGGCGAAATGCCAAAAAGCCCGTGTCAGGTGCACTGGGACACATTTAAGAACGCCTGGTGGTAAAAATTAATCCGGAGTCTCCCACTACGACATGCCTCATAATCATATCGTGGTTTTCGCAAGTAAAACCCCAGAATTTAATTATTTTAAAGCTAGGGGAGGTGAAGTCATTCTTTCGCACGGTCACTAATGAGCATATAAGATCTTATTTTTGCCAAGAAAGACGAATGGTGTCATTTTCACAGTGAAGCCGTTAAGTGCTACTTTTCCCACTATCGTGTCCACGTGTAGAAAAAAATCCCGAAAATAGTGCAATGCCGGGCCTACCCACGGCGGAGTTTAAGCAAGCGTTAAGCACTCTCCATATATGGGCCGATGCCGAAGATAGTGCAGTACTGGGCCGATCTGCCGCGGAGTTGAAGCAGGCGTTAAGCGCACCCTACACGTGGGCCAATACTGAAGATAGTGCAATACCGAGTCGATCTGCAGCGGAGGTGAAGCAGACGTTAAGCGCTCCCTACACGTGGGGCGATCTCAAAGATAGTGCAATACGGGGCCGATCTGCCGTGGAGGTGAAGCAGGCGTTAAGCGCTCCCTACACGTGGGCAGATACTGAAGTTAGTGCTATTGGCGGCGAGGTGTTACGGAGTCGCCATCTATCGGAAGCGCCTCGCTGGCGTAGTATGAGGGATCATGCGGCGCGCTCCTCATAGGTTTTGCTGTCAGCGGTCACTTAAAACACCACGCGCGAGCTCTCCCGGACATTTCTATAAGTACTTTCGAAACGAGAGAAGTTTCTTACTGTCTAAATAATAATCTTGGGCAAACTGAAAGCACACAATCGTTTACAGACGCTATCTCCTTACCGAATACGTACAGTGAATGCCACTGCGCGCGGTCGCCGCGATGGAGTCTCCCGAACCGGCTTCTTGCGTGAAAGGTAGGTAAACGCTGCGAGCAAACTATGTGAAATATGTTCTTATAGTGTTTGTATAACTAAATGGAGCGTAATAGAAGGAAGCCTCAATGCAGCGATCGCGCAGATTCGCAGCGACCGACTGCGCGTCTGCATGCTTGTCCGCGCACTGTTTCGCGTTCTCCACGCGCGCGTTTTCGCACCGTCTCATGAGCTTTAGGCCACACAATATGAGCATTTGACAGTATACAAGCAACCATTGTTGCGTGGGCGCTATCAGAGCTGTTCAAAAATAATTTCATTGTAGAGACTTCGACGCCTACGGGGACTGTGATGTCCCGTCGCGACGATTCAATCTTTTTTTCTTCTAAATTCTTTGACCTTTCAATATTATTTCTCGAGTTGCGTCGCACTGTATGTTTATCGGTGTTCTCAGCGTGCAATTTCCCACTGCTCCTTTTTTGTAATCGAGTGCATTAATTCATAACACAGACATGACCATATGCCATGCTTTTTTTAAATGTGTTTCTTACCGCTGCCTTTAAACTCCACTGAACTTGCGAGTATCTATAGCATCGACAAGTTCATAGACCAAACCGTCACGACATTAGTCGGGCAGCGGACTCGGGCGAGCGTCTCAGTGCGCGTTTTCAGAACATCGCACACCGGGCGACGTAGCAGAAATCATCCTCGCGTCTGTGCTTCCTGCATACACGAGTTGTAGCCGATGACTGTTTGCCGGTTTTATGTTTCGCGAGCCAAGCTTCACGCAGCTTCTTGTCCTGCGGCTACGTGTGAATAACGCTGACACCGGCGTCCGTTACGTGCGTCCGGCCCTGCGGAACCGAGCAGTAGCCTACCATGTTGCGCGCCTTCAAAGGCAGCCACTACCTATTGTAGTGCTTTCAAGCGTTGTAAAGGAGACACTCGAAGCGGGAAAATTTCGCCACTAAATGAGGACCGCAGCGTACGAGGGAATTTAAACTCGTTTTCAGCTCGCTTCGGCGCGCCCGAAGCAGCCGATGCGGCCGCTATGTCCACGTAATCCCTTCTAGCACGTCACGCTGACGGTGGCGCCAGCTTTTCCAGTGGTGGAGCTCGAGGCCAATACCGGGTCGATCTGCCGCGGAGGTGAAGCAGACGTTAAGCGCTCCCTACACGTGGGGCGATCTCAAAGATAGTGCAATACCGGGCCGATCTGACGCGTAGGTGAAGCAGACGTTAAGCGCTCCCTACACGTGGGCCGATACTGAAGTTAGTGCAATACCGGGTCGATCTGCAGCGGAGGTGAAGCAGACGTTAAGCGCTGCCTACACGTGGGGCGATCTCAAAGATAGTGGAATACCGAACCGATCTGCAGCGGAGGTGAAGCAGGCGTTAAGCTCTCCCTACACGTTGGTCGACACTGAAGATAGTGCAATACCGAGTCGATCTGCAGCGGAGGTGAAGCAGACGTCAAGCGCTCCCTACCCGTGGGGCGATCTCAAAGTTAGTGCAATACCGAGTCGATCTGCAGCGGAGGTGAAGCAGGCATTAAGCGCTCCCTACACGTGGGGCGATACTGAAGATAGTGCAATACCGAGTCGATCTGCAGCGGAGGTGAAGCAGACGTTAAGCGCTCCCTACACGTGGGCCGATACTGAAGTTAGTGCAATACCGGGTCGATCTGCAGCGGAGGTGAAGCAGACGTTAAGCGCTGCCTACACGTGGGGCGATCTCAAAGATAGTGCAATACCGAGTCGATCTGCAGCGGAGGTGAAGCAGACGTCAAGCGCTCCCTACACGTGGGGCGATCTCAAAGTTAGTGCAATACCGAGTCGATCTGCAGCGGAGGTGAAGCAGGCATTAAGCGCTCCCTACACGTGGGGCGATACTGAAGATAGTGCAATACCGAGTCGATCTGCAGCGGAGGTGAAGCAGGTGTTAAGCGCTCCCTACACGTGGGCAGATACTGAAGTTAGTGCAATACCGGGTCGATCTATCGCGGAGGTGAAGCAGACGTTAAGCGCTCCCTACACGTGGGGCGATGTCAAAGTTAGTGCAATACCGGGCCGATCTGCCGCGGAGGTGAAGCAGGCGTTAAGCGCTCCCTACACGTGGGCAGATACTGAAGTTAGTGCAATACAGGGCCGACCTGCCACGGAGGTGAAACAGGTGTTAAGCGCTCCCTACACATGGGCTGATCCCGAAGATAGTGCAATGCTCGGCCGAAGCGAGACGGACGTGAAGCAGACGTTAAGCACTCCCCATGCGTGGGCCGGTCCCGAAGGTCGTGCAATACCGGGTCGACCTGCCACGGAGGTGACGCAGGTGTTAAGCGCTCCCTAGACGTGGGCCGATCCAGAAGATGGTCAACAAAAGAGCTTTTTGCACTCGCCTTGTCGTTTGCGGCTACCGAAGGTGCAGCAGCACGGCATCACAATGAAATTATCGTCCCTGACGCACTCGATTTGATCCGATAACGCGCTCGATCAATCGGTTTGCGCGTACTTTCTTCGCACTGGGTCGACAATGATGATTAAAGATTAAATTATGGGGTTTTCGTGCCACAACCACTTTCTGATTATGAGTCACACGGTAGTGGAGGACTACGGAAATTTCTACCAGCTAGAGTTCTTTAACGTGCACCTAAATGTAAGTACACGGGTGTTTTCGCATTTCGTCCCCATCGAAATGCGGCCGCCGTGGCCGGGATTCGATGCCGCGACCTCGTGCTCAGAAACCCTACATCGTAGTCACTGAGCAACCACGGCGGGTCAATGGCGATCGGAGCGCGCTCTGAAGAAAAAAAAAAGTATAAAAGCGCAACGCGTGCTTCCACGTGACACGGATTGGCCAAGGGGGGTGCGGATGAGGCTGGGGCGACAGGAGGAGGCGAGGAGGAAACGCCGGGGAAAGCGGTGTGGCGGAAAAAGACAAGAATGACGCTACTTTTTAAAGATTAAGGTGTTTTAATGGCATGATACAATGATAATGATAAGGATGCTGATTTAATGACATTCGCTTTGAAACGGGTGGTGAAAAATAGTAACCTAGCTTGCTTGAATTAATTAGGCATGTCATAGATGTCTTTAATTAAAGCAATATTTATACAGTTGGACAGTCTTCTTTTCCTTCCTCAATACTTCTCTCTCTACCTTGCACCGCTACCTATGCAGCTGCAGCATGGTGTGCCACCTGGTGTAATAATATGCAACTGCCTTGCAAAGGGCGCACGTATAGACGGTACGCGGAGCTAATCTCACATTGCAAGGGAAGTGGAACGATATGATGCTGATGATGAGATGATTTATTGGCATCCCCTTTGAAACAAGGCGGTGACATAGTCATAACTAGCCAGCTTGATTTAATCAAGTACATAATGTAAATTTCTGCTAGCATTCTGGTGTACATCTCCTTAAACTTCTTTATCCTCCTCTACCTTCTTTAACTGCCTTGTACCGCTCCCTGTGCAACCGCTACATGGCCTTCTACATGGTGTAATAACATGCACGTGCAATGCAAAACGTGCATGCGTCGACGCTACGCAGCGCGCATGTCACATCCCGTGTGTCCCCCGCGCGCTAAACGCTGGCGGGTCTCAGTGAAGCTAATGAAGTTCTGATAAACGACGGAGCTGAAATAAAAAACTTAGAATAACAAACGCAAATGTAAAATACAAGGGCAGAAGTAATAATAAACCCAAACGGTCAAGCAAACACGGACACACATTTGCACACACACGCAGTAGCGGTATTAGGAGTCAGTTCGCAAGCTGCTGTGGCTACCCGCCGCGGTTGCTTAGTAGCGGTGGTGTTGGTCTGCTAAGCACGATGTCGCGGAATATTTCTCGATGTTTGGCATTGCTCGATATACACTCGATATTTTGGCTGTGCAGGCATAACAGATAAGGCGGGGCTTGGCTGTTGATTTCAGAATGTTTCATCAAGTTTTCTACACTTTCGACACTATCTGTCGCCTAAGAAGAAAAAAAATACATTTCTTAAAGTGTTGTGCAAGCACGCGGCACCACGTGTTTATAATTTATAACTTACATGCAATCATTTAAAGCAAAATGATATTTATTGAGCAAGCAGAAAGTTCTACCGTTGATATATCACCCCCAACTATCGCACCAAATGGTGACGCGCCCAACTCGTCTATTCATTGCGTCCTCTGATTCTTCCACCTCTGGGCTTTGAAAGCAGAGAATGCAACGGTTCGCCTTCCAAACCGTTGCAAGATTGCACCCCCGGCTATGCTCTGCCCTGAGAATCCGCTTATCGACCAGAAAATGGCTTCTTTGGGTAATAAGAACAAATCAAGTCCTGGCACGTTCCGAGGTCGCCTCACGTAAATAAGCAGCGTGCTGACGAGGGTCAATTCGATGAGGTGGATCTCCGTGGCCAATCCTTATATACTGATAGCATATCAACTTTCCGTGTTTCCAGATTGAAAGTAGAAGATTGGCGCATGCACATCTCAGCTGGTGTCGCCACCATTCTGCCTTAAAGTTCTCTCTTGGCGCAAAGTCCCACAGAAGGTGTTTAAAAGGCCCGTGTGGTTTTGGGGTGCTAAGCACGAGGTCGCGGGATCGAATCTCAGCCACGGCGGCGGCATTTCGATGGGGGCGAAATGCGAAAACACCCATGTGCTTAGATTTTAGTGGCTGTTAAAGGACCCCAGGTGGTCCAAATTATTGCGGAGTCTCCCACTATGTCGTGGCTCTTAATAAAATCGTGGTTTTGGCACGTAAGACCGCATAATTTAATAAGACGCGTGTGCCCTGCACCATAACCTTATAGTGTCACATGTATTTCTCTCTAAACAAACACGTTTACTTAGAGGATCCTGAAGGATCCGTATAACTGTATAGAAACACGGAATCTGGGACATATGGGCTTTTTCAATATGCGTCACATCATGCCAACACGTCGAGGAACATTAAAAATACGCGAAAGAAAATTCTTCAGCAAAGGTTAATGGATAGGGTATTCGCCTGGAAGTCTTTCATATTCTTCTGTGTGTCAGTATACCGCTTTTTTGCGCTGAAAATTTCTACCTTGAGTTATGCTGCTGCTCCTCAGTATAAATCGGAGGAGTTGAGGCGAAACCCTGCGTGACCTTCCGCTCTGCCGCTCTCTATGAATCAGCCAGTGATGACACCACCTGGAATGTACCATCTTCCAATAGTAGGCACCATGCCAATTTTCAACTTTCGTCACTTTTGTCGGTTAGAAATGCTGTGTCTTCCCTAGGAACAACGAATTCCTTATTACAGAAGCCTAATTTTTCAACCTCTCTCGACTTACTATTTGCATTAGTGTCGCTATAAGGCGTAGTTACGCGCTCACCTGACACGCACAGTTTCGGTTTTTCGCGCACGCTGGAGCAGAATTCTTCGCGTAATCGTGCTTTAACGAAGGGCTTTTAAACTGCTTACAAGCTGAATCGTTATGAGCTTACTACAAGCTACATACGCCCACTAGGCACAGGCGGCCTAACGTTCGATGATTGAAAATTGTATTAGAAAATTTTAGTTAATGAGCCCCTAAGTGTTCCGTGAGAGATCTTTCTTTTGTCGTCCTCTCCTGTGAACCTTTACCTGCGAAGGCTATCTATCACAGTGCGTCGAATGACCCCGGTAGAACACCCGGTAGAAATACTCCTGCGACAATCAAAATGCTAAATTTTGGTAAGCTACTACCTTTCACATTGTTCCTGTAGCGCCCTCCCTTGGGCGGCGCCTAGAACTCGGATAGCGCGCCCCTGTATATGAGAGCAATACAAGGACGGCGCCTGGTCGCGGCACGCAAAGCCGCGGCTCGCGGTTCTTTTTCTGCGTCGATTCGGGTGAGGTGTCTCTCCTTCGCTCCTGAGCCATAAGCCTATACATTCCCTTTTTTGAAAAATTGCCGCTAAGCGTATTCATCGAATCCTTCGATTTATTTGATTGGGTTTTAAACAGCTGAATCATGTAATCATGAAGGCTAATCTACCGTGACGGACCCAGGGAACAAAATTAGCAGGTTCTATGTTTTTGAACACAAAATCAACGAAAATTCGTTAATTAACATTTATTTATGCAAACTTATGCTTACACTTGAACTGTAAAGATAAATAGCTAATGAAAAACAAATATTAAGCTATGCCCGTAGATCTTCAGTCATCTTCGACAGGCCAAAACACATGGCAATCACAGATCGCAGGTGGTAGTCACAAGGGCGCATCGATGGTATCCCCCCACAACACCACGGCCACCGGAGCAAGTCGCCCATCAACAATACATGACGCACTAATTTTCCACACTAAATACCGCTCTTGGTGAGGACTTCATCCAGGCAGCCGAAGCGATGGCATCCCACTCCTGATGGAGGCTTCATGGCCGAAGCTTTAACAGTTCTCACGACTGGTGACTTTGGGCTGGATCGTGGCTGCGATGCAAAGGTGGCGGCGCTGGCAACCTCCAAGCCCACGGGGGCCTGATGAACCGCGCTGTAGTGACGGTGGGGACAGCTCCAGCCCAACGCTTACCGATGTCTTTGGTTGAGTCACAGTTGGCTGCGCGGATGGTGCGGCAACAGACTCGGGCTGGAGCAGGGCCAACCATGCTTCGCATTCTGGCTGGGACGACGAAGACTTCAGAGAGGGCAACGATGGAGCCTGGAGCACAGCCGGAGAGTGACCACGGTAGCGTAAGGATTCCGGGAGTAGCTGGAAGGAGCAGCCTTCAGCTGCACCTGCAGAGGCCACAGCAGCTACGGCAGGGTCTAGTACAGCTCGAGTGGCGGCGATGGACCTTCTGCTAAACACGACGAGGTAGAATACGCAAGTCGTCATTGTCCTCTCCAGGGGCGGAACACGTCCCTTGCGCGATGTCTCGTGCAGAAAAGAATGGAACGCGGCAGTTATGATGATGATGATGATGATGATGATGATGATGATGATGGTGGTGGTGGTGCGCCTTCAAGATACATGGCTTGTACTTCCATGGTTGATGGGCCAAAACTCGGGTGATACTACGCACAGCTAATGAATACGAAAGAAAACAGCATATTTATGAAGCTACGAATAAAAGAGTAATTTGTGATTGAGAAATGAGACCATATGAATGGGCAGTGGTGCCTTATGTGGAACACGACGAAGACGAAGGCTTGATGAGTGGCGCGAGCGGGCTGGCGCGCTCGCGTCGAGGGACGGCGACGATCAAGCCAGTAACGGGCGCCTAAGAAGTGCGCGCTTAAATTACAATACAGGCGTGTAGGCAGACCGGAAGATTTTTCTATCTCTCCTTTGCTTTGCTGTCCTCTGAGATTAGCTCCCACCCACTACCTCTGCATCGCGAGCGAACGTCGTCTTCGTCGTTCAGTTTTTTGTCACAGTGTTCATAGGGTAGTCAAGTTCTTGTGTTCGTTTATTATTATTATTATTATTATTATTATTATTATTATTATTATTATTATTATTATTATTATTATTATTGGTAATAACAATACAACAGCATTATATGCCCCATTACGCGAAAATCCACCGTTGTATTCGGTGGCGTGACCGACCGATGGCACCAAAAATGGCCGACGGCAAAGAATAAAACTCCATCACAAATACTCGAATTAACGTCAAATTTCTCAGGGAGGTTCCTGTAAACAAAGTAAATTATTGCGTCTGCAAAAAAACATTGGTAAATTTTGTTCTGGATGGGAAT
This sequence comes from Dermacentor variabilis, assembly GCF_050947875.1. Classification (NCBI taxonomy): domain Eukaryota; kingdom Metazoa; phylum Arthropoda; class Arachnida; order Ixodida; family Ixodidae; genus Dermacentor; species Dermacentor variabilis. Next base: position 48,637,161 of record NC_134568.1, on the reverse strand, counting down.
CGAAGCCGCGACTGCGGCGGGCGAGACGAGTACGCTTCCCCGATGCCAATGCGGCTCCATTGTACTGGTCGATCAAATGTCGTACTACAGGTTTTCCCGCTCAGTTTATTCCAAACGCCATTGAAAAAAATCCAGGTGCCAGCGAATTTAATCTGAGCGCCAGCATTTTTAATCCCAGCGCCAATTATTTAATCCAGGCGCCACCACATTTAATCCCAGCGCCATCCGAATTCATCCGCGTGCCAACTCATTTAATCCTTGCGCCAACCATTTTAATCCAAGTGCCACACATTTTAATCTCAATTCCAGTCAATTTAATCCTGTTAGAAATTGATTGAGAAACGAATAATTCTTGCAGAAGAGCTCGCAACAGGCTTCATGAATGCCGTATATTCATTGATGCGATAACTATATTGGCGTCAGCACTATTGGAGCATAGTTTCCACGCTACCGGTGTTGTTATTGTTGCTTCAGAAACACTTACGTGTGCTATACCGCTCGCTCATTTCCTCCTTTTCAAGTCCCATTTCCGAGCGACAAGAGACTCACATTGGTGAGGCAGAATCGTGACGGATATTACGCGACTTGGGTTGCGATCATGACGTGCGATTTCCTTCCCTATCGTCTTGCATATCGATCGACATTGTTCGCAAGGGTAAAAACTTGCTCATCATTACTCAGGCACTTGGCATAATCACTAAGCGATTCAATATAGCTCACTAATCTTGTATTTTGCGTGCACTCTTATGCTTCCGTCATGCATACCAAATGAAATGCTTCTAAGAATATAACAGCTTATCCTTGAGTGACATGATTAGCTCACTTGTGACTCGCTCGACGCCACCGCCGTCGCACCTCTCCTAACCTGCCTACTAACATATCAAAGGAAATCGCTTTCAAAGCTCAAAAACATGCTCCCTATCAGTGACTCAAGTGACGCGATCACTAGTGACTGGCGTGACGTCACCAGGCTTCTCACGCATGCACTATCCTAATCTGCCGGCATGCATATCAAGCGAAGTGGCTTCTAAAGAATAATAACCGGCTCACTATCACCCAGCCAATGACGTGATCACTAGTGATTCCCATGACGTCATCATGGTTCTCACCCAACCATGCACTCTCCTAACCTGCCGACATGCATATCAAACGAAATTACTTTTGAAGAGCAACAACCTGCTCATTATCACAACGTCGAATGAGGTGATCACTAGTGACTCACGTGACGTCACTGCATTCGCACGGGAGCGTCAACTCCCCTTACCTGCGGGTACGTATATCAAAAGAAATGGTTTTCAAAGGGCAGGTAACAGCTTACTATCGCTCATTTACATGACGTGATCACTAGTGACTTACAATGCGCTGTTCCGAGGAACTCGCTCAAGATATCGTGTTAGAGAAGAGACCCATTGACACGCGCAAACCGTGTTATGATGGTGACTCACATGACGTCACCATGAAGACTATTTAGCACGCACTCTTCATTAAGGGCTGCAATAATACAAAAATATTTTTAAAAGGCGAAATATGCGAATTGAGTCACACCTTTTCTTACAAATGAACTATTGATTATGGAGCGGTGGTTCTAATATTGCCAGAAACATTGTCATGTTACCGACCTCGAAAGAAAATATCCTTGTATAGGCTTAAACTTTCATGGTTGTCTCGCGTTAATCAAATATAAGTGGAAAATTGACGAATAGCTAAATCTCGGATGCGTGGGATTGAGTGCGCATTCTTTTCTCCTAAAGCTCGAGGATGGACTGCAAGAAGTGCAACCGAAAAAACAGCGCCGTCATGTATTTTATGAGACATCTCACTCGGCACGAGATGTACAAAGATACGGTGAGACCTTTTGAACGAAAATATGTAATTTATTCGATGCGGTATTTAATTTCACAAGATACCAGGGCACTTCCTGAATGGGATTATAGAAACAAACCGAGAACAACTACATGTCCTCCTCTCTAAGCGCAGCCTGAACAAAAGAAAAGTTGTGCCTATCAAATGCAGCGCAATCCACGCGTTGAACAAGTGCTATTGCGTGTTGTGCAGTATTTACAAGCAACGAGCGCCTGTGCTCCTTTTGTGTGACTCCTTGTGGAGTCACCAGCACTGCGTCGCGCCGCTCACTGAGGTACTGTTTAACTTGAGATTTAAACTTGGAGAAAACTTCCTCAATGGGATTAAAAAAAGGGCTGTATGGTGGCAGGCGCTTGATGGAATGGTTAGAGCTGACCAGATTTGCCTGTTCTGCGCGGTTGTGAGCGGGAGCGTTGTCGAAAATGAATTCGGCCTCTGTATCCGGCTCCTCAGAGTCAACCTGGGCGGAAACGTCGGCGATAAAGTCATTGAATACGATCCAATGGACTTTTTGGACAATTTGCCAGTGCAGCACACCGTTTCCCGACATGCAGGCGATGATGTTGATGTTCGCGCCTTTCGTCGAAGTCGTCGTCTGGAGCGCTGCCGTGCCCTTTTTCGCGCGGCCGAATTTTCTTGAGCACCATATATTGTAATTCGTTTCGTCGACGTAAAAGCGGCAAACTCGGGGCCCATTGGTTTGTAACCATTTCGCATACTCTTTGCGCTTCTTCATGTCGCAGCGGTTGCGGTCCACCGGCCTCTGGGTCGCTAATTTGATGGAGTATGTGTGTGCGTCGAGGAGGCGGTCAACAGAACTGGTGCTGATTGTGAGGCCAGGTATTTCTTGTTCAACGGTTCGCTTTATCTGTTTCAGCGTGAACGCTGGGTTCTCGTCCACAGTTCTTGCTACGACGACGACAACGTCGGCACAAAACTTTCTGATGGAGCCCCCCGTTTTCAGAGACACTTCACGGTCTGTCGCTGCAATCGACCTTACAGTCTTTAGATTTATGCCCAGCGTCTCGGCGAGTTGTCTCAAATCTCCGCCGCGCCTTGAGGCATCGACGATTCTTGATCGGTCGACGTCAGACAGTTTGTTGTTTTTCCTTGGTGGCTTATTTTGATCCTTGAACGCAGGACCCTGCTTTCGCACGCGTGCACGTGGTGACGTCACGCCAGTCACTAGTGATCACGTCACTTGAGTCATTGATAGGGAGCATGTTTTTGAGCTTTGAAAGCGATTTCCTTTGATATGTTAGTAGGCAGGTTAGGAGAGGTGCGACGGCGGTGGCGTCGAGCGAGTCACAAGTGAGCTAATCATGTCACTCAAGGATAAGCTGTTACATTCTTAGAAGCATTTCATTTGGTATGCATGACGGAAGCATAAGAGTGCATGCAAAATACAAGATTAGCGAGCTATATTGAATCGCTTAGTGATTATGCCAAGTGCCTGAGTAATGATGAGCAAGTTTTTACCCTTGCGAACAATGTCGATGGATATGCAAGACGATAGGGAAGGAAATCGCATGTCATGATCGCAACCCAAGTCGCATAATACCCGTCACGATTCTGCCTCACCAATGTGAGTCTCTTGTCACTCGGAAATGCAACTTGAAAAGGAGGAAATGAGCGAGCGGTATAGCACACGTAAGTGTTTCTGAAGCAACCATAACAACACCGGTAGCGTGGAAACTATGCTCCTATAGTGCTGACGCCAATATAGTTATCACATCAATGAATATACGGCATTCATGAAGCCTGTTACGAGCTCTTCTGCAAGAATTATTCGTTTCTCAATCAATTTCTAACAGGATTAAATTGACTGGCATTGGGAATAAAATGTGTGGCACTTGGATTAAAATGGTTGGCGCAAGGATTAAATGAGTTGGCACGCGCATTAATTCGGATGGCGCTGGGATTAAATGTGGTGGCGCCTGGATTAAATTATTGGCACTGGAATTAAAAATGCTGGCGCTCAGATTAAATTGGCTGGCACCTGGATTATTTTCAATGGCGTTTGGATTAAACTGAGCGGGAAAACCTGTAGTACTGGCGTCACTGCATACGTCTCATGGCAGCCATTTGGTTGGCTAAACGTGTGGTCTAATGCATACGTTCTTAGGCTTGTGACGGCGCTGTAAATGGGTAGGAGGTGTCGCCACGTCATAAGCGTATAAAATGAGTGTATAAATAAAGAAGTCGTGGTTTCGCCCAAAGTCGAAGCATTCATTGCGATAGGAAATTAGTAGACTGCTGTACGAAATAAGAATAGTAGTGTTATGGCCGTGCTATCTTGCACGAATTCACTTACTAATTGAATTAACAAGCATTGGTATCAGCGCGCACAATCAAACATAAACACATCACATTCGATGAGCGCGGACGCTCGCTGTCGAAATGCTGGTGTGAGCAAGCACGGCGGTGGCAGCGAGCGAAGTTACGTTTGTGTGGTCTATCGCTTCAACGCAAGAGCGGCGAGGAAAGAGCACACACAAAGGTATGGGCCGTCTGTAGATCCCCGTTATAGATATGGCGCGCGCGAATGCGCGCGTTCTTGCGAAGTACTTACTTGTTGGCGGAGTCGCTACCACCCTCTCCCTCCGTCGCTGCCTCCTCGCTTTCCTCCATGTATGGTGCGTGAGATTGAGCCGCGATCATCAGTTCCCTTTGCGCGCGGTCGCGAAATGCGCAGCTACTGCTCAGGAGCACCACGCCGCCTACCTCCTTTCCTCGATTCTATCCCCCCACGGTCTTTCGGGCGACGGAAGACGGTGCGTTTGCTTTCCGCTTTTATTGTCATGGCCCTTATGTGGACATTTCAGGCGCATTCCTGCCATCGCCGTCGCCGTGAGGTTCCGTATAAGATCCAAGGGCGATAAAATCGTCGCCGCGCTCCGTATGCTCTAAGTGCGAGTGAAAGCGTGCAGGGTGAGCCGTACGTAAAGCCCCTTAAACTTCGTAAAGTAGTGCCACGCTTGGAAGAATGCCGCCTCCTCCTCGCGCGCTCTGGCCGACGCCGCGTCGCTATTGGCCTAATAGCATCACTTGGGCCCTCGCGCCGTGCATCAGCGCCATTTTTGCTCGACAAAAGTCTACGGTAATGTTGGCGCCGTTGCTACGCTCGAGCAGTGTAGGCGGCGCCAAGGTCGAGGAGGGAGCGTGAGAGAGAGGCGAAAGGAGGAGGAGTGAAGGCGGCGGAGGAGAGTGTCACTAGTTTACGAAGTTTAAGGGGTTTTAGTAAGCCGGCGAACGCGGCTCCATCTCGCGCGTACGAGCAAGGATGGCGGTAGGGTGCCTGGATGCGCGCCTCCCCTCCGCCGCCATGCAGGGTGAAGACAACCGCGTCGTCTGCTACGGCGTCCGCCCTTATGATGCCCGCTCCGTAGGCACTAAACGGGCGTCGCGCAGCTGCATGTACAGTTCGATTTGATAGCGTGTGCTGCTTTAATGATATGTCGAGAACACCAAATTTTCGCGTCAGCAGTGTGAATGTATCAATTTAATATTCTGTCATTTTTATTTTTAAGGCGGAATTTCCAACTGGACTTGCTGGCAGCAGAAAACTGCCGTCCACGCCAGCCGCGCAGACCTTAAAAGAACGTCGTGTTGGGCTAGCTGGTGACTGTTCACCTTGGTTAAAGGCATGGAGCATACGCACGCACGAGTCCCGCCGTCTTTCGCTGTGTCTGTGTGTGAGTCTCGTGCCTTTAACCAAAGTGTAAAGAGTGTTTGGCTGCCAGCTGAAACACGAATTTGTTTAACAAACCGCCTGCCGCCACGGGACAAAACAATAATTGTCATCGCACACCCTACTTTCAAATATTGTTTTCGAATCAGTAATAAGTTAGCCCATTTACGGCTGAATGCTGCAGCGCTGAGTAGAAAGCAATGATCGTAACAGTCAAAAAACCACTCTGCGGTTGAAACGAGGCCGTGATGTTGAATGTTGAATGTTGAATGTTGAATGTTGTGAATGTTGAATGTTGAATGGTTGTTTCGGGGTCACGGAAACTGCAGTGAATGTAGCAGCTCTTCATTTTTGTCTGTGTTACCTGTCTGTGTTACCTGTTTGTGTCTGTGTTACCTGTGCTGACATTTGCGAATTTTTGAACGTCGCATATTTCAACCAATATCACATCCACGGCCTTTCGTTGTGATTTCGTAGCATCGGGTCTGATGGATGCGTGGTAGAGGGCATCGGAAATTTCGACCACCTTAGGTTTTATTAACATGCACCGATACGGAACTGGTACACAGCACCATGCGTTTAACCTCTATGGAAAGTCGGCCGCCGCGGCTGGGTGGCTTCCACGTCCTCAGGATCAGCAGTCGAGTGCGATAGCTATGGAGCCTATACATCCGGGCCGCTTTTATTGCTTCAGTGTATTTCGAAACGTAAATTATGTTTGTTCTGTGGGATATTACACACTGATACTTCGAAATGTACCATTTCTGGCGCATTTTTGTTTAGCTTGAGTATATAGCATGCGCTTTCATTGAACGTTTTATTTTGTGGCCGCATTCTATTTAGCAGTGCTTCCATAGTTATTCTTAATTTTGTTTTGAATTCATTTACCTTACTGTAAATATGCAGATGAGGGTAAACAAAATTACCAGTTAACAATATATTTGTGCAGAAAATATGCTAAACAGGGCTTTATAGTCAATTACGACGTGAGAGTCTTGATTTAGTGCTATATAAGCCACATGTAAGGCACCAAATAATCTGGTATGCATTCAATATTTTGTTTACCCTCATCTGCATATTTACAGTAAGGTAAAAGAGTTCAAAACAAAATTAAGAATAACTATGGAAGCACTGCTAAACAGAATACGGCCACAAAATAAAACGTTCAATGAAAGCGCATGCTATATACTCAAGCTAAACAAAAAATGCGCCAGAAATGGTTCATTTCGTAGTATTAGTGTGTAATACCCCACAGAACAAATATAAATTACGTTTCGAACTACAATGAAGCAATAAAAGCGGCCCGGATTATATGCTCCGTAGCTATCGCGCTCGACTGCTGATCCTGAGGACGTGGGAGCCACCCAGCCGCAGCGGCCGAGTTTCTATAGAGGTTAAACGCATGGTGCTGTGTACTAGTTCAGTATCTGTGCATGTTAATAAAACCTCAGGAGGTCGAAATTTCCGATGCCCTCTACCACGGATCCATCACACCCGATGCTACGAAATCGCAACGAAAGGCCGTGGATGTGATATTGGTTGAAATATGTGACGTCAAAAAATTCGCAAGTGTCAGCACAGGTAACAAAGACACAAATGAAAAGCTGCCACATTCACTGCAGTTTCCGTGACCCCGAAACAACCATTGAACATGTGTAGAACATCACTTACACACGGCCTGGTTTCAACCGCACAGTAGTTATTTGACTGTTACGATCATTGCTTTCTACTCAGCGTTGTAGCATTCAGCCGTAAATGGGCTAACTGATGACTGATTCGAAAACAAGATTTGAAAGTAGGGTGTGCGATGACAATTATTCTTTTGTCCCGTGGTGGCACGCGGTTTGTTAAACAAATTCGGGTTTCAGCTGGCAGCCAAACAGTCTTTACGCTTTGGTTAAAGGCACGAGACTCACACACAGACACAACGAAAGACGGCGGGACTCGTGCCTGCGTATGCTCCATGCCTTTAACCAAGGTGAACAGTCACCAGCTAGCCCAAGAAGACGTTCTTTTAAGGTCTGCGCGGCTGGCGTGGACGGCAGTTTTCTGCTGCCAGCAAGTCCAGTCGGAACTTCCACTTTAAAAACAAAAATGACAGAATATTAAATCGACACCTTCACACTACTGATGCGAGAATTTCGTGTTCTTGACATATAATTAAAGCAGCACACACTATCAAGCGAACTGTACATGCAGCTGCGCGACGCCCGTTGACTGCCTACGGAGCGGGCATCATAATGGCGGACGCCGTAGCAGACGACGCGGTTGTCTTCACCCTGCACGGCGGCGGAGGAGAGCGCGCGCATCGAGGCACCCTAGCACCATCTGTCGCGCGAAGGACGGTGGTGAGGCGAGGGAGGGGGTGTTTTCCTCCGGCGGCTGCTGCTTACGGCGCGGCTGTGCGGGCGCCACAACGTCGATGAACGGACAAGCCCGGAACAAGCATTTATATTGAGCGAAATATTTCCTAATTTACAAGGTGTCTTGCGTCTGCTTTATGAAATTATACCTGGCACAGATTCGATGCAGGCTTGTAAAGAACATTCGCTTTCTTTTTGACTAAATAAACGATTTCGCTCTAAAACAGCACTCGATTGAGAAGTAGAAGCAGAAAAAAAAGCTGGGTACCAGCAGCCGGCGTTGTGCGTGTCAGCAAGCGTTCAAAACGCGCGCGCCTAAAACCAGAATCAGAAGTTCATCCCATCCGCTTGGTGCGTTACATTTAATTCGGCCGCTGGGCTCTATGGGTGTGTCCGCTCTTGTTGAATGTCTTTCTGTATGCATGAATCATTGAAGGTTTCAGAGTAATCGCTGATGCCCGCGTGTCTTCCAGAAGGTTCTACGCAATTCGCGTCGCGCATGCAATCAGATTACAGAAGCTTCGGTGACAATAGACAGCAGATGGAACCATCGGTAACATTCGAGAAACTTCCGATACATGCGGGCGCGTTCTTGCGAGATGTCTCGTGCAGAAAAGAATGGAATATGGTATTGATATGATGATGGTGATGATGATGCGCCTTCAAATATAGAACTGCGAATAAAAGAGTAACGTGTAATGTAGAAGTGAGACTAGATGAATAGGCTTTTATAATTTTAGAAGAAATAAAAAGAATAATTGAACAAGTTAGTATGGAAGAAATTTAGAAAAATTATAATAGATTCATATAAGCGGACCATAGCGGTCTTCAATCTCTGCCTCGCGAACTAATGTCGTTTTCATCGTTCACTTTTTTTGTCATAGTATTCATGACGTATTCAGGTTGCAATGTATTTTCGTCTGTTATTATTATTATTATTATTATTATTATTATTATTATTATTATTATTATTATTATTATTATTATTATTATTATTATTAATATTAAATAAAGGAACCTGGTGTAAACCCGGTCATTGTTTCATAATGTTTGCTTCAGGCGTCTGATTCTAATACTTCGCGTGTCTTGCGGCGAATATCTTTTTGCTATAAAATACAGCTTATATAACAAGAAAAAAATAATTATTTATTGAAATATAGATTGAGTAGTAGCTCACGGACGAGAGAAAGCGCACTTCCTTGGCACTGGAGGGAACGATCGAATCTAATATGACGGGCTTTAGGGCATAGGCACCAGCCTGTCAGCATGACTGTGTGGTTTGAACGCATGTAAGAGATCGCCAACTGACCACGCAAAAGACCTTAGGATCGTCACCACGAGGTCTCCAGCTTATGGTTTGAGAAGTGTTAGTACGAGCACTGTAGAATGAGGATTGCAAGGAAAAGGTTGAGAAAATCGAGAAGTGCGCCACCCTTTGGCACCACAAAGCCGACCGTGACGGCCACATTTAGATGGGGGCGAAATTCAAAAAAGCCCGTGTCACGTGCACTGGGACACATTTAAGAACGCCTGGTGGTAAAAATTATTCCGGGATCCCCCACTACGACGTGCCTCATAATCATATCGTGGTTTTCGCACGTAAAACACAAGAATTTATTTATTTTAAAGCTAGGGGAGGTGAAGTCATTCTTTCTCACGGTCACTAATGAGCACATAAGATCTTATTTTTGCCAAGAAAGACGAATGGTGTCGTTTTCACAGCGAAGCCGTTAAGTGATACTTTTCCCACTATCGTGTCCACGTGTAGAAAAAAATCCCGAAGACAGTGCAATGCTCGGCCGAACCGAGGCGGACGTGAAGCAGACGTTAAGCACTCCCCATGCGTGGGCCGGTCCCGAAGGTCGTGAAATACCGGGCCGACCTGCCACGGAGGCGAAGCAGGTGTTAAGCGCTCCCTACACATGAGCTGATTCCGAAGACAGTGCAATGCTCGGCCGAACCGAGGCGGACGTGAAGCAGACGTTAAGCACTCCCCATGCGTGGGCCGGTCCCGAAGGTCGTGAAATACCGGGCCGACCTGCCACGGAGGCGAAGCAGGTGTTAAGCGCTCCCTACACATGAGCTGATCCCGAAGACAGTGCAATGCTCGGCCGAACCGAGGCGGACGTGAAGCAGACGTTAAGCACTCCCCATGCGTGGGCCGGTCCCGAAGGTCGTGAAATACCGGGCCGACCTGCCACGGAGGCGAAGCAGGTGTTAAGCGCTCCCTACACATGAGCTGATTCCGAAGACAGTGCAATGCTCGGCCGAACCGAGGCGGACGTGAAGCAGACGTTAAGCACTCCCCATGCGTGGGCCGGTCCCGAAGGTCGTGAAATACCGGGCCGACCTGCCACGGAGGCGAAGCAGGTGTTAAGCGCTCCCTACACATGAGCTGATTCCGAAGACAGTGCAATGCTCGGCCGAACCGAGGCGGACGTGAAGCAGACGTTAAGCACTCCCCATGCGTGGGCCGGTCCCGAAGGTCGTGAAATACCGGGCCGACCTGCCACGGAGGCGAAGCAGGTGTTAAGCGCTCCCTACACATGAGCTGATTCCGAAGACAGTGCAATGCTCGGCCGAACCGAGGCGGACGTGAAGCAGACGTTAAGCACTCCCCATGCGTGGGCCGGTCCCGAAGGTCGTGAAATACCGGGCCGACCTGCCACGGAGGCGAAGCAGGTGTTAAGCGCTCCCTACACATGAGCTGATTCCGAAGATAGTGCAATGCTCGGCCGAACCGAGGCGGACGTGAAGCAGACGTTAAGCACTCCCCATGCGTGGGCCGGTCCCGAAGGTCGTGAAATACCGGGCCGACCTGCCACGGAGGCGAAGCAGGTGTTAAGCGCTCCCTACACATGAGCTGATTCCGAAAACAGTGCAATGCTCGGCCGAACCGAGGCGGACGTGAAGCAGACGTTAAGCACTCCCCATGCGTGGGCCGGTCCCGAAGGTCGTGAAATACCGGGCCGACCTGCCACGGAGGCGAAGCAGGTGTTAAGCGCTCCCTACACATGAGCTGATTCCGAAGATAGTGCAATGCTCGGCCGAACCGAGGCGGACGTGAAGCAGACGTTAAGCACTCCCCATGCGTGGGCCGGTCCCGAAGGTCGTGCAATACCGGGCCGACCTGCCACGGAGGCGAAGCAGGTGTTAAGCGCTCCCTACACATGAGCTGATTCCGAAGACAGTGCAATGCTCGGCCGAACCGAGGCGGACGTGAAGCAGACGTTAAGCACTCCCCATGCGTGGGCCGGTCCCGAAGGTCGTGAAATACCGGGCCGACCTGCCACGGAGGCGAAGCAGGTGTTAAGCGCTCCCTACACATGAGCTGATTCCGAAGACAGTGCAATGCTCGGCCGAACCGAGGCGGACGTGAAGCAGACGTTAAGCACTCCCCATGCGTGGGCCGGTCCCGAAGGTCGTGAAATACCGGGCCGACCTGCCACGGAGGCGAAGCAGGTGTTAAGCGCTCCCTACACATGAGCTGATTCCGAAGACAGTGCAATGCTCGGCCGAACCGAGGCGGACGTGAAGCAGACGTTAAGCACTCCCCATGCGTGGGCCGGTCCCGAAGGTCGTGAAATACCGGGCCGACCTGCCACGGAGGCGAAGCAGGTGTTAAGCGCTCCCTACACATGAGCTGATTCCGAAGATAGTGCAATGCTCGGCCGAACCGAGGCGGACGTGAAGCAGACGTTAAGCACTCCCCATGCGTGGGCCGGTCCCGAAGGTCGTGAAATACCGGGCCGACCTGCCACGGAGGCGAAGCAGGTGTTAAGCGCTCCCTACACATGAGCTGATTCCGAAGACAGTGCAATGCTCGGCCGAACCGAGGCGGACGTGAAGCAGACGTTAAGCACTCCCCATGCGTGGGCCGGTCCCGAAGGTCGTGAAATACCGGGCCGACCTGCCACGGAGGCGAAGCAGGTGTTAAGCGCTCCCTACACATGAGCTGATTCCGAAGATAGTGCAATGCTCGGCCGAACCGAGGCGGACGTGAAGCAGACGTTAAGCACTCCCCATGCGTGGGCCGGTCCCGAAGGTCGTGCAATACCGGGCCGACCTGCCACGGAGGCGAAGCAGGTGTTAAGCGCTCCCTACACATGAGCTGATTCCGAAGACAGTGCAATGCTCGGCCGAACCGAGGCGGACGTGAAGCAGACGTTAAGCACTCCCCATGCGTGGGCCGGTCCCGAAGGTCGTGAAATACCGGGCCGACCTGCCACGGAGGCGAAGCAGGTGTTAAGCGCTCCCTACACATGAGCTGATTCCGAAGATAGTGCAATGCTCGGCCGAACCGAGGCGGACGTGAAGCAGACGTTAAGCACTCCCCATGCGTGGGCCGGTCCCGAAGGTCGTGAAATACCGGGCCGACCTGCCACGGAGGCGAAGCAGGTGTTGAGCGCTCCCTACACATGAGCTGATTCCGAAGACAGTGCAATGCTCGGCCGAACCGAGGCGGACGTGAAGCAGACGTTAAGCACTCCCCATGCGTGGGCCGGTCCCGAAGGTCGTGAAATACCGGGCCGACCTGCCACGGAGGCGAAGCAGGTGTTAAGCGCTCCCTACACATGAGCTGATTCCGAAGATAGTGCAATGCTCGGCCGAACCGAGGCGGACGTGAAGCAGACGTTAAGCACTCCCCATGCGTGGGCCGGTCCCGAAGGTCGTGCAATACCGGGCCGACCTGCCACGGAGGCGAAGCAGGTGTTAAGCGCTCCCTACACATGAGCTGATTCCGAAGACAGTGCAATGCTCGGCCGAACCGAGGCGGACGTGAAGCAGACGTTAAGCACTCCCCATGCGTGGGCCGGTCCCGAAGGTCGTGAAATACCGGGCCGACCTGCCACGGAGGCGAAGCAGGTGTTAAGCGCTCCCTACACATGAGCTGATTCCGAAGACAGTGCAATGCTCGGCCGAACCGAGGCGGACGTGAAGCAGACGTTAAGCACTCCCCATGCGTGGGCCGGTCCCGAAGGTCGTGCAATACCGGGCCGACCTGCCACGGAGGCGAAGCAGGTGTTAAGCGCTCCCTACACATGAGCTGATTCCGAAGACAGTGCAATGCTCGGCCGAACCGAGGCGGACGTGAAGCAGACGTTAAGCACTCCCCATGCGTGGGCCGGTCCCGAAGGTCGTGCAATACCGGGCCGACCTGCCACGGAGGCGAAGCAGGTGTTAAGCGCTCCCTACACATGAGCTGATTCCGAAGACAGTGCAATGCTCGGCCGAACCGAGGCGGACGTGAAGCAGACGTTAAGCACTCCCCATGCGTGGGCCGGTCCCGAAGGTCGTGCAATACCGGGCCGACCTGCCACGGAGGCGAAGCAGGTGTTAAGCGCTCCCTACACATGAGCTGATTCCGAAGACAGTGCAATGCTCGGCCGAACCGAGGCGGACGTGAAGCAGACGTTAAGCACTCCCCATGCGTGGGCCGGTCCCGAAGGTCGTGCAATACCGGGCCGACCTGCCACGGAGGCGAAGCAGGTGTTAAGCGCTCCCTACACATGAGCTGATTCCGAAGATAGTGCAATGCTCGGCCGAACCGAGGCGGACGTGAAGCAGACGTTAAGCACTCCCCATGCGTGGGCCGGTCCCGAAGGTCGTGCAATACCGGGCTGACCTGCTGCGGAGGTTAAACAGGTGTTAAGAGCTCCCTACACGTGAAAGGAATTTCAACCGACCATCTCTCGCCCTGCCTCGTCGAAATGAGGCGTGACTTCGCCTGCTATGGTTGGCGTCCCGCACCTCATGCAGAAAGAACTTTATCTCACCCGACCTTCTTGCACCGGGCCTCCTCGAAATGAAGCGTGACTTCCTAATTCCCGGTGACCATTTAGAGTGTCTGCCGGTCTGGCGGAAGCCCCGCAGTGTGCAGGCCTCTTTTATGTGTGTGTGTGTGCGACTCTAGAGGGACCCGTTCCTCGAACGGACAAAAGGAGAACTTCCACGAACCAGCAACGCGCAAGGGAGACGGACAAGCCTCTACAATTCCAGGAGGCGAGACGGCCTCCTCCTTGCAGCTGACTTTAGGTGGCGGTCACGTGACGTCGACGGAAGCAAGAGCCCTCCTCCTTGCAGCAGGCTTTCTGTGCCGGTCACGTGACATCGACGGAAGCAAGACCCCTCCCACGATTGTAGAGAGCCTATTTAAGGGGATCCCAAATCTACTTTTGAACACTTCATGCTCTTCTCATTTTCTTTCATCAACTTTTGAATAAACCGTGCAAGCATAGAGAAAGGAATACAACAAGAGGGGACACTCCCATAGAGCCCAGCGGCTGAATTGACTGCAGCGCACCAAGCCGTCGGCGTTAATACCTGAAGCACACTTCCGGTTTCTGTTTTGTGAGCGCGCGTTTTTGAATACTAGCTGATGCGCGTCCCGCCGGCTCCGTTTTTTTTTTGCTTTTTCAGCTCAGACGCGGCGGTCTTCGCGCGAAATCATTTTATTAATAAGTAAAATTGATTGCGAACGATCTCCACAAGCCTCCATGGAATATGTGCCACGTGCAATTTCATAAAGGCGCAGGACACCTTGTGAAATGAGGAAATGTTTATTTTATTCCTTATAAATGCTCGTCGCGGGGCTTTTTGAGCATTCATCCAACGTTGTGGCACCAGGTAAGCAGCAGTAGTTTCCGCAGGAAGCTCCACCAGACGACGTGAGCTGAAAAAAATTACAAGCAAGTGTTATTTTTGTATTAACATGTAAGAATAATGCCTGTAGAGGCGAAGCGTGCGAAAGTGGTGAATGTGCGGAATTACAAACCAAAGCAGTTCGTATTTACACACACGGCGTAGAAAATACCCGACTCATCCCAAGCAATACCGTACATACCACAAACACATTCTAATTCCAAGGATTCCCCTCTTCCCCGGGACTTATTTCTGCATGCACTGGAATAGCATGAATGCGCGGGCTACGGCGCGTTTCGCGATCTTGGCTACAAGCGACGCGATAGTACGCTACGAATACACAGAGGTGGCCACAACACAGAGCATGCTGGATGCTCGCAGAATTCCTTCTACTCGCACTCAAGCATAATGGATGGGTGCCGTTCAGAAGACAGAATTTTCGAGTTGCTAGTTTCTGGCGTTCGAGCTCCTTGGCTTATCTCTTGTGCGTTGTGCAGGCGCAAGCAACGCACTCCCGTGTTATCACTCTTGACGATTGCTCGTTGCGTTTTCGACAAGCGTGGGTACCGAAAGATGGCTTAAATTGTTGCGGGGGCATAAATATTGCCACAAACTTGTCGCAGTAAGATTCAGTACGCACCAAACTAACTTTGTCGCCACGGCCGAGCTGCTTTTCGCTGCGTAACAACAGGCGCGGCGAGCGGGCCTCATAAGTAACATAAAAGTACCCAAAATAACTTTCAACAATGTTGGGCGTCAGAGAAAGCGCCATGAACTTGTCAGTCCATTAAAGCGCGAAACCGCGCACCATGGCCGAGCTGATTTTCGCTAACCACGTCACAGCGCCAGGTGCGCCCACTGCACTCTAAAGGTACCCCCAAAAGTAATGAAATTAGTTTCAATAATGTTGGCAGTCAGAGAAAGCGCCAAAACATGTCGCAGTAAAATTCAGTACACGCGAAACTGCGTCACAGCTCCCTGTGCGACTAGCGTGCCCTAAAACTACCGAAATTAGTTAAAATAATATTGGGGCTCATAGAAAGCGTCGCAAACATCTCCCAGTACGATTCATTAATTTAAATTAATTGCTCCACGACGACCACGCTGTTTTTCCTTAACTGCATCACAAGTCTAGCGTAGGTGCCGGGCAGTAAGCCTAATTGCTTGAAGTGCGTCGCAGACTGTGGAACAAAGTTTCTCACCTTGCCGTAGTCCAATAGTGCAGTGGTGCCATGTCGAAGTTCCGAAGGAACGCAATAATTCGCCGGGAGGCCACCAAACCAGGCTATATCCCAAAATAGAAAAACAGGCAGACGGGTGCCCGAACAGTCCAACGCTCAGATGCGCGGCCGGTCTCTCTCGCTTTGGCGGTGTGCCTGACGAATGACGCAAACATCTGGCTCGTCATTCGCCGGTTCGCCTGTCGCTAGGCAACGTAAGTAAGCCGCAGAGCTTAATTTATTTTTACGCAGGTATTTTAGCTTTTTCCGGGAAAGAATAAAAAATAAAACAATTTCTCTTAATCTCATTTCACATTCTTCTTTTTTTCCATGCTCGCGGCCCCAATTTGTCGGCGTTAATACTATAGCGTGACGTGTTTCCTGTTTCCAATTTTCGCCGAGTGTCCGCTCTTGTTCTATTCCTTTCTCTATGGTGCAAGTTTCGCACTAGAAATCGTCTCGCCCTTGGTCGCCATGGTCTACCGGACGCCTGCAGCCCGCCGACCATGCCACGCTACCCAATAAGTAACGTCGGTCGAGCTTCGATAGGCAGGCGCCGCTACAACTCGGCAGCAGTACGATACGCTAACCTAGAGTACGCAACAAGGTCCTGCAATACCGGGCCGAACCGCGGTGGAGGTAAAGTAGGCGTTAAACGTAGTAGTTTTGCGGAAACCCGCAAGGTGGAGAGAACTAATGAATAAACGAAAAATCAGACATCGACCCGTTCGTATAGCAATTGCTAGAAACGGGTGGATGTCTGATTTTCCGTTTGTTCAACAGGCGTTAAGCACTCCCCATGCGTGGACCGATACCGAAGGTTGTGCAATACAGGGCGGAACCGCGGTGGAGGGGAAGCAGGCGTTAAGCACTCCCCATACTTGGGCCAATACCGAAGATAGTGCTATGCTCGGCCGAACCGCGGCGGAGGTAAAGCAGATGTTAAACACTCCCCATACATGTGCCCACCCGAAGGTTGTGCAATACCGGGCCGACCTGCCGCGGAGGTGATGCAAGCGTTAAGCACTCCCCATACATGGGCCGATCACTAAGATAGTGCAATACCGGGGCGACCTGCCACGGAGCTGAAGTATAGGCATTAAACACTCGCCATGTGTGGGCCGATCTCGAAGCCCGTGCAATGCTCGGCCTAAGCGCGGTGGACGTGAAGCAGGCGTTAAGCACTCCCCGTGCGTGGACCGATACCGAAGGTTGTGCAATACTGGGCTTAACCGCGGCAGAGGGGAAGCCCGCGTTATGCACACCCCATACGTGGGCTGATCTCGAAGGTAGTGCAATGCTCGGCCGAACCGCGGTGGAGGTGAAGCAGACATTAATCACTCCCTATACATGGGCCGATCCCGAAGTTAGTGCAATACCGGGCCGACCTACCGCGGAGGTGAAGCAGGCGTTAAGCAGTCCTCATGCGGGGGCCGATCCCGAAGGTCGTGCAATACCGGGCCGAACCACGGCGGAGGTGAAGCAGGCGTTAAGCACTCCCAAAACGTGGGCTGATACCGAAGATACTGCAATACCGGGCTCACCTGCCACGGAGGTGAAAGAGGTGTTAAGCGCTACCTACACATGGGCCGATACCGAAGATAGTGCAATGCTCGGCCGAACCGAGGGGCAGGTGAATCAGACGTTAAAGGGACACTAAAGCGAAACCATAAGTCAGTTTAGACTAATGAAGCATTGTTTGAGAACCCTGCAGGCAATCATTTAAAAAAAATAGTTTTATTGTTAGATGAGAAAATGAAGGCCGAAGTATCAGTATTTGAATTTCGCGGCGAAACCCCAGCGCCAGTACGTCAGCGTGACGTCAGGAATTCCAAAGTATTTTTTCGCATTTGGGCCGCGTTGGCTGAATAAAGGTTCCCGAAACTTGCTATGCTTAATATTTGGTTCCTTTAGAACACAGTGTAGTCAATCTGCACCGCTATATATAATTAGTAGGCCCTAGAGGATGCCATCAAAATCCAAGACGTCACAGCCCCCAGGTGCGGGAACTTAAGTAGGCGTCGCCACCCGTATTTCGTTCTTGCGCTTTTTCTGGCTTACCAAACGTGTTAGCGTTGCAAGAGTGGTGTTTTTGGTGTTGTAGAACGGTAATTTACTGATCCAGAAAAATCATTTTTTACTTTAGTGTCCCTTTAAGCACTCTCTATACATAGGCCGATTCCGAAGATTTGTGCAATGTCGGGCCGACCTGCCACGGAGGGGAAGCAGGCGTTAAGAACTCCCCATACGTTGGCCGATCCGGAAGGTAGTGCAATATTGGTCCGGCCTGCCACGGAGGGGAAGCAGGCGTTAAGAACTCCCCATACGTTGGCCGATCCGGAAGGTAGTGCAATATTGGTCCGGCCTGCCACGGAGGTGAAGCAGGTGTTAAGCGCTCCCTAGACGAAGGCCGATCTCCAAGATAGTGCAATGCTCGGCCGAACCGCGGCTGAGGTGAAGCGGGCGTTAAGCACCCCTTATACATGGGCCGATACCGAAGGTCGTGCAATACCGGGCCGAACCGCGGTGGAGGTGAAGCAGCTGTCAAGCGCTCCCTACACGTGGGCCGATACCGAAGTTCGTACAATACAGGGCCGATCTGCCGCGGAGGTGAAGCAGGTGTTAAGCGCTCCCTATACGTGGGCCGATCCCGAAGATAGTGCAATACCGGACCGACTCGCGGCGCTTCCCGAGTCATCCTTCTTCACACAGTGGAAGGGCACTGAATTTTCCTTTCTTTTATTTCTTGCTGCTGTGCTCGTATAATGGGTTCGCGTTATCGTTTTCTTTTCTTGCAAGGCGATTTTCACTTATCTAGTTAATGTAAGCGTAAGCAACCTGTACACACTGTATGGATGCGGCAATGCCGTCAATTAGCGGAATGTGACATGCAAAGGCCTACACCATTTGCTGCGTAAGCCTGTAGCAGAACTTTGGTCGTTCGTGCACTTTGGAGGCCGGGTGAGCACGATGATGGCCACTTGAATAGGACGCTCGCTTCATGCTCGCCCACGGTGACGCGTAAATAGTGACATCACTCATTGACGTCTGCTATCCTGCTCCTCATCGTCTGACGTCTGCTCCTCACCAGTTCGGGGTCGCCAACTTGTAGCGCTGCATTTTCCGATGCTATTCCTTTTCACGCTTCTTGTCTTTGTCAGGGCGACGCTGCACGCGCGTTAAGGCCGATCCACACGACGGACCAAATTGCTCTTCTGGACCGCGGTCCGCGCATCACGTGATAGGACGTAACCAGTTCGTGCGTACCACCGTTGGCCCGCGCAAGACCGCGGCCCTCGCGGTCCAACAAATCGCCGAGGCTTTTCCCACTTCCGTTTTGACGGCGGACCGCATGCAAACCGCAGCAATTTTGGCTTAGCCAACGAATGTTGTCCGTCAACAGAGTGTCTTCAGCCAAATCCAATCTAGTTTTCGGCTCAGCAAAAGCCAGTCAAGCCAGTCGTTTCATGTCCGCCGTTCCGCCTGCAGGTGCGTGCAGCAGATATATTTTTTAAACACCGTGTCCTCTTGGAGTGACGAGGAGGTTTCTTTCATTTTGTATACCTCGTTGAGCAGTTCCCGGCTTTGTGGGACTCGAGCCGGAATGATAACAATGATAACACTCTGGCCGGGAGTGTAGCTGGTTGGTCTGCTCTGCCGTCTGCTATGGCGGTCCGCCGTGTGGATGTGCTCTGCGCCGGACCGGACCGCGGCGGGCCGTGACGTCGCATCACCCGACCGAGCGGCCCGCGGACTTGGTCCGTCGTGTGGATCGGCCTTTATCGGTGGGATCGGCCGGCCTCGAACGGCGGACAATAAGAGTGGCATAGCATCGAGCGGAAATCATCGCTACAGAAACGCGGCCCGTTTTCGCTTTTGTGGGTTAAACTGGGCCGCTATTTTGTAGCGATGCCTTATGCCTTATTCTATGCTATTCTTATCATCCACCACACACGGCCGCCTGATTCCGTTGATAATGTGGACAGACCGTCGCTCTGACCACTGGCCAAGCGCGAAAAGCCTGATAAAGCATAGAATCGGAAAAGGCATCGCTACGAAATACCGGCCCTGAAAAGAATATTGAAGGCGAAAGCCTTAGATGGCTCACGGGTAGGAAAATCCTACGACCGTCCGGCGTTATGACACCAAAGTTCAAGCGCATGCGCTAGTAATCCATCAATTTCTTTATCAACGAAAGAGCTCGATCATCTCTGTTTCCGTTGAACGGGCACCTTTCCAAATAATCAGTGTAGCCGCAAAAGCGTCTGCGTGTGGTTTTCCCGGTTGTGTACCCGGTACACAACCGGGTTGTGTTTCCCGGTAATGTACACGCATGTTATATGAGGTTTTGATGAGTATAAGTACGCCTGCGAGAACTAGAAATAAATCTGCTGTAGAAATTTAGCGCTGTGTTTTTAAAGCGAAGCTTTCTTTGCCTCTTCTTTGGGCTTTCCTACTACTGCTGCTGCTGTGGGCTGCTGTCGCACACACCGCGTCGGGGGGTGGTTCAGAGCGTGTTTATAGATGACAAGCGCGAATAAGGGAGGAAAGGCGACGAGAGCAACTCGTTTTCGCCCCACCGCGTCGAATGTGCACAATGTCCTCTGGAGCTCCCTGGGCGTCACCACATTAGCCACTTGACATCTGTAATTATCTGTGACCCCCCTCATAAGTATTGTAGAAACTGCGGTGCTTCCCTGTCTACTAACATGCGAGGCCAGACAACACCCTCTACAGAACTTGTCTAGGTGGTGTTGAGCCAGAGGGGACGCGGTAGAACTGTACAGAGGAGAAGAAGAAGGGGGAGGAGAAGAGGCAGTTCCCATACAAAAGAGGAGGGGGGAGGTGACGTGAGAAGGCAAGGAAGCCCCATTACTATACGACAGTGGTTGCGGGGAAACAGGATAAGCTTAAGTTGGATGGACGGATGTTATGAGCGTCCCCTTTGAAACGGGGCGGTGGGTTGCGCCACCAAGCCCTTGCTAATATACTGCCTAGTGTCCTATCCAAGTTTAAAAAAAAACCGCTATGAACTCCCGCAACCACATTTTGTGACGACTTATTGCGAACTTTGCTTTTGTACGTCGCCGTTTTTTGTCGTTTCCCTACTTTTCTTCCACCAATCTTCTAATCGCCTCTTACTAATCTCTGTTGCGGACATGTTTACTTTTCCCCTGCTCTCGCTGAACACAAGGGCTTCAAGGAGGCCAGCGGTGCCTAAATCGACCGCTGGGCAGATGTCTTCACATTCTAATAAAACATGCTGCATTGTTTCCCTAGCTTTACCGCAGCCAAGCACATGCCTCTTCTTCCTTCTTATATCTCGCTTTATATCTCGTTCAACAATTCTGTGTCCGCCGGGTTAGCTTGACGGCTATGGTATTGCTAGAGGCCGCGGATTTGATCCCAATCGTGGCAGCCGCATTTCGACGGGGGCGAAATAGAAAACGCACGTGCACTTAGATTTTGGGACACGTTAAAGAACATCGCGATGTTAAAATTAATCCAGAGTCCGCCACTACGGCTTGCCTCATAATCTGAGTGTGGTTTTGGCACGTACAGCCCCATAATCAAATTCCTGTCTAATACTTCTACACCAATGCGATGTGCCATGTGAGGAAATGACAACGCTCAGCCCTCTCAGAGGTTATAAACTATGGCGCCCAACAACTCCTCAAGCAAACACCTCTCCCTGTGTGTTCTGTGTACTACGCAGACAAAGAGCAGTGGTACACGCAAGGTAGCGTTTAACATCAACTCACCACTCTCGTGTCAGTCTAAACGTTGAAGTTTAACCGTTAACATCAGCGCTAATTATAGTCAATCAAAGCACTCAGCGCGGAAAGCTTCGCTCAGATAGATTCCCACAGTACTTGGGATCTGCATAAATTTTTTTGTCCAAGTTGCCTTTCTGTGTCCTTCTCATTCCGCCAGCGCTACAAGAAAGTGGAAGGCATCGTATATACAAGCCCATGTCGCTACTCTGGTTTAGTGAAGTGTAAAAAAAAAGAGAAAAATAATTGAGTGAATCTGCGTGCATGTCTTAATGGTCTCCATAGACTTGTCACGACCGTTCTAACGTGCCATTAGCCACGCAGAACCAGTGGTGATAGCTAGCCAACCGAAAAAAAGAAAACGATAAAACAAGTATTAGGAAGCAACAGTGCCTTCGAATGGTAATGTCAAAGTAATTTAATCAATGTTTCGTAAAAGCGCAGGCTTTCGCCTTCATCCTCTTTAGCGTATATTAAAGTGACTGTCAAGTTTTTTACGCTGCAGAAATGAGCAGCATTAACTTTACGCGTGTCTGGAACTCGTTGGAAACTTCTCAGATGACGGAATGCACGTATCGTGCTTGGATGTATATTCTACTCCTCTGATAAAAAGTAGTATAGATTTCAAACTTCTAGACTACTTTTTAATCAGAGTAGTAGAATATACATGCAAGGACGATTGGGATCTCCGAACGCCTGTCGAAGATACAAGGCCTCAACCATACGGTATACGCGGACTACATCACCATCTGGTGCTCCGCGGGGTTGGACAGAAAGTTACCGCACTGCACTTCTCTCTTCCTCTCCTTCAAAAGTCACTACACACACACGCTTTATCGAATCCGCTCTGCAGGAGGCAGTCGAAACTGCCGAATCCTACCTCGACCACACGGGCTTCAAGTGCTCCTCCGCCAAATCGGAGCTGTTGCTGTACAGCCCAAAACGACAAGGCAAAAGGCCTAAGGGATGGAAACCACCGACCGAGCGAAACATCACCGTCCGCACCAGAGACGGTTGCCCAATCCCCAGGGTCGACTCCATCCGAGTACTGGGAACGATTATCGAGGCGGGCGGGTCAAACATCCAAACGGTCCACAAACTGACGACAAGGACGGACAACGCAATACGACTTGTACGCAGGGTGGCCAACCGTCATCACGGCTTCAAGGAAGACAATCTGCTGCGTCTCGTACACGCGTTCGTCCTATGTCACGACATATCGACTCCTCGAGCTCGGGGTGCACAATACCCTCGAAGAGATCGCTGAGGCTCAGGAGAGAGCGCAGATGATACGACTGACGATGACGAAGACCGGCCGTCACATCTTGCGCGAGCTCAGGTACTTCCCACCGAACACCCAGGATCCACCAGAGTTTACGCCGGTTCCCCGCGAGCTCCGCGACCTGATCACGATCGCACCTATTCCGCGAAACGTCCATCCGGAACACAATCGAGGCAGGCGCCTAGCCCGGGCCACCGCGTTCCTCAAACGAAGAAACAAGAAAGCGGACGACGTCGCTTTCGTGGACGCTGCCGCCTACCGATGCAACTGAGCCTTCGCCGCGGTAGCGGTCTCGTCCTCGCAACGGACTTTAAACGCCGCCACAGTATGCACACGTGATCCCGAGGTGGCGGAGCAAGTGGCCGTAGCCCTGGCAATGCTCGACGATAAGCGAACGACAATATTCAGCGACTCGAGACCGGCCATCAAAGCGTTCGAGAGAGGAGTCGTCTCCGTTAAGGCGTTACGCGTCCTCCGCGGCGCTGATTCAAGCACCCTCAAACACCACACCATCATCTGGTTTCCCGCCCACCTGGGTCGGATCCCGGGCGCCCCGCCCAACCTCAACGAGACAGCCCACGACGCTGCGCGCGCGCTTACCGACGGCGCTGTCACCCCCGGGCAGCCACGTCTGGATGAGTTGGAGGCGAACAGGGACGCCCCAGTAACCTACAGTGAAATAACCAAACACTTTTACTTGGGACGATGTCTCTTTCCGCCCCCGCACCCCAAACTAAACAGGCCGCAGGCGCTAACGCTACGCTTATTACAGACAGATACCTATGCAAACCCTGCCACGTTACACATCAACTACCCGGACGTCTACCCAGGCGACGCGTGCCCCTCGTGCGGGATCACGGCGACACTCGCACACGTGCTCTGGGAGTGCTGAAACGCTCCGCCCGACTCTACCTCCGACAAGTGGGAGAGGACCATACGAAGCCCGCTCCTACGAGACCAGCAATGGGCCGCCCAGCAGGCTCGCGCCGCGGCCGCCAGGTACTCCCTGTCGATCCCTGCGCGGGAGACGCCCACTGCGCGCTGACGTGCGTCCTGTAGGACTTTTATTAGAGTTTTTCCAATCCAATCCAATTTATTTCAAACTTACCCGTCTACTTGCTACTTCAAGGAACATTAAAACTTTAAAAATCAAATTATGGTATTTTACGTGCGAAAACTACAATCTGATTATGAGGCATGCCATACTGGGGGACTCCAGAAATTTTGACCACGTGGGGTTTTTTAACGTGCACCTAAATCTAATAGAATGGTAAACTGTTGTGCTAGCTTGTTTAAAAAAATGTCAAAGTTTAAAAATTTGAAATTTCAAAATTAGAAAGAAAAACCTAAATCTAAGTGCACGCGTGTCGCATTTCGCCCCCATCGAAATGCGGTCGCGGTGGCCGGATATATTAAAATTTGTATGCCTGTGGGTAAAAGCAGTTCCGAGGAAATTGCCTAATGATGGCATCTTCCCTTATGTTTAAAAATAATTAATACGCATTTTTTGAAACACCCTGCATTCTACAACGCGATCTATAGCTCTTAGCAGTTGTTATACGTTGATTTTTTTTCGAGTACTATCATATGATCAACGCGCTTTGTTCGAGTAAGTGAATATTTCGTAATGACATGCGCTGGCTTTTCGTAAGTGCAGGAACGGTTATCACAATATAAAGTCTTTTTTTTTCCTTTTAATGCGCGCCCTGGATTTTCTTGCGGGAAGGCCATTCAAACGGCCCACTGCAGGAAGGAATCACAGTAAAGTCACATCGTCTAGGAATGCTGAATCAACGCAAGTATCTTGGCAGGAAGTGAGCGCGAGAGATTATCTCGGAGTATAGGAGGGGGAAGGCAGTGCGCGAATGGCAGCTGTTGCTCCCACCAGTTGCCTCGCCGGAGCCAGAAAGACGAGGTTCTCAGCAGCCACGCCGAGGGGCGCCACTGTAGTGTGGGTAGCGAACCGAAAACAGACCGTTATATGTGGCGTTTTTAGACATTACAGGAGCCTATGACAACGTTGACCGCAACATATTGTAGGATATTCTGGAAGGGGAACGCTCCGGCGACGATTGTCTACAGATTTTGAGAGAGATTTTCCTAGAAAATACCGTTTGCTTTGAATGGGAAGGGATGAGGAGCTAGGAGAAAGTTCATATCAACAAGGGACTGAGGCAGGCAGGGGTGCCCTTTATCTCCAGTGCTGTTTATGGTGTACATGGTGAGGATGGAGAGGACGCTAGAAGGAAGTAATATCGGTTTTAATCTCTCATACAAACAGGCGGGTACAGTAGTAGAGCAGCAGCTTCCAGGTTTATTTTATGCGGATGACATTGTCTTGCTAGCTAACAAGCAACGTGATTTGCAAAGTCTGGCTAATATCTGTGGACAGGAAGGTAACAATTTAAGTTTGAAATGTAGTGTTAGCAAATCAGGTGTTATGGTATTCAATGAAAACAGTGAACAGACAGTGGCGATACAGGGCCAGGAAATACCTCGGGTAACAGAATATAAATACCTTGGTATATGGATAAACGAAGGCAGTGGATATATGGAAACACAGGAAAATACCATAACAGTAAAGGGGAAGAGAAATGCAGGCATAATGAAGCACAGAGCGCTATGGGGATACAATAGGTACGAGGTCCTCCGAGGTATGTGGAAAGGTGTAATGGTTCCAGGACTTACTTTTGGAAATGCGGTTGTTTGCTTTAAATCAGGGGTACAATCAGGACTCGATGGGAACCAAAGGTCAGTGGGACGCCTCGCATTGGGCGCTCACGGGAAGACTACAAATGAAGCTGGGCAGGGTGATATGGGCTGGACTAGTTTTGAAGTGAGGGAAGCTCGCAGTAAAATTGAGTATGAAGAACTACTGAGGGAATGTGGCAGAAAGTAAATGGGCTGGGAGAGTGTTGAGGTATTTGTACAGGAAAAATATTGATTCGCAGTGGAGGAAAAGGACCAGGAAGCTTACCAGCGAGTATTCGGCCTGTAGGGTGGGCAGCACAGCAACAAAGAACGTCAAGCGGAAAGTCAATGAGGCCGAAATAAGCTCATGGGTGGCGGCAATGGAAAAGAAACCTGCCATGAGTAACTACTTAAGAGGAAAAAACGAAATCAGGAAAGAAACAATTTATCATAACTCAAAGGGAAGCTCATTACTTTTCGAAGCGAGATCGGGATGCCTTAGAACACGCACCTATAAAGCGAGGTATAAGAAGGAAGAAGAAGCATGTACTTGCTGCGGTAAAGCTAGGGAAACTATGGAGCATGTTTTATTAGAATGTGAAGACATCTGCCCAGCGGTCGGTTTAGGCACCACTGGCCTCCTTGAAGCCCTTGGGCTCAATGAGAGCAGTGGAAAAGTAAACATGTCCGCAGTAGGGATTAGTAAGAGGCGATTGGATGATTGGTGGAATAAAAGTAGGGAAACGACAAAAAACGGAGACGTACAAAAGCGCAGTTCGCAATAGAGGATCAGAAAATTTGGTTGTGGAAGTTCATAGCATTTCTTTTTCTTTTTTTACTTTTTCACCTAGTTAGCACATTAGGCAGTATAATAGCAAGAGCTTGGTGGCGCGACCCACCGCCCTGTTCCAAAAGGGACGCTCATAACATCCATCCATCCAACCATCCATCCGTATGGCTGCGTCACGTGCAAGCGGTGTGGTGCCGCAGCTGTTAACGCAGGTACCTTTGCAGGCGATGGGTAGGAAATGCAGAAGTCCAACATTTCGAGGTTGAATTGGTCGAGCTGCAACTCGGGTGTACAGCCGGCGTAGAAAATACTCCAAACTGGGAACTTTTATTCGATATCTACTCTTTAGAGTAATGGTGCACACATCGGTGTACGGTGACTTGCATTTGTGCTAATTTTGTCAAGTGTGGGCAAGGAAAAAAGCCACGGAGAATTATCGCGTAAATTGAACCCTCTGAGTGCTTAGTGTGCGTGGCTTTATTTCACTGTTGTATTCTGAGTATTACTATGCAGACGAGCATTTTTTTTTCTGAAATAACATGTTTCACGCAGTTATCGACGTGGTGCGCTCCGTCAGCGACGGTAAGAACAAGTGTTCTCCCTTTTTCGTCATGCTCGCAGCCCATAATTAACTGGTGCACGCGCTTCGAACCAGGAATTCTTTCTCTCAAAATACGCTAACATTACTAGACCATGCAATAAACCAATGTTTAGTGACGTTGTGCATCAATAGATATAGAAAATTTGGAAAGCATCCCTCCACTTTCTTTCTACGGAGTCAGCAGCGCCTCGGAATGAAGTTGTCAGGGTTTCACACATTTATCGACAGTGCATCGTAATTTGTGACTCAAGGACTTACAGGAGTAAGATAAAATTAAGAGTAATGAGTAATTTTGTCGTCCAACAAGGCGCTCAAAGTAATTCAAGGCAATGCTAAATCACTCGCCCGTCAAAGCATCTCATAACTCTAGTAATTATTTAAAGTAATTAAGCCTCTTCTTAAGAGCAGTAGTTGTGCATAACTGCGGCAGTTGCGGGAAAAAGTGACAGGCTGTCATAAGCAAAGGCTGAAGCTACGCATATTGGGTTGTAGAGGACTGGACGGAAGAGACAGGCGAAGGGGCAATTACACATACACGTCTGAGTAATTTGTAGACGCGGCAGAAGGCGGGCATCGAAGTTTGCGCGATTGTGGCCGATACGACTATTAATAAACGCAGCTTCATTAACCATATTCCTAATAATTACTTTAGGGGTCACGTTATAGTCGCACAGTTGAAGTCGGCCAGTATTCAAGGCATAACCTTTTGCGAGAAGCTTTGTGCCTAGGGATTTTTAAAAAAAATATATGGACTCGAAATGTGCCCCGAAATGCAAATTCGGCTGTACTTCTTCATTGCACGTTTCAACAGTGCAGGGACATTTACTGAAGCACTAATGCATCTCGCTGCGGATTTTGAGCACGTGTCTCACGAAAGTGGTTTTGGGCACAAAACTTCTCGCATTAAGCCGGCTATTCTTCGAGGACAGGCTGACTCAATTCTGCATTCACAATAAGCTCCCTAAAGCCCCTAATCCGAAAGTTAGGTAATAATATTTTAAATAATTAAGTGCGTGAAGACAAGGGAAGAAAGAGGGAAAGATATTCGAACAACAATGGAGAAAAATGCATTTTGGAAAGTGAATTCTAATGCGATCAACCTTTGATCGCATTCGCAGAAAAATGGAATATTTGCGGGACAAATTTATCACCCACAATAACGTAAGTCTAGCGTTCATAGTAAGCCTACTTTCAGGCATTATTATCCTAATAGTGCTTCCTCTTGAACTCTTTAGTCGGTTGCACGTTAAAAGTTTTGTGCTGTCCTTATGGTATTTGAAAAGACGCACGATATAGTGACGTCTAGATCTTTCTCTTTCAGTGGACTTTCAAGTGCGCTTGCGTATAATATTGCTGCATATTTTTCGACAATTTTCTCTAAATGTAATAGCATGAAACGAAACACGCATGCCATAACTATTTGTGGTCCCCGTTGATTTTGCGTACGGTGAGTGTTACACTATCTCACCGACGAAAACGAACGAGCCCATGAATTAGGCGGTAAGTGTTCGTCTCAGGAACGAAAGGCCCCTGGCCTGATCACACTTTTGTTTTGAAACACACACACACACACACACAAACAAACAAAAATTGTTATGTGCACTGAACCTTACCATTTGCCGTGCAAGTAGTGTTCACCTGTTCTAGAAATTTACTCAGGATACCGGAACAGCGATATATCTGTTACTGCCGATTTGTTACTGCGATAGCATCGCATAAGTGTGGCACTGCCAAGCTGTTTGTCTTCAAACCGTGACTTCGCCGCATAATTCTTTGTTAAACCGTAAATGGCCCCACATATGGCACCATCTGTGCGAACGGCTCAGTTTGTCATTATGCTGTCTGTGGGATCGGCCTTTTATGATTAAATCTTCTCTGGGATCAGCACAGCTAATTTGCAGAGAAACAGAACACCCACCGAGCCAGGAGAAAGCCAGGGAAGGTAGGGCAAAGAACGTTTCTTCCTAATTCCCATTGACGAACGTGGCTCTTAGCTCTTCACCGTCTGACGTGCATACAGCGGGCCAGGTCGCAGTTTGGCAAGGACGCTCACTTCGTGCTCGCCTGACGTTGAGGCGGCAAAAGTGACACCAAAAGCAAAGAAGGGGTAAGGCGTGCAGACACGGACACAAGAGAAGTGGACAACACGAACGCCGTTATGAATCCTTACCAACAAGCTCAGCTACAGTATCTGTCGTTCTAACGGCGTTCATGTTGTCCAGTTGTCTTCTCTTGTGTCCGGGTCTGCACGCCTTACACGTTCTTTGCATTATGAACCCTTACCAACTAACTCAGCTATCTGTCGTTCTAAGACACCAAAAGGTAAACACTGAATCTGTTTCGACGTATCTTTTCTTTTTAAATTTCGCAGTAATAGATTCAATATTAAAAAAGAAGGAAATCAGTGTCAAATGTCCTGTTTGTTAAATTTTCGCGCCGAAACCCTGCAGCGCCGGTATACGTCAGTGCGGAGTCACGAAAATTTCAACGCATATTCTCGCATTTGGGCCGTTCAGGTGCAGTGCGAGTTATTGAAGCTCGCCAAGTTCACTTTTCGGCCATTTTAGAATACAATGTCGTCCGTCTTTGCCGATAAAAGAATTACCTAGGTCCATGCATCCACCGCAATAGTCACGTACACCGATGTTGCGGATCCCTGACGCCGCGACGAGCTGGTGCGAGAACTTCAGGGTGGCGTCGAAACCCGTATTTCGTTTTTTTTTCTTCTTTTGTGGCTTACCAAGCTTCTTAATTCTCAGGCTAAGAGTAGCTTCTTTTTTGGTGTTGTGGAAGAGTAATGTACTCACACAACTAAACTTTATTTTCTTTTCAGTGCCCCTTTAAACGGTAACGTCAGTCATAAGTGTCTACTAAGGGCGGGACATTTCAACTATTCGGTAGTTCATTTTCACTTCTCTGGAGGAAGCTGACCCGAAATGATTACGCTACAGACATTAGCGCCGTCAGCTTTTATCGCACAAGCGTTCTCGCACATCTCATCCCATCCCGACCCCCTTTTTTTTCTTCCTGCATGTCTGAAAGTCATTATTTATTCCACGGCCGACATGCTTCAAGTCATGCATTTGGCTGTACCGTCTGACTCTTCTGATTAGATGTTGATTTAATCTAGTATAATCTTCATGATTACCTGGATACGTACTAGCGCGAGTAATTTTAAGGTATGTGACTCCGTGCTCAAAGCAATCGCGATAAAATCGGATAATTTTCTCATCTCTCCGCATTTTTAAGACCTTTAGAGCTCAGGTTAAGGAAGAAAAAACAAAAACGCTGTACTTGTGGCGACGTCTGCAGCTCCGGGAACATACCTCGGTTGCATCAATTGAGTGACACACTACTTTGAGCAAGGTTTAAATGAAACATCAGAAATCTTCGTAAACAAACAAATTAATAAATAAAAAAGAAACGAAAGCAAGAGGACCGTTCTCGATAAGCGCCATATACGATAAGCATCTCCTTCGTGCCCGCTTCTGGATCTTCGCGCTCGCTGCGCAGTCCTGGCGGAGAGCGCGAACTGCGTGATGGATCGGCGTTGCTCCAGACAACGGCGCTGGGGCGGAAACAGTTCGCACGAAGCGTTCAGTGGAGCGGCGGGCGACCGACCGCGTTTGATTTTAAGCCGGCCGATGTCGCGCGCGTGGCGGTGTACGGCCCGATACACGCGTCGCACGCGATCCGTGAAGCCGACGTGGCGGTGCTCACTGCGCGTGCGCTGCACGTTGTGGGCGGACGGCGGGCGCACGCGACTCGTTTCGGCTTTCCATACTGTGGTGCGGCGCGCGTAGGCTCGCGACGCGGGCGCATACGCTGCGCCGCTCTTTTGAATTCGAAGACGGTGGCAGGCGGCATCAAAGATACATATTCAACGCTCGACCGTTCCCTTTTCTTCTTCCTCTTCTTCGTTTCTGCCTTTCTTTCTTTTTTTTTGGCACAGGCTTCGCCACCTATACGTGCGTTGCATGCTAGTTTGAATCGCTTTTTGTCACCTGCCGTGGCGTCTAGGTCGTTTGATGACGGCAATCATCCGAGCTGCGAGATTCTGATGACACCCGCGTCGCCTGTGCGTCCGTGCGTCTCGTGAGGGGGACCAAAGAGGACAGTGTTCTAGCTTGTCGACGTTTATGCTGTAGATTCCATGTACGAGCAAGATAAAAGCAGATTGTTCTGGTGCGTCGTGGATTGGAGAGAGCGCAAATATCGCGTGCAGCCTGTGGGTACATCTTTCTTGCTTTACAACCGTAGTTGGTACTGCGCGAACAGCGGGTCGTATATATAGATAGCTGTGTGCCCACATGCACGGTGGTCATACTGATCGAGAACTGGGCAACCGATAGAGCTCGGTGGGCAGTGTGCGTGTTCCGTTTGCGTGAGGGGCTAAGACTGTTGCCGAATTTTCAGCGAGCGTCGTTCGCGGGCTCATCGGGAAACAGCCAGTAAGGGGCATCGAGCGGACGCCTCTCGCCTTCTGCCTTTCTACCGAGGAGACAACGGATCGCCTATGCAGCGCAAGCTCGTGGTGCCCGAGGACGACGTTGAGACCGGCCTGTACAGTGAGTGTTCACCGTTCAGTCCCATGACAGACCGAGGAGGGTGTTGATCATGAAAGGCTTTAGTTTCAGCGAAAAGAAAAAAAAACTTAGAAAGAATGAGATACAACTCCAAGAAACCATATTGTGGCAGAATTTGGTTTTTTGGTGCTAATACAACCTGCTTGCTTCGCACTGTATCGCCCATTGCCAATGCACTTACTCCTTTTTGAGTGTTGTGGTTATTTTGGTTGTGCCATGTCCTACCCCACTCCCCCAGCAGCCAAATGTCTTCTGAGCGAGGTACTTTCTGCAGGGAAAGTTCAATCCCTGAAAAAAGAATAAAATCGTACTTTAGTGCAAGAATGATGATGTAAGTTGTTGCTTAGCTGGGTGTAGCGAAAGCATGTCACAAACATGCCCAATATACATGTACTTACGTTAACATGCTGAAAATATTTGCGGGGAAAAACCACCTAGATGCTTATTTGCTGCGACAAAGCAGCAGTAATAGGACCGAATATCATTCTGCAAAGAAAGAGCGTATACGCATATTTACGCAACAGCATGGAGTGCTTGACGAAGCTATACTGTGACTCCCAATGTCGCTCACACAAACACCTCTCAAGCCTGTTTCAAGGCCAGCTGCTAGCAGCAACCTTTTTTCCCTCACTTGATGACGCACGAAATGTACAGAATCAAACGTTCTTTCTGCAATGATGAAGTTTGGTTTTAGTTTGGTATGTAGTTTTACACTTCGCATAAGTGGCCAACTCATTACAATTGCCCATTTTTCAGCATTTAAGATTCTTCACATGGTTTTCTTTTCCATGACAGAAAAGCGCTTTGCTCTTCTTATTTACCACATTAAGATCGCGATTTTTTAACAACGTAACTCTTTCGCTGGACTTATTTTCCTGTACGAAAAAAAGTCGCTAAATTAGACAGCCTCAATGAGCGTAAACTCAACGAGCGCAAGCTCGCGGTACCCGAGGACGACATTGAGACCGGCTATACAGTGAGTGTTCACCGTTCAGTCCCGTGGCAGGCCGAAGGTCTGTCCCCGTGAATCTGCTCGGTCGTGAATACGAAGAGCGTCGGCACAGCATCCCCCTTCAAGTGCCTACCGTACTTTGGCTTTGCGAGCACTGAGGTTTCCGCTAGATTCAAATATCAGAAACTTCAGAAAAAAAAAACTGAATATCGCGCCATACAAGTGCACATGTAACCCAAGGCGCTCTCTTTATACCCACCACACAAAAACGGGCTGTATGGCGGAGAGCTGGATGAACGAGTCCAGAACTCATTAAACACGTACGTATCGGGGATCAGTGGACTGTGCCGTGCAACCAGTCCTCAACTTTTCTTTCTGCATGTTCCAGTATGTCTGCACTAAATGCCAACTTCTGTTACTCTCTTATCTATATTACACCGCTCTGCATTTTGCGGATTATGCAGGTGAAATGACGGTAAGCGAAAGCCGGATGTAGCAGTCATAGTCGATAAACGTGGCCAATGGTACAAGCAACCGACAAACATTTGTTCCTAAGCGAACATGGCGAGCATCTCTCTTCGACGGATACAAGCGTGCTTGCCAACGAAATTCGCTTCCGAATAGTCTTCGATGACACTGAAATCCGATTGCGTGTGCAGCATGCGCAATGTAGATGTGTATGTTTCGCGCACATTCATCACCTTTATTTGAGTACGTTGGCTTCGGTGTCTTGTTAATTGCCTGCAGCACTCCCTTCTGTGTATTGCAATGCGCACAACATCACGATTGTCGACCAGAGCGCTTTCCATGCAAATCTTACTTGGCAACTTGCCTTTATTTGCTTTTAACAAAGATGATTATATTGGGCATTTTGGCGGCAGAAGTCTACATATGCAAAGAATTGATTTAGTTGGGTGGCAGGTTACTTGCCTCGAACTCGATTTCTCTGCCCTGACTGAACCACATACTTCGTGTTGCAATGAAGGTTTGAATTTCCGGTGTTTGGCGTCGCCTCGGTGTTGGGAGCAGCCAAAATATCCATTTAAAGCCCATGCAAAAGAAACGTTTAAAGAACGTTAAACGCATACGCCACTCACTAAATTCGCGAACACAATCGGCGGAACCTGAAAAATGCTAGCAAAATATCTGCCAGGGACTGGGCCTACGCGAAAAGTAGGCAGTGAGCGCATGAATTCTGTGTTTTCGATTTGATTCTAGACAGAATAAAGGAAATTAAAGTGTGCGACACATCAACAATGGGATTGAAACCCGCGACATCCACATGACACTTGCAATGATCTGTCAAATAAGCAATAGTAGTATCTTTTGCTCCCTCTGCGTTCTTGGGTTAATTACACACATGTGTCTGAAACGCATATCATTGGCAGTTTAGGTAGCACCCCTCAAGCCTCATCATGGTGAATGGGGCGTCCTATATTAAGCTATAGGTGCCATGTCCCATCCCGTTGAGTCGAATGGGCACGTTGTGCCCCTTCAGGAGGCAGTGGCCATCAAGTCTGACTCTTCATTTCCATTCAACAACAACAACAACAACAACAACAACAACAACAACAACAACAACAACAACAACAACAACAACAACAACAACAACAACAACAACAACAACAACAACAACAACAACAACAACAACAACAACAACAACAACAACAACAACAACAACAACAACAACAACAACAACAACAACAACAACAACAACAACAACAACAACAACAACAACAACAACAACAACAACAACAACAACAACAACAACAACAACAACAACAACAACAACAACAACAACAACAACAACAACAACAACAACAACAACAACAACAACAACAACAACAACAACAACAACAACAACAACAACAACAACAACAACAACAACAACAACAACAACAACAACAACAACAACAACAACAACAACAACAACAACAACAACAACAACAACAACAACAACAACAACAACAACAACAACAACAACAACAACAACAACAACAACAACAACAACAACAACAACAACAACAACAACAACAACAACAACAACAACAACAACAACAACAACAACAACAACAACAACAACAACAACAACAACAACAACAACAACAACAACAACAACAACAACAACAACAACATTGCGGTAGAACACATCTCGCGATTAATGTCGAGGTTACTGCGAGAGAGAGACTCTTTTATAGAAAAACAGATTTTTGCCGGCGCGTGTACAACCGCTGGCATGCTACTCTGTATAGGAACGGCGAAAGGGGATAAAATATTCCAGAGGAGACTGGAAAAAAAGAATAAAAATAGATATGAAATGCACAAGTGGACCTGATACTAATATTTATAGTTGAGATGGTGGGTAAATTTCGACTTTTCTATATGAAATGGTGCATCTTTAAAAGTTTTCGATTAGATCAATTTCTGACAGGTGTTCGAACAATAAATCCAAAAGCCGCCGCTGTTTTGAAGGGCCGGGCATTGGACCTAAGATGCTGGGTAACGTTAACGGATCGTAGCAAACCATTTCCATTTGTCGCTCAAAAAAGTTGTCTCGTAGCTGTACGCAGGGCATTCAAGTAGTATATGCTTACCTTTCTATAAGCTGCCACAGTTATCACAGTAGGGATTAGGGGTACGCCTTATGAGGGACAGATAATTGTTCGTGTATGCCACGTTCAGTCGAAGACGATGGTACAAGGTGTCTAAGTGTCGAGGAAGTGGGCGTAGAATTTCGATCTAACTTCTGCGTCAACACAATGCAGAAAGCTATCTTGGTGAATCAGCAGATTCAAAAGGCGCTCGTTTTCTTGATAAGTCCATTTTTTACCATGTTCAAAACATGGCTTTCTGCGACTAGCGTTGAAGGAATGTAAGGACACGCGTATTCCAACAGGCGAAACGCGTCATGTATGAGGCTTGTATGAGGCTGGAATGCTCTCTCGCTCTTCCCTTTGGGCACACCGCGCCATCTAGTTCCGCCGCTGCGATATCCCCGCATGACATGCGCGTGTGTGTAAATATATATTCAGGTAAGATTGCCTGAATATTTTTGATACAGGTTCGACTCCGCCCACCATTCGATAGATTTACAATATTTTTGTCATTGAAGAGAGGCAAACACGTAGTGGCACATACCCAGTGACCCAAGTTGGCGTGAAACGGGTTAACTGATGAGCGGCACATACGTTGTGCCACACCCCCAGAGGCACACTCCCAGTGCCCCGAGTTGGTGTTAAAGAGGTTCATTGAGCGCGCGCCTATAGCCAGTGGCACATGAGCGGGGTTCATGGAAGGGAAGCACGTAAGCAGTGGCACAAACCCAGGGACACAAGTTGGCGTGAAACGGGTTAACTGATGAGCGGCACATACGTTGTGCCACACCTCCAGAGGCACACTCCCAGTGCCCCGAGTTGGTGTTAAAGAGGTTCATTGAGCGCGCGCCTATAGCCAGTGGCACATGAGCGGGGTTCACGGAAGGGAAGCACGTAAGCAGTGGCACATACCCAGTGGCACAAGTTGGCGGGAAACGGGTTTATCGAAGAGCATCACATACGTTCTGCCACACCCCCAGAGGCACACTCCCAGTGACCCGAGTTGGTGTTAAAGA
Organism: Dermacentor variabilis; assembly: GCF_050947875.1. Lineage (NCBI taxonomy): Eukaryota > Metazoa > Arthropoda > Arachnida > Ixodida > Ixodidae > Dermacentor > Dermacentor variabilis. Next base: position 48,601,096 of record NC_134568.1, on the reverse strand, counting down.
GGTTCATTGAAGAGCGCGCGCATATAGCCAGTGGCACATGAGCGGGGTTCATGGAAGGGAAGCACGTAAGCAGTGGCACATACCCAGTGACACAAGTTGGCGTGAAACGGGTTTATTAAAGAGCGGCACATACGTTGTGCCACACCCACAGAGGCACACTCCCAGTGACACAAGTTGGTGTTAAAGAGGTTCATTGAAGTGCGCGCGCATATAGCCAGTGGCACATGAGCGGGGTTCATGGAAGGGAAGCACGTAAGCAGTGGCAGAAACCCAGTGACACAAGTTGGCGTGAAACGGTTTAACTGATGAGCGGCACATACGTTGTGCCACGCCCCCAGAGGCACACTCCCAGTGCCCCGAGTTGGTGTTAAAGAGGTTCATTGAGCGCGCGCATATAGCCAGTGGCACATGAGCGGGGTTCATGGAAGGGAAGCACGTAAGCAGTGGCACATACCCAGTGGCACAAGTTGGTGTGAAACGGGTTTATCGAAGAGCATCACATACGTTCTGCCACACCCCCAGAGGCACACTCCCAGTGACCCGAGTTGGTGTTAAAGAGGTTCATTGAAGAGCGCGCGCATATAGCCAGTGGCACATGAGCGGGGTTCATGGAAGGGAAGCACGTAAGCAGTGGCACATACCCAGTGACACAAGTTGGCGTGAAACGGGTTTATCGAAGAGCATCACATACGTTCTGCCACACCCCCAGAGGCACACTCCCAGTGACCCGAGTTGGTGTTAAAGAGGTTCATTGAAGAGCGCGCGCATATAGCCAGTGGCACATGAGCGGGGTTCATGGAAGGGAAGCACGTATGCAGTGGCACATACCCAGTGACACAAGTTGGCGCGAAACGGGTTAACTGATGGGCGACACATACGTTGTGCCACATCCCCTGAGGCGCACTCCCAGTGACCCGAGTTGGTGTTAAAGAGGTTCATCGAAGAGCGCGCGCATATAGCCAGTGACACATGAGTGGGGTTCATGGAAGGGAAGCACGTAAGCAGTAGCACATACCCAGTGACACAAGTTGGCGTGAAACGGGTTTATTGAAGAGCGGCACAAACGTTGTGCCACACCCCCAGAGGCACACTCCCAGAGACCCGAGTTGGTGTTAAAGAGGTTCATTGAAGAGCGCGCGCATATAGATGGTAGCACATGAGCGGGGTTCATGGAAGGGAAGCACGTAAGCAGTGGCATATACCCAGTGACACAAGTTGGCGTGCAACGGTTTAACTGATGAGCGGCAATACGTTGTGCCATATATTCGTGACTCAAGTTGCCCCGACGATTGGTTTCGAACCCGGTTCCCTCATCACAGCAGCCCGATGATGTAACATTTAGTCTATGCCTAGTGACTCAAGTTGGCGAGAAACAGTTAGTGGGAGACCAACCAACCGACCGACCCTAAATAGTGCGTGAAGTACCCTAAGGATGCTAATCGCATTGAAAACAACAACAGGATAACGATGATAACGGTGTGAAACGTGTTCCTTGAAGCAGATAAGCAGAAAATAGATTCTCTGATGATACCCAGTGATGCTGTCATTGGCAGCATGTTTGAGGGTTCCGAATTTCGCCGCATGTTTTTTCTTCAATTTCTTTATTATTTTGAGCCCGTTTGCTACAAATGCTGGTTGCCGAGATTACAGCTGCTGCGACGCAATCTAAAAGGTCCTCAGCCTCCTGTTAAAAAGCCAGCATTGTCACTAACGCGATAAAATAAACATCAGTAATCTAAAACAAATAATGGAGCTGTGAACGTAAAGATCGCAACTACTTTCTGAAATATATTGAATTTGCAACCATCTGTGTGTCTGATCACAAACATTTCAGGGAATAATAGTACGATGAACATGAATAAGAAAACAAAAAACAAGCTTTGTCCAATTATAAATCACAGGCACATGAAAATCATCCCTCACAAATGCAATTTGTTACGAATGTCGAGTGTAGTTTCTGGTAGCTCCCGCAAGGCTGCCTTTAAGTGTATTCAAGGTAGATCGTTCTACAAAACGTTGTTTTGCGCCCAACACTAACGCCCCTCCTTTCTTTCTCGTTCACTTTGGCCAGATCTCGGTCTCTCGGACTCTAGGCAGCAAGTGAACAGTGAGTCTTTCTCCTTGCACGCCTCCGGTTCTCATCGTTCAAAAGAATCTATGGCCAGCCTTCTTTTAGACGAAGCGGCGTAACGGGTCAGAGTTTATTACGTTTGTGGCAGTGTTGAAGGTATGCCAAGTACCTTAAGCCACCAACAATTCGTAGTTTCGTTGGGCTAAAAGATGACTTGCCTAAAACATTTTGAGCATATCTACCGGGAAAACACATCATTTTTGCTATAAGCAGCAATAATGTATTTCACTTCCTACGTTTGCCGCGTCACGGGGTGTCACTGCGCAGGCTGAGCTTACAACATGGGGGGGCAATCATGGTGGTGTACCAGCGAAAATAACCGGTTTAAAGGGAAGGCCCCTGCATGCAGACGTCTTGTTACCCAAGTGCGCAGTCTTATTTCTTTTAGTTTAAATTGATCCTGATTCGCGCGCAACAGACGCGGCTCTGCAGTTTCCAGCATAGAGTCGGCACGTGAGCAAAATACGATGGGCGTTGCCTACCGCCAGTCACATTTTCCACGTGATTTCCACTCCTTCGACAGAGCTGTTGGCGTGGTATACACGGGACGTATTACAGTCTGCCAGTCTTGCAGGTGTGCGAGTAAGATGTTTACGTGTCTATGTCAAGTTAGTAGCATTGATGCGATAATGAAGGTATTTTCAGCTACTTTATCGCGTATCCAGTATTGTATGTTCGATGATTTCCAACGTCGAAATGTTAAACATGTCCTATATTGTATAGGGGTGCTACACGCAACTTTAATAGCTTGCGTTATTTCTATGGATGTACCACGTACTAATAAATTTTTTAGAATACTGAATCAAATAGGGGGTGTATTAGATGCATCATTTCAAATGAACGTCGAGTATTTGACGTTATGAATACATTTGCAATATTTTGAAAATATCGCTCGATGGCATTATAAGCAACCAGTTATTATTTTGAGTAAGAGTGCTATACAAGGCTAAAGTTCACATGATGTGCTGCCGAAGACCAGTAAGCTCAGGTTACCGGCGGTGACAACGAACCAACCATGCATCCCATGGTGTCAGGAATTGGTGAAAAAAGCGGGATAACCGCACGTGGGCACCAAGATAGTTTGCAGTATCTGCAATTTAGGTGGCAAGTGAACGACTATTCCTCACTTGTTCGCAATCGAGTGACGAGCACTGTATAATCGATGCCCCAGATTACGCCGAGGAGCTCATTTTTTTTAGCTCGAACGTAATGCAATCGAGCGTTCTCGAATATGTTTCGAAATATTATGCTCTAATGAACGTAAGAGCCACCGAAAAACCCGCTCCAACGCCAACAGGTAACGCGAAGGATTTCTGTGTATGGCTCTGTGTGAGTAACTCTCAGAAAAACTTTGGACAACAGACAGAACTGTACCTTGATCATATTTTTTTTCTGCCACTGGCAAAAATACATGTGATGTCATGAGTTTTTTTATTTACACTCAGAATGAAATTGTTTTGTTTACTGATGCTCCTAATAATGCCATACAGTAGAACACCAAAGCATTCGCGGCAACTTTCATGCCAATATGTTCACACCTGTAGTGTCCACTCTTAAATTGCAATTCAAAGACATTTCATTCGAAGTCATCGAAAGCTACAGAACTCGCAGCGTTTTGTACTGCGCTGGAATTCATTGCTCAGGAGTCGTCAGTGTCATGGTCTATCTTCTGCGACTATAGTCCAGTATTTTTTTTTTAACTCTTGCACCCTGAGTTTAGGGCAAGCGTACTTAATCTACCCGATGCACTCAGCATCCGACGGCGCGGCCCGCGCAGGGACTGCGGTTTTAATGAAGGGGCAGCTGACGCCGATGCCATGACGAGCATACACTAGCAGCAAGCATGTGAGAAGAAAATGCTGAGTGCTACCTCGTCGTTTTTTTCCCTCCAGATGACTGTCGCTTAGTCGCTTCCTAAGCTAATTCTGGTCTGTAAGGCCGCTGTCCAATTCATGTAGTTGCCATTTCCCGCGCACCCAATAAACAAACTAGTTGCTAAAATCAGACTGACACATCATCATGGTAACACTCGTAACAACTGCGGGACTTCCCGATCTCCCATGATGGCGTACAATGTAGTATACCAATCCGAGGACGGATACAGTTTGCACGTTTCGCTAGCTGGCGGGCGAGCTAACACTAGTGCAATGAAACTCAACCGAATGCATCAATGCCATTCACGGATTCAAATTTCGTTCGCAGCTCGATCTTCCGCCTGGGAAAGCACTCACTGAAGCAACGCTTCTGTGCTGCCTGTGGCTCGGCGTGTCATTCACAAATGCCTTTTGATACAGCATTGGAATGGCCAACAACCTTGCAGGTGACAATTTCTGCACGCGAGAAAATGATCAGGCATTATCTGTGTGACTACCCTCCTTAGTGTGCCCCGAAGCGAGCTTTTGATTGTGTTGGGTGAACTGGACAATCGCCTCTTATCAGAGGGAAGTATTGGACCCGCGTCAAAATAGTCCCCAGAACAGACGGCTTTGAACGCGCTACTGTGTTTCTCGAAGACGTGTGGTCTGAGTGATTGATTTTAAGAATGATCGTGTGCTTTATCGCGTTGATGTGTACAGCTAGGCCTATTTTAAAGCGAAGTTTTCTTTGTCTCTTCCTTCGACATTCCCACCGCTGCTGCTGCTGATTTGGGCTATTCCTGTCGTGCACATCACGTCGCGGGGTGTTTCGGAGCGTGTATATAGATGACAAGCGCGAGTAAGAGAGGAAAGCCGACGGGAGAAACTCGTTTTCACCCCACCGCGTCGAATGTGCCTAATACACCCTAGAGCTCCCTTGCTGTCAACATTAGCCTCTTGACATCTGTAATTATCCGTGACTCCCCTCAGAAGCATTGCAGAAACTGCAGCGCTTTCCTTTCTACTAACGTGGGAGGCCAGAGGGGACGCAGATACAACTGTAGAGAGAAGAGAAGAAGGAGAGGGAGGAGAAGAGGCAGTTCCCATACAAGAAAGGGGGGAGCCGGCGTGAGGAGGCAAAGCAATTCCACTACTATACGACAGCGGATGCGGGGACACAGGATAAGCTTAAGTTCAAGGTACCGCACAGTACGTTGCTGCTATTTCTGAAAAACAAACGCCATGCAAATATGTCAAGCGGGCAACTTATGCAGGGCGCGCAGAATCAGAGCCGCATTAATTAAAGCGCACCGCACGTTCCAGGAGACGCTATGAAAGCGGTCGACCGTCAAATCAACACTTCTGTGCCCGCCGCGTCAGCTTTGCGGCTATGGTATTGCTAGAGGCCGCGGATTTGATCCCGACCGCGGCAGCCGCATTTCGACGGGGGCGAAATAGAAAACACACGCGCAGTTAGATTTTGGGACACGTTAAAAAACAACACGGCGTCAAAATTAATCCGGAGTCCGCCACTACGGCGCGCCTCATAATCCGAGTGCGGTTTTTGCACGTACAGCCCCATAAACCCATTCAAGATTAATACTTCTGCCACAATGCGATGCGCCGTGTGAGGCAATGACGATGATCAACCCTCTCAGAGGTTATAAAATATGGCACACAACAACGCCTCAAGCAATCACTTCTCCCTGTGTGTTCTGTGTACTACGCAGACAAACACCAGTGGTCAGACGCAGACAAATAGCATCCTAAACGTTGAATAAATTAACCTTTAGCCGTCGACATGACCGCTAATTATCGTCAATCAAATCATTCAGCACGAAAGCTTCGCTTACATCGATTCCGACAGTGCGTGGGATTTGCATATTTTTTTAAATGTAGTATTTCCTCCTAGGATAGGATAGGAATAAACTTTATTTGTCCAACGGTTATTGATGTTGGTGCCCGGGGCTAGGCTGCCAGGGGTCCATCGCCCGAGGAAAATCTTTCGAGATCCTCGGCAACGGCCCTGGCCCGCTGGACGGCCCACTCCTGGTCTTCAGGTGCCTCGCTGAGGAGGCCTCCCATGACCTCCTATGACCTTTTATTCCCTTTACTGCCTTACCCCATTAAAGGGCAGCGAGCTGGCCCCCCTTACACTGTCCACCTTCACAGTTTTTCAATCTCATTTTCTCTCTCCCTCCTGTACCATAACTCGTGCTGTGATTGGTCCGCAACTTTACCAATCCTTAACAAGCATTATAGCGTTAGGAAAGGTTTTGAATAGCTCAAGAGCGTGAGAAGAATACGAGAAAGACACGCTTTTCTTACGTTCTGGCGCTCTTCAAAACTTTACTATGGCATACCAACAAGCTTAGATTGTCACGATGGCGAACTTCGTCATAGCTTTAGGCGTGCTACCAGATCCGATAGCCGACCACTTAGTATGGCCATGAACGTATGTTCCCTATGTAAAAAAAAAACAATGTTTATGATGCCACTTGCGGGATGTTTCTTTATCCAGGAATATGATTAGAAAGCTTTGCGCAAATTATAGTAAGTTGTTGCAGTAAGTAGCGCTGTATGAAAGGTTGTTGATGCCGCGCAACTGTAATTGCTTTGTCCCTCAACAAAATTGACTATATAGCTGCTTACTATCATTTGAGACGAGCTTGCTTTTTCACCGTGAATGAATTCACCCGCGTTAAGACGATTAAAGTGCAAGCGATCACCCGGTAATATTAATTGAAAGCTCAGCACGATAACGGTAGGTGTTGAAAAGCTATTTGAAAGCACTCAATTTGTATTTGTATATCCGATACTGTACCACAGTTATTCTGTGCACGTTCGAATCAGTTTTTAAAGATCGTTTTACGCACACCTTTAGACTGCAAACACCACAAGATTTACAAAGGTGCACGTACTCATTTTTTTATCGGCAGTCGGCACTCTTTACCTTAAATGGGTCCGGCACCAACCCTCGGGCTTGGTGAAAAAACACAGCCCGCGGATAGCATACGCTGCTGCGAATATCTCAGCCAAATTTTGCAGTCATGTGCGATGTGCGGAGCTCGCAAGCGGAGCGCGAAGTCACATTTTTTCTGAAAAGCTCTCTTTTCAACAGAAGCGTGCTCTTCATTCATTTCTGGGCGCTTTATTTCGCAATATAGCAGATTTCCATACGATGCTACTATTGGCTAATAGCTGACACCAATCAAGAAGGGTGTTCAGATCACTCCGCTTCTTCCTAATGTTCCTGTGTATGTTTATTGTCGCAGTTTAATGAACAGGCTGAAGTAAGCGAAAATTTGCTTTCGAATTTCGATAATGATTGCCTCCGGAAGAAGCCGCCTATCGCCTTCTCACGCTCGACCATGGCTGCCCGCGTAGCAATTAAAATTTGGCCACCCTGCTTAGGCAAATACACAGTGATCAGGGACAGGTCAGCTTTGTGGAAGCCGCCTCTTGTAAGGGCCGTCGGGCGTTCACCATCGTAACTGTCGACGGTCGGCAAGGAATTCCCAATGCTGCCTCGGTTCGGGCCAGGGACTCTGAAATTGCTGAACAACTGGCTATTCCACTAGCCCTGCTGGGTAGCTCACGGGATGTTATCTATAGCGATTCAAGGTCTGCAGTTAGAGAATTTGAAAAAGGCACCGTTTCCAAACAGGCCCTCAGACTTCTTGGGGGCAAGGCAATCACGCATCACTTCATTTATTGGTTTCCCGCACATCAGGGTCACATAGAGGGCGCTCCTCCCAACCTCAACGAGTCGGCTCAAGGGCCTGCGCGTGAACTTGCCCACCGCGCTACCCCCGACTAATCGGAAGCCGACTCCCCAGAGAGCAGGGACACGCCGTTCACACCTACAATGAGATTACTAAAGACTACTATCTCAGCCGCAGAACCTACTTCGTTCCTCATCCGTACCTCAATAGAGCTCAAGCACTAACGCTCCGTCTACTACAAACGAATACGTATCATCCCCCCCCCCCCCCCCCATCCGTCGCTCTTACATATAATCTATCCGGATACTTACACCGATGGTGCTTGCCGCAATTGTGAAGAAATAACCACGTTAGAACACAAGCTCTGGCGGTGTGCCCGGTCACTGTCTATCATCGATAACAGCTCGGCCAGATGGGAGGTGCACGGTTCTCCACAGCCGTCTTCTGGCTGACCAACTCTGGGCTGTCCAGCAGGCCCACGATGCGGCCGGGAGGCTCGGCCTTCCGGTTCCCACGTGGGAGCGGCCCCCTTCGTGAAGACTCACGACCTGCCGGACCTCAATAAAGGTTTGCTATACCATACCCTACTTGTCGATGCCGTAGCCATCAAGCCTAGCTAATTTCGATTTGTTTTGAACACTCAACTATATCTTCGAACCACACGAAGCTTAAGGTCAGACCACAGGCACGCTTGCCAGCGCGTGCTTACTCCTGGCCGCTCCTGGTTCTACGTCTTGGAAGACTTCTCTTGATATTGTGCTATTGATGGCGCTTGAAAATGCGCAAGTTGGATGCGGCAACTATCCGTCGGTGAAGCCGGTGAAGGACAAAGCTGGTCCGTACCCAGTAGCACGGCCAGACTGGGGCATATGCGTGCGAGCACGCACTGAACCCCTGTCGTGCACAAAGCAAACGCTGCCCATACGCACTACAGTTACACGTAGCTTCGCTTTGCTCGCTAATCGCACTGCGGCTCGTTGAGGAAAAACACCGAATGTGCCAAAATCGGAAGTTTAGTGCATGACGTCTACTTGAACATTCAAAATGAAATTCGAACTGCGCGCCACGGGGACGTTCTGTAGGTGGACCGTTGTGCGCGCGGCCCGCTCCGCCGTAACCTTCACAGTGCGATTCATTGAAGGAGTGGAGGCACCGCGCAGGGGACGTTTGGTTGCCAGTAACTCAGCTTCTGATGCACGCATTGAAGTATGTTTTTGCGGCAGAGTATTTAGGAAATCGTCTGATTTAACTTCAAATGCATTTCTCGACTTTGACGAGAAGTGATTCAGGGCCCATTTAAGTATAGGCCATATATGCCCGAAATAATGGTGATTTGCTCTAGGTAACACTAATATCAGGCTTAAAGTTTATACCGATCGGAGTAAAATACACACAAGCCAAGAATATATAACTGCAGAGTAAGGTGTCATGTTAGAGCTTGTGTGACATAAGAGGATGCCTGGTGGTGATGCTATTGCTTCTGAAAATTATAGTAACCTTATCGAAGCCCCACGCGGCTCTCTAAATTATCTGCAATAGCCTATGAAAATGTGTCCACCTTTACAGAAGTGTTGCGACGCCGGTTGCTTCAACCTCGACCGGCGTTACTACTAAGTGGCGTGGCGTTTTCGGCAGGCCGCAGGCGTCCAGGCGACCATCGCGACCAAGCAGGGGCGAGAGGATTTCTAGTGCGAAACTTGCACTGTTTATTCTATGGTAACGAAGTACGAACGAAGACAATGGAAAGATATACATTGCGGGGCCGCGTAAATAGAGCCGCTAAAATCGTAGGCGGGATTTTGCACACGCCAACGTCACATGGTATGTACTGAGTTCGGTCGGTGATTGGCGGCTGTTCCCTCTCTACTAGGTGATGTTGCACGTGCTTGCTTCCACTGGTGGTAACCCGTGGGTCCCGTTTGGTTCGAGGAAGCAGGGCCTCCCCTTAACTCGCACGGTTTCTCTCTCCCCTGGTCTGTCTACTTGCACTGGGTGCTTCGCGCCAATCGTAACAGAAGTTAACAAGTGTACAGTGTGGTCAGTAAATGTCCTTGCGATTATACACCAGCACATTGTGAATCGAGCCTCAATCCGCGCGCGTGGCTGGTACTTACAGGATCTAAGCGATAGCAGTCGCTGATTCGACGACCCGTTGACTGTACTGGCTGTCCCAACTATCATGCACCAAGATTTAAAGATATGCCAATGCCATGTAGCTGGACAGAAGCAAGGTACTGCTGTTTGCCGTCGCTTGGAGATGCTCTGATTATTTCTTGCATTCCGGCAAATAACAGAATTAGTCTTAATTAATTAATCAACTTCTCAAGTATTATAGTTAGAGGAAAGTGTCAATGGGAAAATTCTAGAGCAATATGAAAAACTCCTGATACAGCTTTCTGTTGCTCAATACGTGCTACATAAAAGTGCTTTTCTCAGCGTGAAAGAAGCCCGAAAATGCACGCAATATTGCCGCATGACTGGCCACTCGAGGCACTTTGCATGCATTCGCGGGCGTCTTTCATGCTCGCGAAAACAGTTTTATGTAGCGTGGGTTGAGCAAGAGAAATCTGCATTGGGAGTTTTTCATGTTGCTCTACAATTTTTAATTGACACTTTTCATTTAATTATAGTATTTGAGAACTAAGATAATTAATTAATTAATTAATTAGCACTAAACATGTAATTAGGCGGAATGCAACAATAACCTGAGTATCTCCAAGCGACAATAAACAGCGTTACCTTGGTTCTGTCCAGCTACGTGGCATTTGCTTATTTTTTTAATCTTGCTTGATAGTTGGGATACCCTGTATATGGATGCACAGGTTGCCCGTATTTCTGATTGGTTTATGGCGCTCTTTGGCCATACCTGGCCCTTGCGCCATAAAACACTACACATCATCATCATCTGATTGGTTTATGTGTTTTTGCGGACTATACCGTATGTCCTCTAGGTGTTGGCACGCGCTCAAGTGGGACGTGTCGATGGCCCGTTTTCGACAATGGGCAACACACCCGTTTTTCCACTGCAGTATCGAGTGTCTCGAATGTTTCTTCGTGAGTATATTTGTTCACCTTGCCCTGTTAGATTCTCCCGTTCTTTTTTTTTTGTACGCTTGTGCCTTCTTATCAGTTGTTTAGGGTCAGTTGAGAAATCAGCACGAACGGAGTGTGTTGAGCAAGTTGGCGAATAGCAGAAACAAAAAAGAAAATCAGTTTCGAAACTGCGTGAAACGCGCCTGCTAATGCGCCTCCAACATTGCGGCCGCGCGGCAGCCGAGTCGCTTGCGACAGCCGTTGCAAAGAAACTCCGATAGTGGAATATTTGAAAGGTGCCTGGGAGCGCCATTGGCAGCGGGAGCTGCGACAGCACTGGGAACCAGACTGTTACGCATTCAGGCAATGGCATTTGGTAAGCGCCTTTTCAGCATTGCCCCCGTCTTTCCTTCTTTCCGCTGCATCGTCTGCGCTTCACTGCTGCTTCTAGAAGCTCGTGTAAGCTGCAGCGCTGTGGAGCAATAACTTCCGAACAGCGCAACAAACAAGAAAACAAGCTCGTCGCGCTCTCCTTCAGGATTGATAACTGTTTTCCTGAGGAAGAGCACCGCTCAGAGCTGCTTGAGGCGCGCAGTATGTATATGCTTTAAAAGGTGCGCGTGTGGTGTGCGTGTGTGCGCGTATGCGTGCGTGCGTGTGTACGTTGGAGTTTTGAACGAATAGGGAAAAAGGACAAGTGCCATAAGCGGTGCGCTCGACGGGACGGGTGGGCCGTTTTTAGTCTGGGCCAAAAAGTAAGCGTTCGCTCGTGATGCCCGCCTCTTCTATCGCTTTCTCGCTCCTCGGCGTCCCTTTGTTCCTCGCAACCGAGCAGCGCCGGCGCCGAACGGAAACTGGCGAGGAAATAAGAGGCGGCGCGGCTGCCGAAAAACAATCGTCGTCGTCGCTTTGAGACTCTTTCGCAGCCCGTCTTTCCCCCTTCTTCTACGAGCCATGGGAATGAGGCAGTTTGCTTCCGTTCCTTCGGAGCCACCCGTGGCGCACGGGCCGAAACAAAGACAACGGCGCATGCGTCGCTCACTGCGCGCCTGGTCACACCGGGCGCTGTCGCAGCGTGCCTACAGCAGTTTCATGCAGCATGGTCCCGCTGGTAAACGCGAGGAGATGGCACGGGGTCGCCTCGCAGAAATCGAAGACGTTTACTTCTGTCCCGGTTGTGGGCTTAGCGCCCCGCTTTTCGAAAGTAGAGATGTGGGAATCTCGTGGGCGCCAAGCTTGATGCTGCCATTGCAAACGAGTGCCAATAGTCGGTGTGAGTTGTAGCACTGGACGTGTAGGGGAGGGGTGGGTACTTGGGGACGTACCGTTTACTATTACGACATTTTATACGGAAGAGACAGGACACAGGAAGAGAGCGCTATGGATCAGAGAGCAAATGGGGATGGCCGGTATTCTAATTGACATTAAGAGAAAAAGAATGGAGCTGGGCAGGCTATGTAAGGCGTAGGGTAGATAATCGGTGGGTAATTGGAGTTATAGAATGGATGTCAAGGGAAGGGAAGTGCAGTCGAGGACAGCAGAAAACTAGGTGGGACGATGAAATTAGGAAATTTGCAGGGCGCAAGTTAGAATCAGCTAGCGCAAAACAGGGGTAATTTAAGATCGCAGGAAGAGGCCTTTATCCTGCAGTGGACGTAGGATAGGCTGATGATGATAACAATAATGATGATGATGGTTATGATACTATACGAACGGGGCAGTTCGTATTTGCGACCGGCAATTCGAACAGGGTTCATGCGACACGATCCGTCGTGCGCAAGTTTTAAGCTGGCCTTCCTTTGAACTTTGAACTTTTGGAATTCCATTGAATTCGACAAGTATGAAGGCTTTATGGACGATGCTTTCGTGAAGTATACAGTTAAATTCCTTCGTTTCCCTGGAAAAGAAAATATGGCTACCATCGACAGAAACGTAATGGTCACTTAAAGAAGAACGCATGAATACTGGCAGACGCCTCGCAGCGCGTTCCACCCTCTGCTTGGATTGCTTCCACCGTATACATTCCTCGAAATTTAGCGAAACGAACCTTTTCATACGTCGTGCTACTGTTCCCATTTCGCGCATGCGAGAATACGTGCGGGTCGTTCCACTCAAGCTAGCGCGGAAAGCTTCTGGGTGGCGTCAGAACATCGCCGCGCATTACGCTTGTATGATCCTGCTGCATGCATAACTCAAAGCAACGGTTCCAGAAACGCTGCCCCCCTCCCCCCCACCCAGAAAAAAAAAGAAAAAAAAGAAAGAACAGCTCTGCTCGCCTTCTTATGGTCGGGCAGCGCATCTTATCCGCAAGCTCCGGCGGAGCAGCACCAGATCTCGCGTTACGCGTGCCAGGTTTATACTTTCCGCGCGGCCATTTTTCGCAACGCTGCACCGAATTCACGCGGCTCGACGTGTACTGAGGCGGAACGTAGCCTTATGTACGCGAGGCGCTTCTCTTATGCGAGCGGGATCTGGACCCGTACGTTCGCATTACGGTACTGTATTGGAAACGAAACTTACGCTTGCGCTTTTCAATTGCTACACCGTTTCGGTCCCTCATTTGTGCTTCTCTTCTTTGTTTTCTCATTGCTTTCCTTACGCCGCGGCGCTCCCTGCAGCGCGTTGCTTCGTTCCCGCACGCAGCGGCGCGGCCCATTTTCGTTTCGCTTCGCAGGCGTCGCGTCGTGGCTAAAGGGGAAAACATTAGGGAAGCGCGTCGCTGGGGCTCCCCGTGCGCTCACTTTGAGGAGACGCGAATTTGCGTCTTTTCTCGTCGGTTGGCTGTATCGTCCTCGTTCGAAGAAAAGCGGGCGGAGCACTTCTCCGAAACGGAGAAGTGCCTGACGCTGCCTCGTTGTGGCCACGCTGGCCTGTGCTGCTTCTTGGGCATTGCGCGGTCGAACCCCGACGACACCTAGGCACGTCCAAGAGAAGAGACGCGAAGAGTATCCGCGTTATCCATTTTTAAAGTTGCAGGTTTCGATTTCATGACCCGTGGCATTGAGATAATGGGAATGTTATTTTCTGTTCCGGTCGTTTCTTTGTCAATCGTCCCTAGCTGTGGCCATTCTGAAAAGGAAAGCGAGGCCGCGGGCCACGAGCCAGAACTCGTCTCGCACGGCATGTACCGAAGAAATGCACATGACCACGGTTCCTGTCTTATTAACTTTTCATATAGGACAAGAAAAGGGTGCGATATGCCGTTATTTCCCAGCACGGATTCTATTCGATTGGCGTCTACGGAAACGGTACGAATGAACGACGGCCAACGGTACGCGTGTCACGGAACTCCGTCTGTCGGTGTCACTAACTACACCTTTAATTTTTCTTTGAATATGTGTGTGTGTGTGCGTGTGTGTGTGTGTGTGTGTGTGTGTGAGAGAGAGAGAGAGAGAGAGAGAGAGAGAGAGAGAGAGAGAGAGAGAGAGAGAGAGAGAGAGAGAGAGAGAGAGAGAACGCGACAGTGAGAAACAGCGTGTATATTGGATTCACAGTAATATAACTGCAGCAGAGCAACGGTATATAGTAGGCATACCGCTGCATCTTCCCGATCACTTCTCGCGCAGCGAACTGCTGCAGAGCTGTCTACAGTGTACAAGTATCGAAAGCCCCGCCCTTTGCGACTCACAAACAAGTCCCTGAAGTCACAGGGCCAATGAAATACAGAACAGCCCCACAACTACTCGTGGGAAGATTGCGCTATTTACTAGTGTGACTCATTGGTTGGGCGTTTAGAGGGTCGTTTAGAGAGCTAAGCTTAACAAGAAATAGGCGTTAGTTCTGAGCTAGTTGATACATAGCTAAGTGCGTGCTGCGCATGGCCGAAGCGCACAATGCAAGATGTAGGTGAAAGTGCGGTAGCACGGCTGACACACGCGCCAAAACGCGCACGCACGCACGCACGCACATATCCTGAAGAAACCGAAGTCCCACACCAAAACGTGGAGAGGCTTGCAAGGAAAGCTACACTTTATTATTATTATTATTATTATTATTATTATTATTATTATTATTATTATTATTATTATTATTATTATTATTTGATTTGAAAACACGTCAACATTTGACAGTAAGGAGACAGCGAGGAGCAGGCTGGTAACTGCCGCCGAAAGGGGCACCATGCCTGCCCACTCTTTAGAAAGGACACAAAATTGAAGATAAAGTATATGAAATGAAGGCATGTATGGTTTATCCATTATTCGACAGACATACGTGACTGCGCTTTGTGCATTAAGGAGGTGAATAGTTCTTGGATGAAATAATGACTGTTCTATATTCCATTTTTTTCACCCCTTAATTCGCTGTGGTACAAGCGACAGGTCGCCTACTACATTGTATTAAAAAGGACAGAGACGGAATATATTTACGAGGATTATTTACAGCCACAAGCAATATCGCGAAACCGTGTACGGAGTCTAGGCGCGCCTTTGTCTTCACTTTTTCGCGTCCTCGTGGGTAACGCTGACTGACTGTCCCGTTAGAATATCACGAGGATCGGCAACTTTAAGCTGTGAACGATAAGAAAGGAAAATACTCGAGCGATAGGAATCCCTTCGTTATCCTGGCGAGCTGTTTCTATACTTAAACGATGGTGCACAGTGCCTCCCCCAATGTATACTGTAGCTTTCCACTTCGCGCACTTGAAAGTGCGCAGGCTCGCGTACTGAGAATTTGCCTAGGACAACCGCGATGTGTGTCTACTTGGGGCATTATGCCCAGCTCGATTTTATCTGCAACATGAGCCATTGCGAGCGCATCTAAGGTTACTGACTAGACACAGGAATCATCCACTGACGAACGTCACAAGCATACGGCCTGTCACCGCCTACTCAGAAACCGTGTTGTCGCGGCAAGACTTATCCGTCGGACTTCGAACCGCATGCCATACCAGGAGTTCCACTCTGGACGATGGTAAAGCCAACGGTGAGGCTCTCAATCCCCGGAATAACGAAGAAGTCGAAAATGCCGCTTGCTGGGCTCAAACATTTCGCGTTATCCTACATTGCTTACATGTCTGGATATACCAAACATGTTTTTGCAGATGGTTGCAGATGGTTCTGTGACGTAGACCTCTTACGCGGCATCTTACACGGTACCTGGAATGGGGATCGCGCAACGGTTCAAGATAGGACACAGAACCTCGTCTACAGCAACTGAGTTTACCGGAGTTCGAGAAGCAGTCTGAAACAAAGCCTCGAGAAATGCACAGTATTCTGTGACTCGAAACTGCAACTCATCAGCAATTATATGAATCACAGAACCGCGTATAGTCCTCTGGTTTATGATATTGTCACGTGGTAGTGACTGTGAAGAAAGCAGCCAAACTGAGAAAGACGAAACTAGCGTTTTATTGGGTGAACTTGTGCCCTCAAAAACAGGCTACGCTCAAAGAACGGCGATAGCGGCGAACACATTCGGCGATCGTCGAAAATCTGATCAGCGGGTCAAGCGCGTCGGCTTTTATAGAGCAGTCGTCGAATGATCCAGACTAATCGTTGGGACCCGCATGCCTTCTACAAAGTTCTACACCATTCGCGTCAAGCGATGAAATCAGATAACAGAAGGTTCGGCGACAACAGACAGCAGATAGAAGCATCGATAACTTTCCAGAAACTTCGGATACATGCAGGCGCGTCCCGCGTTGTGCGATAACATTTGTTAGGCGGTAAAACGTGTCACCCGATAAAGACAAGTACACGTGTCAATATCATGTCTCTGCTTGCTGAGGAGTCTAAATCCGGGCATACCATCGTGCCGCAATGAATTCCTAGCCATTGTGCAATAGATGGAAATGAACAGGATGACGCGGAATCAAAAAGGGCGTATACTGACGGGAAGATAGTAAAACTTAATTTTTCCTGGTATGACATCAACGCCTTGCTTCATACCTCTATCAAAACCTCTATGGCGTGATAATAGGACAACCCCGAATGTCAGCAAGAGCGTTTCCATAGACTTGACGATGGTTAGCGATTCCGGCTTCCATTTCGGTTGCGGAGAAGCCAGGAAACACTCATCCATTGATTACGGCTGGGTGTGGCGTACACTCACCGATACCTTTCCAATATCGGACAAGAACGGGACCCTGACTGCAGCGTCTGTCACACTCCCGAGACAATAGCTCACGTACTTTGCTTGTGCTCTCAATATGCGACCGAGCGAAGAACACTTAAGTCTATTGTTCACTGCTTGGACTACCACCCCTTTTCGGAAGAAAAAATTTTAGTCGCCTGGAGAAGAATTGAGCATGCCCAACGTGCCATGAAGTCACTTTTGAACTTTCTGTGAACCTGGTTTACACGATCGCCTCTAGAACCTGTGAGACGTGCACACAGTGCGAAATGTTATGGCGCGATAACATTTTTTGTGTACAAGATTACTCCTGCGTGTATTGTGTCTAAAGCGCGCATCCGCGTATTGGAAAATGTGTATGTAGTAGCTCATTGTACCATAACACAATCACTTACCACCTACCTTTCCCTGCATCTCCCACTTCCCCTTACCCCAGTGAGGAGTAGCAGGCTAGAGACATGCTCTCCAGTCCGACCTCTCCTCCTTTCTCTTCATTAAAATCTACTCATCCTCCTTAGCTTTCCACTTGAACGCAGCATTTGCTGCGTTCTGTTGCCTAGAATATATTATAATCTCTCTAATTGCAGTGGAAAGTATTGATCAATAGTTGCCGTTAGAAGTTGTAATCGATGTGTTTCTCGAGCAGTACAGGCTTCCCCATAACGAAGACCGGCCGGTTAGTCCCGTTGCGGGAGGCTGTGGGGAGGTGCTGCATATCGTCCAAGGAAGGCTGCTCAGGCCATTGTGATAGATCTCATCAATTTTAATGGCTTGGGTTTAGAACGAAATTGCGAACCATATATTTGAACTGATTGCTGTGTGAGTGAAGCATGCGATACGCAGCAACTTTTAAAGGAGTCATGAGGAGCACTTTTTTTCACGCAGCTGTTTCGAAGAACCGAAGCAGCAGTATTAAATTCACTGGCACAAAATGTATGCCTAACCTTTCTTTCTGTGCATCATTACAGCGCGTACATTTCTCTAGAAGAACGCACCAGATGAATAGGGGTTGATGCGAGCTTCTCCAGCAGTATTCGTCATTTCGCATGGTATGCTTGCTGTTTTGCATCAAATGTGATTTCTGTGATGACGTGATAATAAAGAAAATTTTGGAATAACATATCACACAAATGTTTCACCTACTTCATTCACAAGCACTGTTCTAAACAAAAGAAATTGCCGGCAAATATGGAGCACCTATGCACTTCAAGAGCAGCAGGCTCCTTCAACTCTACATTGCTTGAAATATCCAAGCGGCAAGTTTTCACGACTCATCCGATTTAGAAAAGCAAGCTCGTGCTCAGACGTGGCAGTGGCAACCAGCCGAGAATGTCTTTACGAAGCGGGACTTGCGCACTGACTCCTTTCCGTGCATGCACGAAGCAAGCGCGTGAGCGTGGCAGCAGAGCTAGCCAGAGCGACGTCACAGCGTCCCTGCTGTGACGTCGCTCTCGAGGTGGCACCACTCAAACCTCTTGATGTTTAAGCACACACCATGAGCGAGTCATTGGCCAGAGTGTTTACTAACTACGATGTTTGTGTGGCACATGTCCCTTCCAGCAAGTTACGCGGTCACTCGTGCGCGTAAATAACCCCTTTGAAAGTTCAAGCTATGCTGGTGTCGTGCATAAAGTTCAGTACAAGGAATGTGACGCAGCCTATGTTGATGAATCTGGAAACTTCAAAAGGCACGTTGTGAATGTGTTCCAAAGTTGCTTGCTTCAAAGCTTGCAACGGCGCTCCAGGTTTCTTTCTGATGCCTGGCATTGCAAATTTCACTTGCGCCCGGTGCAGACACCACAATGGGTCTGATAATCGTGTAGCAGCCATGATTTGTGATGGGATGTAGTACTGACGTCTTGCAATACTTTTGGCAAATATTGAATGTGGCCTCTTGGCAAGCAAGCAAGATGGTGTGAGGGAAACCGAGTCAGGTGTCGGATTTATGCTCTCAGGACATTTGTAGCAACGTAGACTGTCACTCTTTCTCTCTCTCTATCTCCCCCTTCGACTCTCTTTCTCTTTTTATCCCCCTTAACCCTTCCCCCTGTGCAGGGTAGCCAACCGGAACTACCTCTGGTTAACCTCCCTGCCTTTCTATGCATGTTTCTCTCTCTCTCTCTCTCTCTCTCTCTCTCTCTCTCTCAAAAGGCACTTAAAGCAGCATCAACACGATGTCGCGAAGGGGAAATCTGTTTCCACCGCATTATGGCAGCGCCATGAGAAGACAGCCCATTTCCTAGACTACTCGGCGTCCGTTAATGGCACGGAGAAGGCTCTACCTTCGATTACATTCACTGCATATTCAGACGACGCAGCAAGCGATTAACAGGACACGTGGAAATCTGCCCGCAATCTACGCACGCACACTACGCCACCTCAACCATACTTAAAGAGTCATTGCGTTTAGGGTGATTGCGAACAAGGCACCCGTAGGAACCCCAAAACGCTCAAGTTTTTGTCTTTTTATCATGCTCTTGGCGAGTTTTTGTTTTAATTTCATCATGTTCATGTTGTTCTGCTGAATACCGGGATGCGGATGCAATTCCGGATCGCGGCAGCCACATTTCGATAGGGGCGAAATGCAATACTCCCGCATACTGCCGTGCGACTAGCCGCTCGAGGCACTTTGCGTGTATTCGCGGGCTTATTTCACGCTCGGAAAAACACTTTTATATAGCACCTACTCAGCCACAGAAAGCTGTATCGCGAGTTTCTCATGTTCTACAATTTTTTCATTGACACTTTTCACCTAATTAAAATATTTGAGAAGTTGATTAATTACTTAGGACTAATAATGTAATTAGGTAGAATGAAAATATAGCCTGATTATCACCATGCTACGGCAAACAGCATTACCTTGGTTCTCTCCAGCTAGGTGGTATGCGCATATTCTTTAAATTTTGGCTGAAGTTAGCTGGGACTCTCTCTATACCGTTGCTGTGCTGCAATAATATTACTGTGAATCCAATATACACGCTGTTTCTCACTGTCGCGTTTTCTCTCTCTCTCTCTCACACACACACACACAGAGAGAGAGAGAGAGAGAGAGAGAGAGAGAGAGAGAGAGAGAGACAGAGACGCACGCACAAACACATATTCAAAGAAAAGGTAAAGGTGTAGTTAGTGACACCAACAGACGGATCGCCATGATACCCGTACCGTTGGCCGCTGTTCATTCGTACCGTCGTGAATTGAATAGAATCTGTGCCGGGGTATAACGTTATGTAACACCCTTTTCCGGTAACGTATACGGTGCGCGTTCCTTCAATACTCTTGGTTTGACCGGCGCCTAGTTTAACGTACGAGAATGCAAACATAAGAAGGACGTTTAAAGACAGGGCGCCGTCAGGTGCCTCGTGCCTTACGTATCCGAGCCAAGACAATCAATTAGCAACCATCCTGTTGTTGCTATGCGGACGCGCCTCGTTAGGCCTACGGACGCCAGGATTGCCGAATGATCTCAGAAAGTGGACGGGCCTTGCACTCGTAACTAAAGTTCCAGGTGAGTTTAGGGAAAACGAAAGCTGATTCCAATAGTTACTGGCAATCATAGATAGTTAGAACGTAGCCTTGATAAGAATTGACGCTCAAGCGGGAGCCATGGGAGCCGCCCCCCCCCCCCCCCCCCCCCCCCCCGCTATGTTCGGCAATTCTATTTCTTAGTGTCCGTAAGCATGCATTGCGAACGTTAAACTTCCCAAATAACATAAACTATGTAACGCGAACCACAGAAAACCAATCTTCGGAGCATGCGCAGTAAGGATAACGCTGTTTCCTTACGTATGTAATCCGATTATGTTTGGTTGCAAACGCTATTCTAAAGCTGTCTAATAATCATGACAGGGAAAGCGCTTATGTTTGTTTCCTTGTTGATTATATATATATATATATATATATATATATATATATATATATATATATATATATATATATTATTTACACTGTAAAAATGTTTACACCCTTGAAGGTGTTTTGATTGTTGCACAAGTAACACCCCTACCGTTAAGGTCTTCCAAAAATTTATAGAGGACGACAACAGAGCTCTAGCTAGGCGCATCTTGCCGCGTGAAATGCGCCAGTCATGGACACAGTGCAGTAGTAAGTTGCGGCTGATCTCGGAGATGGCGTGAAGAAAGGTGGGCCAATCCCGGAGGCAGTGTAATCCGCAGTCGCAACAACGCGCCTTTTCGTCATAACGTCAGCATTGGATTGTCATCGAGTGACGGCGATTCCCGTGGCCACATCACAGCCTTTTAATCTACCTTATGCACCGCTTCACGACAGTGGGCACGGCAGCATCAAAGAATGTAA
Source organism: Dermacentor variabilis (assembly GCF_050947875.1). Lineage (NCBI taxonomy): Eukaryota > Metazoa > Arthropoda > Arachnida > Ixodida > Ixodidae > Dermacentor > Dermacentor variabilis. The sequence goes on along the minus strand of NC_134568.1, from coordinate 48,579,965 downwards.
CATGCTCAGTAACCCTCTTTGTCTTGCGATACGGGTTAGTAGGTACTTTCCCGCTCCATTTTATAGTGACGGTAACTGTTTCTTGCTACTGCTGCCTTGCCCGCCATGTCCTAAACTTATTATTGCTTGTGGTGCGCCCATCCCGGCTGATCCGGTGGCTTGCAGTGATGTTGAAGCTAATCCTGGTCCTCTTACGGAGAAAGAAATGCTATCTGTTACTTGGTGGCCAAAATACATGAAAGCAGCTATTGAGGATGTACACGCCAATCAGAGAGACATCGTAGAGAAATTCAGCAGGCTAACCGAACGTGTTGGTGCCACTGAGCGTCACATGAATAAATTTAGCCTGCTGCTTAATCAAGTAAAAGAAATGGAGGAGGTGATGACTCAAATGCAATCCCAATTAGCATCCTCGAGGACAAAGCAGATGATTTTGAAATTCGTAGCCGTAGAAATAACTTGATCATTTACGGCTTGAAAGAGCCCAACAAGAACGCTCCTCAGATGCCCCAAGAAAGTGTCAAAGAAATTCTAGGAGATAAAATAGGTATAACAACGACAGCTGTGGAAAGCTGTCAGATGCTTGGTCAAGTAATTGAAAACAAAGACAGACGTATTATCCTTAAGTTGATTGATTATCGTGAGAAGATGTCTATCTTAAAGCTTTCCTACAAGTTAAAGGGCTCTGCATTGTCCATATCTGAAGATTTTTCATTCGGAGTTCGTGAAACACGCAAGAAGCTTTGGAAAAGTTCTGAAAAAGAGAGCATGGTGTTAAAGTAAAGCTTCTTTACAATCGACTGAGAGTGGACGGCAACTTGTTTGGTTGGGAAGAAACGAAAAATGCACGAGTTAAACTAAAGAAGAAGGAAAAATTATGAAACAAGTGCAGCCCTCAATCACTGAAAATTTTAAATGTAAACTGTAGGAGTGCGATTAGTAAAACTGCTGAATTGAAAGGGATCTTGTTAGCCTATGATCCTCATATTACTGTCATAAGAGAAACTTGGTTGCATGATGAAATACATGACAGTGAATTTGTCCCAGGATGCTACCACGTGTACAGGAATGACCGTGGTATTAGAGGTGGTGCAGTGGCGATTCTTTTTAGACAATCGCTACAAATAATAAAAATACCGGACATACTTAACGTTGAAGATATATTCTGCAAAGCTTGTTATAAAAAGACGAGGCATGTCATCGGGTCCATTTATCGGCCTCCCACCACTTCCACTGATGTTCTTGATGAATTAAATAAGTATCTTGTTGCACATGTAAAGCCTGGAGATCAGATTATTTTGGCCGGAGGTTCTAATTTGTCGCGTAATTATTGGCCCTCTTGTTCTCTGAAACAGTCTAACGACAAAATCGATGGAAAAATGGTGTATATCGCAATTTCTTTTTCTTACTGCAAATTGTCAATGAATTCGCCAGAATTCAGGGAAACTCTTGTTCAATACTATATCTTTCTTTTATAAGTGGAGGAGTTGCCGCTTTAGCTATCTGTGATATTGTCCTCGGAATATGTTATCGTCAGGCTGTGGTACTAGCTCTTCCTGATGTTGTTTTAAACAAAAATTGCAAGAGGGTCTCTTTCCCTAACGTTTCACGTGCAGATGATACTTCAATATTGAACTTGCTTTCATTTGAATACGATCCTTTTTCGAGTAGCACTGCGGATACTCATAGTTTATGAAATAGCTTTGAGGACATCATAAATGAGTGCATTGAAAGATTTCTTACACGTATTGTAACGAAATCGAAACGAAAGAACCCCTGGATTTCTCGGGCGACGTTGCAGTTGCAAAGACGACTAAACAGCTAAAAAGATAAAGAACGCAGTTTTAATGACGTAGTTACTCTCCAGCAGCGAATAACTGAACTTTTTTCTCAAGTCAATGCAAATATATCGGCTGACAATGAGCGCCATTTCTGAGAGCAGCTTCTCAACTTCATATCGTCGTCTCCTGAGAGGTCCTGGAGTCGGATTTCCCCAAATACTGTCACTAATTATGTTTTTGAAATTAACGGTGCAGAAACTAGCGACTGTTTTGTTATTTCTAATGCTTTCAATGCTCATTTTAAATCAGTATTCCCCAATATAACAAAGTCCTTGAGCATTTTATGTACTGTCCACCTATATATGACGATACGATTAGTGAATAATGAGTTTTTAAATTACTTTTGCAACTTGATGTAAAAAAATCTCCTGGGCCGGATAGAATAGCGAATGAGCTCCTAAAACACTATGCAGAGTGGGTTCCAAAGTATCTGACAATTCTATTCTCTAAATCTTTGAATGAGAGCCGAGTTCCAGATGACTCGGTAACTGCCAAAGTTAAGCGCCTTCATAAGAGGCGAAGCACACATTATGTTAATAATTATCGCCCAATGTGTTTAATTTCCATTTCATGTAAAATTCTTGAACATATAATACATACGCATATTTCGGAATTTTTAGATAAGTATAATGTATTGTCAAGTTCTCAACATGGATTCAGGAAAGGGTTTGCTACTTGCACTCAATTAGTAACTACCGTACATGATTTCGCTCAAGCTATAAATTCCGGAAAACAGTTTGACGCAATTTTTATGGATTTCGCTAAAGCTATTGATAAAGTCTCTCACAATAAACTACTCTTTAAATTAGATAAAATGTTTAAAAACTCTCAGTTTGTGAATTGGATTTCTGCCAATCTATCAAATCACAAACAGTACCTTTCCTTAAATGGACACTATTCTCACACAGTACCAGTTGACTCTGGTGTCCCTCAAGGCTCTGTGCTCGGGCTCCTTTTGATTTATAAATGATACAAGACATACTTGTAAAAGTTATCTGTATACTTTACTCAGAAATCGAAAGCCAGCAATATCAATGTCATTTGAATGGAGGAATGGAGGTGTGTTAAATGTCAAATGTCTGTTAATTTCGAAAAGACCGATTTCATGAAAATTTCCCATAAATGTAATCCTATTCATTTCGCATATTCACCTTGTAACGTCTTTCTGTTGGAAGTGGAGCACTACACCTATCTTGGTCTTTGGATATCACATGACCTTAGCTGGACGAAACAGATAAAGGCTGTAATTAGCCCACCTAATTATAAACTATTTCATCTCAGACGAGCTCTCAAACTTTCTACTTCTGCTGTTCACCTTATTGCGTTTGAGGCATTCGTTTAGCCAACTTTAGATTACGCATGTATAATTTAGTACCCGTACACTCAGAAACATGCTGACCTAATTGGAAAAAATGCAAAAATGAGCCGTGAGATTTATTTATAACCGCTTTGGGCGAACTTCGATCACATCATTATGAGCAAAAGCGAACCTCTTAAAGCTAACACGAAGAAATCGTGTTTTCAGATTGAAATTTTTGTTTCAGTTAGTTGAAGGTTATTATAAGGTACACATGTCGCAGATACTTCCTTTTTCTAGAGGTTAAACTACAAGGCAGAGACATGCCTTGACCTTAACTCCTTTTTCCACTCGAAAAACACTTTTAGGTATTCGTTTTTTCCTAGGACGATAACTGAATACAATAAACTTACTAATGAAGTCATTTCACAACCATCCGTAAACATTTTTGCTGTACACCTACAGCAGTGACTTGTCTCACATGCCGTGCTAAGCTTATTATATGTTCTTGTGCTTAGTTACGGTACACGACTGTGTTTACATTGCCAATTATGTACTTCCTTTCCGTGTATATTTCTCCTATTGTTACTGTTTTTTTACCACTTTGCAAAACCCAACAAATGCAACTCCAGTCTGCTAAAGCCCAAATCGGGGTCGCAGTATTAATGAATAAATAATTAAGTAAATAAAATCACGTTGGTCTCATGCAGAGTGTTTCCGAGTCTTGTTGATTCCCCGGACAGGCACGAAATCGCTATGCTGCAAAATGCGCTGCAGAAGATGAACTGTTTTGTAGCAATTAGTTAACCACTTCGCGAAAGCTTCGTTTCACATAGATCATAATATATGTGTTGGATCTGCTAAATTTCTTTCCTCCACTTGAATAGATGTATTTTTATTGCAGTGTAGACGACTAAAGCATGGTGCTACGACTTTCTGGCTGCAGCCGGGTTGCCTCAAAGGAATCTATCTCCCATGGCAGGAGCAGCTGTGTTAGTGTTAGATGTGGAACACATTCTAACCACTCCTCACAGTCAAGTGCCACGAAGATGTGCATAATTTGTTATCACTGCATATTTCTGTGCCCGCCATTTTACACAATATGCTATAAAATTCGTCGTCAAATTTTCAGCCCGTCTTCCTTTTCTTATTTGGTCGCAAAAGGAGTTTTGAGCTCGTTTTTTTGGACGCGACGTGGAATATTGAACCTCTTTTTTGTAGCTCCCGACAGAGTTTATTATCAAAGGCGCAAACTTGCAGTCAAATCAAACTGGCTCGCTCCTCACCTTCGTTACCTCCGCTAGCAAAAGACAGGAGGAGTATCGGGAAAGAAAGCAGTTCCACGAAACTTGGTGTATTCCTGCTGAATGTTCATTCTTGTTGCGGGAAGAGATGTACCGCGCATATACGATGACAATCGATTGCAGGCCGCGTGCAGCCATGTTTGGCTTCCTCTGAGAAATACGGTGGAGTATTCGGTCGATCCTTTTTCAAGTAAAAATAAATGAAACCAAGAACATCTCATAGACACACAGTGTATAGTCTTACAGGTGTGGTGAGCTCTTTTTAAGACACGAAAATAGAAAGCAAGGCGATACTGTCGCTATTTCGTGCTTCTATCTTGTTAATGCAAATCGGCATCGACGGCTTGGCGCAACGTTGTGTCGCTCCTCGGTGCCGTCGGAACAAAGAGTAGGCTTCCGTTTGGGTTGGGTGACATCCCTTTCCACTGTGTTCAGTGTTTAAAAAAATAAATAAAGCGACAAAGTCTGCACGCTACACTGTCTTTACAACGACCGGTGAGTTTTTTTTTTTTTTTTAATGCGGGAAGAGCTGATACGCTCCGTCGGCAACGACGGTTGATGGTGTAATGTCAAACAAAGCAAGCGGCAGTTGCTGTGCGTATACGTGTTTGTGCGCTGCTGTCACAATAGACTCGAGAAGCTGCAGGAAATCTCCTGCCGGCGTTCCATTTTTAAGAGAGACAAAAAAACAACAACAACAACACGGGATGCTCACTTTATTCTTCAGGACTCGCTGTTTGTCGCGCATGGCTGTGCCAGGCCATGTGCTTACACTAGGAACACGGCAGCTACAGCGCTATATAGTGACGAGTCCAGGCCTAGGCCCACCCTCTATTGCGCTTCCGGCCTTGAGTCCGCGCGGAACCCAAAATGTTTTCTCCGAACGAATTGCACGAATAGCCGCATGTACACTCACGGAATAAGGCGGGTTCTTTACTGTCATTGTTCAGTCACTCTATGGAAAATGTTCCTGTACATAACTTGGCCTATTGGGACTGTCAAGGGGACTGGCGTGTTACAGAAGTTTGTTCAGTGCTCTTTGTCCATTTTCCTCTCGGGTACAGTAACCACCACAGATACGAACGGCGCACGAATGTGATTTTTTACTGCGATAGGCGCCAAGGGTTACTTCATCTAACTTTTCGACATCTGTACTCAATCGAAAGCGTCGCGTGCCGCACCAGCTTCCGCTGTACTGAAGGCAAGGCCCGAAAGGATGGCGACAACGACACGTCGATTGCGACGACTCGCTGACAACAACGACGGCGATGAGAACTGTGGCGTGAGGTCGAATCCTGGATAGGGCCTAACCAGGATTTGGTTTTGCGACGGCTTTTGTCAAAATGACACAGTTATGACGACCATAACGATGATTTCTGTTACCGAGAGTGGAATGCTTCGTTTGTCGCTGACGCATAATCATACCTATATAGAGCACAGGAACAAAAGACGGAAAGGAGCAAACAAACAGAGCGCTGTTTAGAAAAAAAAATTAATTGCCAAAGGCACGAATGACTGGCATGCCAAAAGTATAGTGCGGTAAAGCACTCGAAATTGAAACAGACAGATAATGTGCGAAATATACGCCTGCCAATATAACATCAAAGATCAAACATAGAGAAGCAAAAGTTTTCAAACTTGGCATGCAAGACTCTCACAGAACAAGTTTCAGGTAGCTTACTTCGTCCACAGGTGCTCCACATCTCACGCTCATTAGCTAAGGCAGAGCAATCGTATGGTCTAAAGTGGGCAGCAAGTCACCACTCACGTGCGTCTTTTTGGATTATAATCATGTTCCCAGAGTTGGTGCAGTGGCACCTCTGCTTGGCATAATATTTTCACATGTGAAGATTATCATGTTTTCCAAATTTTTTTGGCTCTCAATATACTCCGTTTAGCTGTTTAGTGTTTCTTCAGGGATTATTTGGTTGGGACTAATGCATTTGGTGGTTTTATCACTTTGTAAATGCTGTTAATCTTGTAGGTTGTAGAAAATCCAACTGTGACATTCGAATGTTGTCCGACATTCTTCACGTTACGAAATAAATTTTGGAAATACGCTTTCACAGCTACATTTTATTATTTCCTGTAGGCGACGGGTTTTTCGCTGTCCCTCTTCTTAGTACAAGCTTTAGGCTATGCTGACTACAATGTATTTCGGGTAGCAAGCAGTAGTCGGACGTTTCCAGCTGCTGCCCATGCACTCCATACATTTGTTTCGAGGGCATTTTCAAAATATAGGTTCGCTATGCTGCGTTCCACAAGCTTTCAATGATCGCCGCTAGTTCCAAGTTCGAAGAGGGGTTTCTTACCTCGCGGATCGTGAAGGCTTCCTTTCTCAGATAACTTGTACGTACGTCAGCTCAAGCCCGTTGATATATTTCTGGAAGTTTGTCGGCGTCGCCTATGAATATCAAAAGGTTAACGATATCGACGTGGGCGCACGCACGCACGCACGCACGCACGCACGCACGCACGCACGCAAGAACATGTGCACTTGCGCTAAGGCACATATGCGCACGCACATAACCGCACGCATGCGTACACAGAGCACACAGTGGGCACACAAAGCTTACAGCTCAATTTATATTAGAGGTCACATTTCGCCAGTTGACGGGAGAGGGCCATGGGTGATTTTTTTCTGAAATCCAGAAGGACGGACACAAGCACCGAGACGTACTCACGAGTCGCGCCAGCGTATACGTCTTGATAACCCGGCAAAGGGGCCGAGAGCCTGCCGAGAGAGCCGGGGTTTCGAAATTTCCAAGGGGACGAAGCCGCTGAGATCGTTGTGCTGTATTCTCTCGATACGTTTCTACGGAAAGGTTGAGGTAGAAAACACCTGTACGGCTTTTGCGAACAGATGGAAAAGGTCGCAGGAAAGCACTCGTACCGTATGCCTAAAATGCTTACACAGTGAAAAAGGAGGAAAAAGGAGGTGAGAGAGAGAAATAAAATAGAGAGAGAGAAGAGAGAATGGACAGATTGATGTACCGCGAAAAGAAACCAAAAAAGAAGCCGGTGACTACGTTTGCGAGATGGAAAATACCGCCAAGCAGCAGACGTATGTGTACAAATGCGGAGAAAAATATTTCTGCTTTCGGCAGGCTGGTGTCTCACATCATGATGAGGATTTTCGCTTTCGCCTTCGAGATTACGTTTGAGTGCTGTCATGCCAAATTGTCTTTGTCCTCCAAGCAACAAAAAAAAGAAAAAACGGGAACGCGACAGGAGGAGGTATTGGTCCCTTTAGTTCAATGTAATTTTTATTCTTTCACCTTTTACTCCTTTTACCCTTTTCCCCAGCACAGGGTCACCAGCCGGTACTTGCCCTGGCTAACCACCCTGTCTTTCACTCCCTTTTATCTCTCTCTCTATCTCTCTCTAGAACGTGTTACTCGAACGACGAGTGGATGTTGTTGACGGGCTTGCTGCTTCTTGTTTCGTTTTTCACTTTAGAACAGGCTTAGTCCCTACCATTTTTCGTAAATTAAAAAAAAATTAATTCCGGTGCTTTTGCGTGCCAGAACCATGATCTAATTACGAGGCTCGCTGTAATGGGGAACTCCGGATTAATTTTGACCGCCTCGGGTTCTTTAAAGTGACCTAAATCTGAACTACATGGGTGGTTTTATATTTCGTCTCCATCGCAATGCTGCCCCCATGGCTGGGATCGAACCCGCGGCCATTCTTCGAAACTTCGTGTCTCAGATCTTATCGTGATTTCAGTCACATTTTATAGCTGTTTCTTGGAGAAAAAAAACAAACAAAAGAAAGTGTTGCCAGTTGAGTGCCTCCGTGTACGTTCCGTGCTTATTTTGGGGTATACTTTCATCTTATGGTTCTCAGACGTCAAGCTTCGACGGCCATTTTATCGTCTGCCTGTCCGGCTGTTCAGTCGTTCGGTCTTCTGAATCAGTGCAAGTTGTGGAAACAAAAGCCCCCGATGTCGTCCTTCTAAGGCGCCAGCGCACACCTCCATATGTTCCGTTTTGTTACCGTTGTTCTTGGCCACTGCGACGCCTGTTTCACAGCGGTTTGTCCAAGTTTCTGCGTTTCCGTGTTTAAAGCGTTGCCATTGTGGAACATTGAGTGCCTGTTTCAAACGAACAAAAAGAAGAAGCTGAGAAAAATAAAATGTTGCCGAGTATCCCAAGGCGGAAAATGGCGGAAAGTGCAGAGTTACGAGGTCTTTTCGAGCAAAAATGAAAGAGACCTAACACCCCGGAAGAACGAAATGCTTTCGAGCATATAAGCCCTTGCTCGGTCAGTGCCAATCCCAAGTAATCTAAAAATAAACGAAGACGCAGGTGTCCGGGCGCAGAGCGGTGCCTTGGCAACATGAAGTAAGAACGATTGCTTATATATATGTAGGTACTACGCAGAATGCAGGGTAAATCAACAGAAGGAATAAATCGGAGTTCACGCGACTGAGCACGTAAAAAAAAAAGGAGCGCCCTGAGGCCATATAAGAGCCACCTCTGCGAGTACACAAACTCTAAGAAAAAACAAGGAGACCTTATAAGCTTGAGCCATTACATTCTGCTCCGACTGATTCCAAGAAGAGATTTTGTTCATTTAAATCATTTTTTAAAAGCGTTCCTGCTGCATCCTTAGATTTCGAAATCCTGCCCCTGAGCAGGCTCAAGGCACCGGCATCTATTCTTATCCGCCTCTCGGGGACGATCCCGAAGCGTATATACGCCAACTCCTTTGTAGTTGAGCACGAAAGGATCGCCTCTATTCTTTCAGCTTTTCTTCGTATGCACGTGTCATCTTATTTATACACTTGAACGAAGAGAAAGCGCTGCTATTGCTTACTTTTGCGTACTGTGACGTTGAAGAGAGTGCTGAGCTCAGATATGGGAAACCAGCGCTGAGCCGAAGCAAAGGCACAAGATGTGCTGAAGATCTGTAGCGTTACTCTTGCAAAACTTGAGCTACGCTTCACCAAGCAATTTAAGTTTCCGCCTTATCAAAAAAATTCCTATCAGCTGTTAGTCTTGTTAGCTTTGGTTTTCCGGGTAAATTTTTGTACGCCGACGACTTCGTGGCGGATACGTTGTCAAAAGCAATGAGAGATGCTGCGGCACTCCGGATTTCAAAGTGCAATGTTGGATAGTTGTGTTTGAGCAACTGACCATGTAGCAGCCAAGGGTGTTGAGCTGCTCTCTCGTGAACAACATGGCATGCGACGGCGATGACAACGAGGCGAGAAAGCGCCGGTTCATGGGGAAGCTGCGCAGGATTTCAAGCTTGAGCGAGTTTGACTGCAATAACCCGTCCTCTTAACAAACATATACAATTACCCACCTCCCCGTAGCCGCTAACACCTCCACAGACAAAGTCTCACTACCTATCATGAGGTGCAGGCTCCAGGGCGAGCCAGACAGGTTCATATAAATCCGAGAAGACATATACTCGCTGTTGATGTGCCTAATGAACTATCCTCAACACATTGAATATTGTTATTCAGCTGGGGTACATTTTTTTCCGCTCATTCATCGCACTTGGAAGCAACACAACTGCTGGCGTGATCCACGTTGTGGATACAGATATCGACGATGGCGATCTACCAATACTGCTATACTCGACATCAATCTTATTCTCCGTTCTCGTATCATATGCATATCATATTCTCGTATCACAGACATTTCATCATTTAGAAAGGTTGAATGCACAAAGCTAATAGTTGTGGGGGAAAAGCTGCCAGAGCATCTAAAATCAAGATATTGCGAAATATCATGTCCACTAAGCTGTTACGGGCCACGTGATAGCTGTTTGCGCGAACAAGGCAAGTCCCCACTGAAATGGTGGTCATGATGTGTTGAAGTGTGGTGGGTCCAATCTGAGGTGGGCTAACTGATATAAGCCCAGCGGAGCAACGTCGATGGATTCTCTATTATTAAAGATGGATATATTGGTGCTTAGGAAACTGGTGCGAGATCATTCCACGTACCAGGGAGGGAGCTTCTAAGGTACACCTACACCAAAGGCGCTAGCAAGTGATTAGCGTCGGTACATGGACGCCGTATACATTCTGAGAGCCGTCATACACTCCTGTTATATTGCTCAAGCGGCGGCTTTACCTCCAGCCGCGTCATGTTTGCGGAGCATAAAAGGCGCAAGCATAGGGCACCCAATGGCGTTCGCGGGCTTGTAGTGCAGAAGTGCTGTCACCGTAGTGTGCATGAACCTTGGTTGTCCGGTGTGCAAACCAAGACTAGTCTCCAGCAGTTCATTCATGCTTTGCTAATGCTGCTCAAAGGAGTTAAAAAACCTGTTGTCAAGCCTGCAGCGCAGATATGAGAAGAACTGGATCAAAGTTTTGCTGCTATGCTCTAAATGCTAGCAAGTGTCGTAGCCTCATCAGCCTCGCTGCTATATTCAGGAGAAAGGATCAGCCGCTCTGGGTATATTTTAGTGGCACGCTCGAGGTCTACAAATAAGCAGAGGATTGATTTCCACTTATTGCGATATGAGAACCGAACATGACATGGCCATTTGAACTTTCAAGGTACATAGAATTTCCGTCTGAGACAAGTAGAAACCTTAGCAATAGTTCAATACTCACATAACGTGACCTCACATACGCACAAAACCAAGCACCTGCGCCCAACACTAACGACGTTTCCGTGAGAGCATCTAAAGCAACGCACAATATCGGTTATTCGTGGCAACGTTTCTCCTACGTAAGATGTAGCGCTGGTCAACTCAGACTCGTTCATTATTCCAACCAAAGACATGTCGTTCTTGTCGGTGACTTGAATGAGCACCGCCATCTCTCAGGTAGCAGTGATCACAAATACTCCAGGAAGACCTTTTCTCAACTTCGCTCACAGCTGCGGCATTCTCATGCTGATCGGCAGCTCACCAACGTTGCACCTTGGTACAGCGTACACCCACTGTATCCACATAGCTATCGTCATATCAGGGTGTCTTTTATCTCCCGGTTCCTGATGCAGACGTACAAGCGTAAATAAGCGATCATTGGCTTACTAATGCAAAGCTGAGGTTGTTTGCAAGGCATTTCTCATACGCAACACATGGACTGGACTGTTTTTTTTTTACAGCGAGAGCTGTATATGGGGGGGGGGGGACTGACTAACCTTCCGTAGTTTTTTCGGCGTCCAGCAACAGAAATGGAGTTACCGATTTCCAGCAAATCCATATGGGTGCAGTGCGGCGGCGCAGATGTCAAAATGCGGTACAGATTAGAACGCTAGCCGTAAACAATAGTGTAACGTCAAGTTTATCGCAGTATATAAGCAGAAGAGGTAACGGCGCTAAAAACAGCTGCGTTATAGATGGGGTGGACACATGTAGTTTGTGCACACGAAGAACAACATACGTACGAGGAGCGCTGGAGGGAACAGCAACCAGAATGTAAACGGAGCCGGCGCGAAACGACCACCGACGAAGAACGTTCCCGCGATGCTGAACGAAAACGATAATCGCGAGCCGGGGCACCTCCGAACGAGCAACGACGCCATACTCGCAACGCAAAAAATCACAACCATTCCGCTCTGTGAAGATAGAATGGCAGCGAAAGCACTTTGCTTTTCGTTTGAGAGCTTTGACTGTCGTCAGCTTTCGCTGCCATTCCATCTTCGCAGAGCGGAATGGTAGAAATTTTTTTCTTCGAAATGACCTCAGAGAGTCCTGCGGTTGCACAGCATCTCTAGAAGGACTGGATGAACGCATGATAGCTGCAATGCATGCAATGTGAAATTTCCCAACATCCGTTGACGTGCTATATACGACGAGATAAGGGTCGTTGTTCGTCTCGTCAACATAAAATACGCGTATAAGAGAACTAAGTTCATCACAACGCTGAGACCATCTCGCCGTGCACGAGAAAAAAAAATCAAAGGTTCTTAGAAAAACTCGGCAGACAACAAGTGTGAGAGATTCTGCACAATTTTTGACCGAAGCAAACCATTGTCGAAGATGTGGCATGCTGTTCGAGCTCGCTATCATCGGCAGTGGATTCTAGTCTGTCTGGAATAGCTGGTAACTAACAGGTTGATGCAGTGGTAAAAGTGGAACGGACTGTCGGCGAGCGTATAACAAGGAACTTTTTCTACGTTATGACTGAGCCTCATTGTCCGGGTCACGTGACAGTGTAGGCGGCTGGAAGAGTTAACTGCCAGGGCCGTCGTTTATAGGTGTGTATTATAACCAGCCAGGCCATGGTGCCGATGGTCACAGGAGCGATAGTTCTTGCATTGTTGAGCTTGCTCATTGAACTCGCTTTCAACAACACCCAATACATCACGAGAGTCAGGGCGACAAGTACATGTTCGGAATAATGCGGTCGTGGGAAATTTTTTTTTGAGGTCGTAGTTCAGTTTGCCGTTTTCAGCGCGTGTAATTGCATGGCACTGCAGAGAACAACGCCATATACGTGTCTGTGAGCTTTATAATTTCAGTAATGCACAATTCGTGGCCACATTTCACTCCTTCCTGTGCAAAATCATGGGCTAACTGTTTGGTAAGCTAAGCCTGGCATGTTTTTAGAAGTACGGCTTATCTGTGATGGACGTGCTGCACTACACCATTAATTACATTCCTTCCAGAATGAAAGCATGCGTAGAGTTCTTTACGCAAAGGAGCGCAAATTTCAAGAAATCTGCCCAGGACGAATTTATGTTATCGGTATCAAGATTTCTCCTGGTCTTGCATATGAAATGTTTGTTTGTGTAGCGTAAACGGATGCTGTTCGGGGATGAAGCGCTAATTACTCATGGGCTCGCATCCTGCTGCAAAGAGCAAGGTCGACATTTCCAACCACGGCTGGCGCATGTCGATGAGGGCGGAATGCAAAAACCCCTGTGTACTTAAAATGTAAGTACACGCTGTCAAAAGAAACAAAAAAAACTCTAGGGGTCCAAATCTAATCCGTAGCACTTCCCTACGGCGTTTACCATAGCCCATTGTTTATTTGGCACATTAAACCACGCTACATCGGCTGGACTTGATAACGTCTTCAGACGCAGAGGTACGGAGCTCGTGCAGACATCCGTAACCGGCGTGCGTTATTGCAGTTTTCGAAATGCACCGGCCTGTGTTACTGTCTGGAGTTGTGCTGTACGCCCTGGTGTGCACTAAAGTGTTTGTTGTCGTTGTTTGCTCTTTCTACTCCGTCTCCTACAATAATTCAGTGGCTACATCGTTTTACTGCTGAGAACCAGGTCACGGGTTCAATTCACGACAGCCTTATTTCGATGGAAGCTTAGTGCAAGAACGTTTCTGTACTTAAATTTAGGTGCACGTTAACGAGCCCCATGTGATCGAAATAAATACACAGCCCTAATTATGGCGTGTCTCGTAGCCCATGTATGGAGTTATGGCGCAAACTCTCGCGATTTAATTTGATTCAATCCTCATTTTTGTACCCTCCATGAATCATAGTGAACGAGATATTTGTCCTCTTTTTCTTCGCTCTTTATAAAATCTATCTATCTATCTATCTATCTATCTATCTATCTATCTATCTATCTATCTATCTATCTATCTATCTATCTATCTATCTATCTATCTATCTATCTATCTATCTATCTATCTATCTATCTATCTATCTATCTATCTATCTATCTATCTATCTATCTATCTATCTATCTATCTATCTATCTATCTATCTATCTATCTATCTATCTATCTATCTATCTATCTATCTATCTATCTATCTATCTATCTATCTATCTATCTATCTATCTATCTATCTATCTATCTATCTATCTATCTATCTATCTATCTATCTATCTATCTATCTATCTATCTATCTATCTATCTATCTATCTATCTATCTATCTATCTATCTATCTATCTATCTATCTATCTATCTATCTATCTATCTATCTATCTATCTATCTATCTATCTATCTATCTATCTATCTATCTATCTATCTATCTATCTATCTATCTATCTATCTATCTATCTATCTATCTATCTATCTATCTATCTATCTATCTATCTATCTATCTATCTATCTATCTATCTATCTATCTATCTATCTATCTATCTATCTATCTATCTATCTATCTATCTATCTATCTATCTATCTATCTATCTATCTATCTATCTATCTATCTATCTATCTATCTATCTATCTATCTATCTATCTATCTATCTATCTATCTATCTATCTATCTATCTATCTATCTATCTATCTATCTATCTATCTATCTATCTATCTATCTATCTATCTATCAGGAGCTTCAGTGAAGGAACCGGATCGAGCTGTTTTTTTAATTCAGTGGATGCGTGACGGAATGTTACTAGACCAGCTTAAACGTTATTTGATAAGACGACATGACGATGTTCCCTTTCTCTACTGCTGATTCCATGGCAGGACAAAAAACAATTGGGAGATGCCACACAATTGTTCGAATTTAGGTAAAGCGAAGCTTGATTCGTTTCACTTATGTTGAATTCCAATGGCAGATCCAGATCAAGTTTTTCTGCTCTGTATGGAGCAATCCTATTCCAATGGCAGAATGGGAGCGTGAGCTGTGTGTTCCAATGGCAGATTGGGACCAGCCGCTGATCCCGGATTGCTCCGTGGAGCAAAAATATTTGCTCCGCCGAAATCCGCAGATTTGACCGGAAGTCCTCGTGACGTATTTCCTTCACCCGCCTCTGCTTCCTGTCACGGTCGCCTGTTTCCGGTCACGGGCAGCTATGGATGACATGGGAAACGTGGACGCCGCTTCGCGCCGTGCGATTTTGTTCGCGCTCCTAGACAGCTCCGACTCAGACAGTACAATTTCCAAGTCGAGTGATGATTCTTCTGACACGGACAGTGAAATGGGGTGGTGGGTTGCGCTTCCAAGCGCTTGTTCCTCTCTCTATCCTAGCGCCCTCTCACTTGATTTTCCTGTACTAAGTGCCCCCGCGGGAGCGCACGCATTCCCTTCGCAGATAAGGTGTGAGCAGATGAGAGCGATCTCAGACGGAGCGACGCGCTCCGTTCGTGATCCGGCCGAGCGCTCGCGATCTACCATTGGAATTCAACATTAAATGATGTGCAAATAACACATGATGCGTGCAAATGTATTTTTATTTCCAATTTATGTAATTGTTTGCACCTCCTCCTTAAAAAAATTCACCGACGATTGCGATACACCCTAATGTGAAATTTGAGCGCAGCTCTATATTTATTTATTTATTTGAATACCTTCAAGGCCTGTAGGGCGTTAGAGAAGAGAGTAGGAACATAAATAGGAAATAAAAAACACAAAGCGAGTGTTAGGTAACTCTTTCAAGCGCATTTTAAAGTCACTGGGGTCTGTAATAGAGACAATGGAGGTGGGGAAGTGGTTCCAATCATTACAAGTTTGGTTTGTCCGACAACGGGGAACAAGCACTTTATAACAATGATCAATACGAGGTGATATGAATGAAGGGTGGGAAAGTAATTCCTGCTGAAGACGAGGGTTATGGTAGTAAATCTTATGAAATAAGGAGAGACGTGCTATTTTCCTGCGTAAGGAAAGGGATGGAAGTTGTAACGCTGTTTTCATAGATGAAACACTGGAAAGACGGGAGTAGTTGGAAAAAATGAAGCGTGCGCAATGATTCTGCACAGCTTCAAGGTGACTAACAAGACTTTCAGTAAATGGATCCCGCACAGCCAATGCATATTCTAGTTTGCAACGAACAAAGGTTTTATAAAGAAGGAGTTTAAGAAAAGAAGGGGCCATTGAAAAATTACGGCGCAGGTACCCAAGCATGCGGTTAGCATTACAGACACTATAATTAATGTGTGTTTGCCAAGTCAGGTTAGAATGAATGTGGACCCCTAAGCACTTCTAAGCAGTCACTTCTCCGAGAGAGGAACCATTTATGTTATACTCACAAGCGATAGTGTAAAGTTTACGAGACATTTTTATTAGTTTGAACTTCGTTGAATTGAGTTTCATTTTCCATGTGTTACACCATTCAGAAATATTGTTAAGGTCAGTCTGTAGTAGGGATGTGTCATTACCAGAGGAAATCATGCGATATACAACACAGTCGTCTGCAAAAACGCTAGTAGAGTAATTAAGCCAATCAGGTAAATCGTGTATGTAAATTAGAAAAAGAAGGGGCCCAAGGACAGAACCTTGCGGCACCCCTGAAAGGACAGGACAGTGAGAAGAATCGTAGCCATTAGCAGTTACAAATTGCTGTCGGTTTAACAAAAAAGTTCTTCATCCAAGCAAGAATGTTAGACTCAAGATTTAGTTTACTGAGCATAATATAAAGTAGCTCATGGCAGACAAAGTTAAAAGCCTTAGAGAAATCTAAGAATACACAATCAATATAACATCCCAAGTCTAGAGCTACTAGATTGAGTAGCCGCTATACGTGTTTCCATTTCACAATACATTGGCTGGCGCGGACAATCTGCCTCGAATCTGTCGCGTGCGGCACGTTGCAAAGAGAGATAAGTGTGGCGCGACTGCCTCGATGACCGGGAAATGCGAGATGCAGCGCGGGGGTGATGCGTGGGCGCGATTCACCGCAACCGCCGCAGACAGACCTCCGCTCATGCAGCGCTTTGTTTCCACGTCTGACGCGCGCTATTCTGGTGCCATCTCGTAGCCATCGTCTCCGCTGTGCCCGTCTTGCGCGGCTCTACGTTTCTGTTCTCACGCTTTCACCATACTCTCCCGCTCCGCTTCCCGCCTCACGGTTCCGTTGCACGCTCTTCCGCTTTCCTCCTCGCGCTCTCTTCGCTATCGCTGTCTTTCATCGCGCTCTAATCAGCAAAAGTTCACGTGACATCATGGTAGCCGACAACCCGCAAAAGGGGCGATGAATTCAAGGCTATGCGACGTTTTGCGAGTGCTGAAAAAAGCATTTAAGCCGAGGTGAATGTACAGAGAAGTGGGAAACACAGCGCTTCAACACCTTTGACAAACACTCGATCCACGTGACCCACGCGACCGCGAAGCTTCCCGCAGAGTTTATATGGTGAGATGACCTTTGTCCGGTGAATGTGTTTGTGCTTTGCCTCTCGGGCACCTCAACTGTCAATCAATCAATCAATCAATCAATCAATCAATCAATCAATCAATCAATCAATCAATCAATCAATCAATTTTATTATTATTAGACGTTATTACCATTACAAAGGAAATGTAATACAGAAGGAGGTCCCAAAGTAAAAACTGTCAGTGGCACCTCCTGTTATAACATGTATAATATAGTATATAATATAATAATATAATATAGTATAATATATATAATGTATATATACCATGTTATAATATAATATAACATGTACAGAATATAGGATTAGCAACGAAGGTAAGAACAGCCTGAAATTACAATCAACATATTAGAAGTAATTAATGAAGCATGTGGTAGTTGAAGACTACACAGAAAAGAGCAAGAATAATTCTATACAGAAATACACATGACAGTATGGACATTACACTAACTGAATAGGAGTATAATGATTAAGTAACAACAGTGCGCAATCCAATAATGCAACAAAACTAATTTACATGCTGCTAATAATCTATTAACATAAAACCAGAAAAACAATAAAACATGGCTACACAATAATGACTGCATACACACCCGCATACATGCACACACACACACGCATATATATATATATATATATATATATATATATATATATATATATATATATATATATATATATATATATATATATATATATATATATTTCAAAGTACCTTACAGGCCCCAAGGGGAGCATTGAGTAAGGGGGGCGTCATTGAACAAATGACAAGAGAAAACAGATATATGAGCGCTAAAAAATGTGAGAGTCAAAAATGTTTGTAATGATCCCATGCTTCCAAAACAGTGTTAAAAAAACGCTAAATCAATACAAAGAGTTATCGGGAAAGGAATGAAAAGTACATTTCACCCTAACATAAAAGGCGATGTAACACTTGCGCAAAATAACGTACATAGCACGAGTACATAAAGCAAACAAAATTGAAACCACAATAACAAGAAAAAGAAAGTCACGTATTATATGACATACGTACAGATGAAGATATTTGTTATGATGAAGACTGTAGGTTCAGTAGTTGTCTAAATTTATCATTGCTCATTTGAGCGACAGTGCTATTAGGAAGTGAATTCCATAACCGAATCGCTCGTGGTAAAGCCGAGAAGTTAAATGCGTTAGTGTTGCCATAAATGCGAGTGAGACTTAAATCATTATAAAGTCGTCGTGATGTGCAAGACGCGCGTTCCAGTGGCAAGTTTGGTGGCTTGATTTGGTGAACATATCTATGGAGCAAGGACAGGAGTGCTATGTCACGTCGGCTACTCAGTGATTGAAGGGAAAGGTCGAGTTTTATTTGAGTAATGCTTGACTGGTAGCTGTAATTTCGGGAAATAAATCGACTAGCTCGGTTTTGGATGGCTTCTATCATGTGGATTAGGTATTCATGGTAGGGAGACCATATAGGGGACGCGAACTCGAGCTGAGGGCGTACAAATGATACGAATGCTAATTTACGGATGTTAGACGGGCTATTACGCAAGTTGCGGCGAATATACCCAAGAGATTTGGAAGCGTTTGCGCATATGGTTGCAATGTGAAAGGCCCAGGAAAGGCTGGGTGTAAGATTTACGCCTAGATATTTATATGCTGATGCCTGAGATATTATATTTGAGTTCATATAATAGGAAAACCTATGAGTTGATGTTTTTCGCGTGAATGTCATTAGTTGGCATTTAGATGAGTTAAGTTTCATTTGCCAGTCTTCACACCATTTGGTAACGAGATGAAGGTCCTCTTGAAGAATGTGATGGTCATCAAGGCTGCGAATTGGTCGATATAATATACAATCATCGGCGAAAACACGCATGCAGGATGAGATGTTATTGGGCATATATATATATATATATATATATATATATATATCAACATATATATATATATATATATATATATATATATATCAACATATATACACTTGTCTATTAATGTGATAGGATATGTTGTTAGTAAGAACTGTTTTAGAAGCCGCCGGAAACAGTGTACTGAAGAGCATGATGCAATATTTGATAGCAGTGAATTCCAAAGCGAAATTGCAGACAAGAAGGCTGTCATTTTACCGTAGTTAGTGTTGATTTTAGGAAGCAACAGATTATCATTTTCAGAAAACCGCGTGTTATTTGTATCAAAAAGTTGCGTTGGGGGAAGTAACTCAGTTGGAATGTCACTGTTTCTACTTCTATACAGTATAAGACCTAGTTTGAGTTGAAATGTGCAGGTTAAGGGTAGAAGTTCAAGAGTGCGAAAAATGGGCGCTGCTGATGCGGTGTATGAACTGTGGGTAATTATTCGGACAGCCCAGTTCTGAAGGTGAATGAGCGATGTCAAGTGTGCGGGGTATGTGCTGCCCCACGATTAAATGCAGTAAGTAAGGTGACCGTTAATGAAAGCGCAATAAAGGGATTTTAGAATATGCTGCTGAAAACAGTGTCTTGTTCGAATGAGCACGCGGATGCCAAAAGCACTCTTCTTAGTGACAGAGTTTACGTGAACGTTATACTTAAGTTGGGGGTCTAATGTAACACTTAAAGAAGTAATAAAATTAGATGAGGTAATGACGTAGTTATCAATGTATAGTTCAGGGGTTCTTGTAGGTGTTTTTAGGACGAAGGAAATAACATAAACTTTGTTTTAACAGGGTTTACGTTTAGCAAGTTATTTTTGCACCAAGAAACAACATTCGTGATATCAGCGTTTAACTTTCTTAGTAGACTGTTAATGACTTTATCACTAGTGAATATCGTTGTATCATCAGCATAGAGGATGCACTCAGGACAGTTAAGCGATGATGGTAGGTCATTCAAGTAAATGAGGAATAACAGAGGACCCAAAATTGATCCTTGTGGAACGCCCTGCTTTATGGTTACTGGAGAGGATGAAACGCTTCCATACCTAACAACCTGTGTTCTGTTAGTAAGGTAGCTGCTAAGGTAGCTGTTAGTAAGGTAGACGTAGTCAGAGACCCTCTGAATACGTCTACTAGGGAAGATTTCGATGCCTAGCACGGAGGAAGAGGCAAAAAAGATTGACAGATAGGCCCACCTGCTACATGTGAATGATTGTAATGCCATAGCGTTATCAGAATTGTCAAAATTTTGGTGCTGACGGACTCAAAGTCAGCGTTACAACGATTGCACCATGGCCTACCGCAAGAGAAGTTTACGAGGTGATCTCTGGCAATGAAAAAAGATCTAATGAGTAAGGGATTTAACGTAAAATTTCAGTGCATCCCATCCTACGCAGGAACTGAAGGAAATGAGAAAGCTGACGCTACTGCACGCCTAGCGCTGACATGCGTTCCAAAAGTGAAAACACCGAACCCCTTTCAGTACTCTAAGGCTGCATTCCGCAATAACTTTAGGGCGATCCACAAAACTCGATATCAAGCCTGTGTGACCGACAGACTTATTCACGGAGAAGCAACGTTGTTGTACCGCATGAGCACCAACTTCGTGTGAAGCACGGTTTGGTTATTAAAAATTTAAAAAACTACTTTCTGAATATGAGGCACGCCGTAGTGGAGGACTCCGGAAATTTCGACCACCTGGGGTTCTTTACCGTGCACCTAAATCTAAGTACACGGGTGTTTTTCGCATTTCACCCCCATCGAAATGCGGCCGCCGTGGCCGGGATTCGATCACGCGACCTCGTGCTCAGCAGCCCAACACCATAGCCACTGAGCAACCACGGCGGGTGGCTTGGTTATTAAAGGCTGGACGATTCGATGCGTTTCCCCGCTTTGTGCTTTCTGTGGTGATATCGGCAACATCGAATATTTAATTTGGCTATGCCCGCAGTCCTTGATTATGGTACCTCCTTTTGCATACTAAATACTTGTAATGTGACCTAACTTCTAACAATAACTTCTGATTCTGATTCGACACAGAAAAAAAAAGTGGTGGTTGACATCCTGCAAAAGAATGGTCTTTCGCACAGGATGCTTGAAGACTTGTTTTTCCCGGAAGGCCCGCGACAATCAGGAAGAGGGTGCAACGACTACTGATTGCCTTCGTGTGAAACACGGGGTTCTTCGACACCTGGTGACACACCCTTGAGCTCAACTCACAGTAGGCTCTGGCGGAATAATTGCCGGCTATGTGTGCTAGACTAACCCCACATGCAGCAACACCACCGCCACCGCCTGTCAGAATGGCACTGCCTGCAGGATAGGCTAGCGTTACAATAGAGAGAAAATAAAGAAGGCGGGGATATTAAGCAGAAAAGCGTCCGATTGGCTACCCTACGCTATGGAAGGGGAAAAGGCGAATAGAACAAAGAGAGGAAGAGGAAGGGCGAATGTGGGCCTGTGCACTCACCTAGCAAATCACATTAAAACCCTTGCGAGTACACATATTGCGCACCGGTGTCAGGATGGGCCAGGCAAGCCAGTATCTTTGGTTGAACATGTCTCCGGGATCGGCCCAGTTTTCCTTACATCATATCCGAGGTCGGCCCAGTTTAGTATTCCACAACCTTCGGAGTCAGCCCAGTTTTGATTACACCATCTTGGAGAGCAGTCCACTTTGCTCCGCTAGGAAGTGACCACGGGACTGAACGGAAAGCCGGGAAGTGGGGAGGAGTGGTAGGCAAAGAAAGGTTCGTTTAAAAAAAAATACATGAGCATTAAATGAACGAGCCCTTGGAGTGCAGGAAAGCTCTGCTGCCTTTCACTGTGTGGTGCTGTCGGCGCCCGTGCACGTATTTACCGCATCATCTTACCTTCCTCTCTCATCTTCCAATTCTTCTGATGCCAATCCCCAGTGTATCGGGGTACCGACCACACGCTTATCTTTCTTTCTTTTGGTTAACATCATCGCATTGTCTCCTTTTCTTTTTTATCTTCTCTTTCTCTCTCTTATTCTTCGACTGCCATTGTTTATTAGCCGATCTTTCAATTTTATTTATTTTCTCTCTTCCGCTGTATTCGTCGTGACCTCATTTACGCAGTCCTGCTCATCGTTCTTATCTGTCGGAAACGAAGCAGGCCAAAGAGAAGTGAGCAATAACGAGCCAACGCACGAACTAACCTACAAGCTGGTCAGGAAACTGTATTTAGCGTCTCAGTTTTGCTCTCTTTCTTCGCCTTGCGAATTTTCCTTCCTTTATACTGGCGCGGCCGAAAGGACTGTGCGCGAAATTTCTTTCGCTTCCATTCGTGCTTCTCGCAGCTTGTCTCGCTGATAGAACGCGATATCCCCAAGGGGAGAGAGACGTTGTCGCACAGCCTGATTGCCTTCTTCCCCCGGCTCTGAGCGCTACAGCTGCGCTGTGTTTTAGCGTGCCTGGGCGATGGGTGTACTGCGAGTAAACGGCAATAGCGCCGGGCGGCCAGGCAGTTTCCCTAATCAACAATCAATTAACTCGGCTCGTGGCAGCAGCTCGCTTGCGGCAATCTAGGCGCGTTCCCACACAAACACGCACACATGCTCACGCACACTCCTTCCTCCTATCCCCACTATCACGCTAACGAGTCTCAAAGACGCGCGGTGCTTCCTGAATGCGCAGCGGGATTTCGTTTGCTCACTTTACAAATAGAAAAAAAAAAGATAGGCTGAAGACGCGAGCGGGCAGTAGGAAATTAATGTGTGGCGACCGTTTCAGAGGGGTCGACGGAGAGGAGCTCAAAAGGCGCGGACAAACCACCGTAACCACTCAGAAGAGACGTTTTCCCGACTACTGGTTGCCCTTTTTTATGCGGTGCGAGAAAGAAGCAGCAATGGAGCAGCACGCCGATTTTTCTGACGATGCGCGGCGTGTGCAGCTCTTATCATACAAGATTTTGTCAAGAATGATCCGCGGTAGGAGGAGGAGGAGGAGGAAAGACATTTATTGAGCTCTAGAAAATTTGATGAATTTGATGCTAAGATGGGGTCTTCCATCTTCTTAGCAATGGCCGTCTGCCCCTAGTCCAGGGCTCCGCTGGATGTCGCTGCCAGCTGGGCCCGTCGGATCAGCCCTAGTTGGACGTCCTGACGGTCACTAGAGAGCATTCCTTCCCATTGCTCCGCACTCGGGTTTGGTATTATTGGTGCCGCATTTGTTTTCTGGCAGGCCCACGTTATATGGTATAGCGTGGGTGTTTCCTGGCACCACGGGCATTTGTCAGTGTACTGTGTGGGTTGTATTTTACTGAGTGTGTTTAAGTTCGGATATGCACCCGTCTGTAGCAGCCTCCAAGCTACGGAGTACTCTATAGCTATGTGGCGGGGGGTACCGCTTCCTGCTGCCCTTATAGTGGTTTAGGATAGCCGAGTATTCTCTGAGTACTGGCTCGGTTTTCTCGAGGTCATTGGCGGAGGGTGCTGAGTATGCACTTTATCCTCGAGCTACCCTGTCGACCTCACGGTTGCCTTCCACGTCCGTGTGACCCGGCGTCCACACTATCGTGTGTCTAATTAGTTGTTCTTTTTCTGGGTCTTGTGTGTGGTGATCTTCAGAGCGGAGTATGCGGAACGCTCTGTGACCTTTTCTGCCTAACATGTATTTCGGCATGCTGTTTGGGAGTCGGTTAGTATTTTTAAGGACCGCCTAGTCCGATAGCCCTCCGCTGCCGCTAGAGCGACGGCCACTTCTTCAGCCTCGACTACCGTGCAGTCCCGTAGAGATGCGCTGACGATTTCTCGCATGTCCGAGTTTATGCGGTAGCATTTTCGCAGCGATGGCTGCTTGAAGGGTACTGACTAGGGCTGGAAGATGTACGCGTAATATAAACAGGTTGGCCCACATAACTTGAGCCAATGTTTTAAAAATGAAAGGCACTCCGGACGCGAGTTGTACCGAATGCATAATGTTAGCACTGACGTGGAGTTACTCGGGCTATTACTTTGTTTTCCACTCAACTAACGGAGTAGTCATGCTTAGTTAATCCACGTTAGCAGGGGCGGCAGATAGGTAGGTGGGCGGATGAGAATAAGAAGTTTGCTGAACAACATAGCCACAATTAGTAGATGACTGGGGTAATTGGAGAAGTGTTGGAGAGGCCTTTGCCCTGCAGTGGGCGTAACCAGCCTGCTGCTGCTGCTGCTGCTGATGATGATGATGATGGATCAACTTTTTAAGTATTGGTTGCAGACCCCAAGTGTGATACGCAAAGTTGTAGGGCACCTTGAGAAACCTCTCAAAAACTGTTTCGAACACGCTATATCTCACGTGGTTCTTTTTTCAGCGTTCCAAATAAAGCCCGTGAAATATGAAAAATATACCACGTGACGGGGCGATTTCGCACTGTTATTGTGCTGCTCTCAAGCGTGCGGTGGATGAACAAGGTCGGCTGCAGCAATACACTATACATAAAGTTTACACCCTTTGTAGTGTATATTTGCCACCCAATATACACTCTAAGAAAGTTTACACCCTTTGGGGTGTATATCTGCCACACAACGATAATCGTCATCTGCCTTGTTTGCGTTTCCTTTCTTGAAAACGCAGCGCCCGCTACTTTCCTTTCGGCAATGCTATGTCATGCTGATAACGCGCATGCCGTTCGTAACTGGGAAGTACTGGGCTCGCAGCGTTAAAGAAAGGAAACACGGGCAAGACAGATGACGATTATCGTTGTGGGACAAGATAAGCACCAAAGGGTGTAAATTTTTCTCAGAGTGTAAGAAAAGTTTAAACCCTTTGGGGTGTATATTGGCCACACGCTCTTACACCCTTAAGCAAAATTACACCCTTTTGCCACACAATAATCGTCATCTGTCTTGTCGTCATTTCCTTTAACGCGGCGAGCCCGGTACTTGCCAGTCACGAACGGCATGCGCGTTATCAGCGTAACATAGCTTTCCCGATAGAAAAGTAGCGGGCGTGGCGTTTTCAAGAAAGGAAACGCAAGCAAGGCAGATGACGATTATTGTTGCGTGGCAGATAATCACCCCGAAGGGTGTACTTTTGCCTAAGATTCTAGACAAAGGTGGCGGAACTTCTTTGGCGAAACTTCCTTCTTTGCAAAAAAAATTTGATAACGCTCCGTTATTCGAGCTTGAAATCGTGGGAGGACGCCATGTTTGACTGACTGACGCAGACCAAGTAACGAACAGGAAGGCTCGATATTTGAACCTTGCTATAGGGTGCAGAGATGACCTAAACAAAAGGTAGAGAGAGATCACTGTCAGATGTTTGGTTATAGCCAAGCTGCAAAACTTTTTTATCTCCACTCGTATATAAGCTAGGTGCTTCGGCATTGCCTTTTTTCCATGTAAAGCCGTAATATCCGATAGTGATGCATAAAAAAATGCAGCGGCTATTTCTGAGGACAGAATTCCCGTATACGCGTGAGTGCGTCGTAGAGTACAAGACGAACAAAACCGAAAAATAAGAATCGCTTATCCTCCTCTTTCTCAAAAGAAAAAGAGAAAACGGGCTAATGCCGCACTAAGACCACGCATGGTCATGCCGCACAACGTTTACAGATCTATAAACGTTTATGTCCCATGTTTGGGCCATGCGCTTTATCGAGCAAATATATAGGTAATCCAGCATCTGCCACTGCTTCGGACGATCGCGCAGTTCGCAAACGGTCGCTTTGCTGGACAAGTCTAATTCACACTGTAAGGTATGCTGTTATTACTAACGAAGACTATTTTATTCATAGGTGCAAACCACGTCTACCGAACCAAGTAGTCACGCAGTGTAATCTGTATACCTAACAGTTTGGATGCTTGTCAAAGTATAACAGCACAACTTCTACCGTAGCAGAACGGCACCCGCGATGTTACGATCGTCGCGTATATTTCATTGCTGCTAAAACGCAGCTTAGAGCTAAAGGAAAATACTCCTACGAGGTCACATTAGTAAATGAAAATTTCAGAAATGTACAATTCATGTTCGAGGCTGATTGTAGAATCAAACACGCACGCACACACCGCACTGCCTACTCCGTCCGGCTTAACGCCAGCAGAAAATCCGGCCATACCGAGTTAAACCACTTCAGTACGTCTCACATAACCGTTTTCCACGTAAAAGACGCCACGTCACACTAAGTAGAGCGCGCGAGCGCGAAAACAAACGCCAGCAACTACAGCCGAGCGTATACCTGCCATGCAAAAGGGAGCGCTCGCCCAAGCCATTATGCCGACCGCCCATAGATGGCACCACTGCGTACGCAATATGATCACTCTAAGAACAGTTTACACCCTTTGGCTTGCCCCCTCTGCCACACAAAAATAATCGTCATCTGCCTTGATGCGTTTCCTTTCTTTATCGCTGCGAGCCCAGAACTTTCCAGTAACGAATGGCACGCGCGTTATCAGCATAGAACAGTTTACACCCTTTGGAGTTCCCCTTCTGATAACGCGCGTGCCATTCGTCACTGGAAAGTTCCGGGCTCGCAGCGATAAAGAAAGAAAACGCATCAAGACAGATGACGATTATTTTTGTGTGGCAGAAGGGGCAAGCCAAAGGGTGTAAACTGTTCTTAGAGTGATGGCGCTCATGAAAAAAACTATATATATATATATAGCTTGGACCAAGGTTTTAAAAAAACCCAAGAGGTCTAGATAATTCCTACCGACTGCATAATAGCGGCAGTCGTGTGTCCTTACAGCTCGTATTTTTTTTCATCACGAGCCATTAAATATTGATCGATTTTAATTAGTTACTTTTCTAATTATTGCTTGAGTCGCAAATATGTCCATTACAAAGTTGTAGGGCACATTAAGTAACCTCTGAATCAAGCATTTATTTCGTGCTCAAGTGTGCCTGGTTGTTTTTTCCAATAAAAAGCAAACGCCCACGAAATACGCGAAATACGAAATAGATGAGCGCTCGCGCGCCGCTACTCAAGCGCCTCCAAGCAACCTCTGAAAGATATACGGCTGCATTCGTTTATCGCCGCATCGTACAAGGCTTCGTCATGTAGGATGGCTCGAGAGGTTTCTCAACCTAACTAGCCTGGTGCGATAAGTGTCAGCACCTGCGGATGCAAGAATGTTGTGCTCGATCACGAGGCACTCGGGATGGCTTTAACCTTCGCGTATCATGAAACAAAGCTACGAAAGAAATTCATCCGATGTTAAAAAAAAAAAAGCTGAGCGCAAAAGAGCACGAAATAAGAAATAAGGCAGCTCTCGGAAGAACAGAAAAGAGCTACTCAGGAGTTTATTTCAATAAAAAATAAACTAAAAGCACGTACGGCATCGCAGCCACCCACAAAGAATCATCAAAAAGTGCAACTAATTTAGCCATTTCCTCTTTCTGTCTATATTGAACTCC
Source organism: Dermacentor variabilis (assembly GCF_050947875.1). NCBI lineage: Eukaryota > Metazoa > Arthropoda > Arachnida > Ixodida > Ixodidae > Dermacentor > Dermacentor variabilis. The sequence continues at coordinate 48,552,280 of NC_134568.1, read as the reverse complement.
TGAAAAGAGGCAAAGCAAAGCAGTTTTTTACCTATTTCTTTTTCGCGAGCCTTTTTTTTATGTAAGGATAAGCCGACATCATGAAGGTGCGTTTAACAGTCACGTTTGACGCCAGTTTTGAGCGGTTATTCTCCACTGGCACTTCTAGCACGTGCTCAAACAGGTCACCGTCTGAAGCCAATACAGTACTTGCTTCTTTCCAACGCTTGTGCTGTTGCAGCTTTGACCAACGGCATTGGAATCTCGCGGCAAATTCTGCTTATTTTTGCCTTTAGGGCGTCCAGTGAGGCAGTTTCGCTACTATACACGCGATCTTTCACGCAGCTTCACGAGAAAAAATCCAACGATGTCGTATCCGGCGACCTTGCAGGCCAGGGTACAGGTCCGTGCCGGCCAATCCACTGTCCAGGAAAAAGCTTGTCTAACGACGCTCGAGACTGACTACTACTCTGCGCAGGAGCACCGTCGTGTTGAAACCGGAAGTTCCGAAGGTGCGCAAGTAGAACGTCGCAACAGACGTCGTTCACGGGGCCCTCGAGGATGTCGTTGACGTAGCGTTGCGTCGTTAGTGCGTTGTCGAAAAAGATGGGTCCGATGATGTTGGCATCAAAAATAGCGCACCACACATTAGAGTTAATTTCCTCTCCCTTTGTCCTCTCGTAGCTTCAAAACTAGTCAAGGAAAGAAGGTGTTGAAGGTCCGAAGTCTGTTCTCCACGCGTGAGTGTTTCCCGCGTCCCCTCTTCGAGGTGTGTGTACGACGGTAGCAAGCATATACAACAGGCCTAGACGTTCTTCCGATACCTCGCCACTTGAGTGTTTAGTGTCTCGGTGGGGTGCATCGTTTGTGTTATGCGGAGATTTTAATGCCCACTAAACCCCGGCCCTCAGTCCCCAGCAGCCGCGAAGCAACTGACCACGGCGGCGGTCAGACCTGTGACGCTGCAGAGGGTGCTAAGAATACCTGGCTCTGGACAGGCCGCCATTGGAATCTGAACCTGGCAACGTTTAACGTTAGAACGCTATCTAGCGAGGCGAGTCTAGCAGTGTTATTGGAGGAATTAGAGGGTAGTAAATGGGATATAATAGGGCTCAGTGAGGTTAGGAGGACAAAAGAAGCATATACAGTGCTAAAAAGCGGGCATGTACTGTGTTACCGGGGCTTAGCAGAGAGACGAGAACTAGGAGTCGGATTTCTGATTAATAAGGAAATAGCTGGTAACATACAGGAATTCTATAGCATTAACGAGAGGGTGGCAGGTCTTGTTGTGAAGCTTAATAAGAGGTACAAATTGAAGGTGGTACAAGTCTATGCCCCTACATGCAGTCATGATGACCAGGAAGTCGAAAGCTTTTATGAAGACGTGGAATCGGCGATGGGTAAAGTCAAAACAAAATACACTATACTGATGGGCGACTTCAATGCCAGGGTAGGCAAGAAGCAGGCTGGAGACAAGTCAGTGGGAGAATATGGCATAGGCTCTAGGAATAGCAGAGGAGAATTATTAGTAGAGTTTGCAGAACAGAATAATATGCGGATAATGAACACCTTTTTCCGCAAGCGGGTTAGTCGAAAGTGGACGTGGAGGAGCCCGAATGGTGCGACTAGAAATGAAATCGACTTCATACTCTGCGCGAACCCTGGCATCATACAAGATGTAGACGTGCTCGGCAAGGTACGCTGCAGTGACCATAGAATGGTAAGAACTCGAATTAGCCTAGACTTGAGGAGGGAACGGAAGAAATTGGTACACAAGAAGACAATCAATGAGTTAGCGGTAAGAGGGAAACTAGAGGAATTCCGGATCAAGCTACAGAACAGGTACTCGGCTTTAACTCAGGAAGAGGACCTTAGTGTTGCAGCAATGAACGACAATCTCATGGGCATCATTAAGGAGTGCGCAATAGAAGTCGGTGGTAACGCCGTTATACAGGAAACCAGTAAGCTATCGCAGGAGACGAAAGATCTGATCAAGAAACGCCAATGTATGAAAGCCTCTAACCCTACAGCTAGAATAGAACTGGCAGAACTTTCTAAGTTAATCAACAAGCGTAAGACAGCGGACATCAGAAACTATAATATGGATAGAATTGAACAGGCTCTCAGGAACGGAGGAAGCCTAAAAACAGTGAAGAAGAAACTAGGAATAGGCAAGAATCAGACGTGTGCGTTAAGAGACAAAGCCGGAAATATCGTTACTAATATGGATGAGATAGTTCAAGTGGCTGAGGAGTTCTATAGAGATTTATACAGTACCAGTGGTACCCACGACGATAGTGGAAGAGAGAATAGCCTAGAGGAATTCGAAATCCCACAGGTAACGCCAGAAGAAGTAAAGAAAGCCTTAGGAGCTATGCAAAGGGGGAAGGCAGCTGGGGAGGATCAGGTAACAGCAGATTTGTTGAAGGATAGTGGTCAGATTGTTCTAGAGAAACTGGCCACCCTGTATACGCAATGCCTCATAACCTCGAGCGTACCGGAATCTTGGAAGAACGCTAACATAATCCTAATCCATAAGAAAGGGGACGCCAATGACTTGAAAAATTATAGACCGATCAGCTTACTGTACGTTGCCTACAAAGTATTTACTAAGGTAATCGCAAATAGAATCAGGAACACCTTAGACTTCTGTCAACCAAAGGACCAGGCAGGATTCCGTAAAGGCTACTCAACAATAGGCCATATTCACACTGTCAATCAAGTGATAGAGAAATGTGCAGAATATAACCAACCCTTATATATAGCTTTCATTCATTACGAGAAAGCGTTTGATTCAGTCGAAACCTCAGCAGTCATGGAGGCATTACGGAATCAGGGTGTAGACGAGTCATATGTAAAAATACTGGAAGATATCTATAGCGGCTCCACAGCCACCGTAGTCCTCCACAAAGAAAGTAACAAAATCCCTATAAAGAAAGGCGTCAGACAGGGAGATACGATATCTCCAATGCTATTCACAGCATGTTTACAGGAGGTATTCAGAGGCCTGGAGTGGGAAGAATTGGGGATAAAAGTTGATGGAGAATACCTTAGCAACTTGCGATTCGCTGATGATATTGCCTTGCTTAGTAACTCAGGAGACCAATTGCAATGCATGCTCACTGACCTGGAGAGGCAAAGCAGAAGGGTGGGTCTGAAAATTAATTTGCAGAAAACTAAAGTATTGTTTAACAGTCTCTGAAGAGAACAGCAGTTTACGATAGGTACCGAAGCACTGGAAGTGGTAAGGGAATACATCTACTTAGGGCAGGTAGTGACCACGGATCCGGATCATGAGACTGAAATAACCAGAAGAATAAGAATGGGCTGGAGTGCGTTTGGCAGGCATTCTCAAATCATGAACAGCAGGTTACCACTATCCCTCAAAAGGAAAGTGTATAACAGCTGTGTGTTACCAGTACTCACATATGGGGCAGAAACCTGGAGGCTTACGAAAAGGGTTCTGCTGAAATTGAGGACGACGCAACGAGCTATGGAAAGAAGAATGATGGGTGTAACGTTAAGGGATAAGAAAAGAGCAGATTGGGTGAGGCAACAAACGCGGGTAAACGACATCTTAGTTGAAATCAAGAAAAAGAAATGGGCATGGGCAGGACATGTAATGAGGAGGGAAGGTAACCGATGGTCATTAAGGGTTACGGACTGGATTCCAAGGGAAGGGAAGCGTAGCAGGGGGCGGCAGAAAGTTAGGTGGGCGGATGAAATTAAGACGTTTGCAGGGACAACATGGCCACAATTAGTACATGACCGGGGTAGTTGGAGAAGTATGGGAGAGGCCTTTGCCCTGCAGTGGGCGTAACTAGGCTGATGATGATGATGATGATGATGATGATGATGATGATGATGATGATGATCCAAGATGGTGTAGCCGTCCCCAAGACAATCGTGGGGCAGAGATTAACGAGATCATTATCAAGAACGATCTCCAAATACTGAATGACAGTTCACCTACATTTATAGGTAGAGGAAAGAAGCATTCAACTATATACCTTGCGATATCAACGAGAGATGTGTGCTTAGCCTGGTCATGTGAACCCGACGCATGGGGCTCAGGTCACCTACCCATTTGGTTAACACCAACACATACTGCGGGTCACCAGGATGTCGTTTATACAGTTACTAACTGGGACAAGTTCCTACAGCTGATCTCAGAGGCACCACATCAAGACAGCCTATTTAAACTTATGAGTGAGTGCTTACAAAAAGCTACAGTACAACAACGACGGAGTATCGGCAAACCAAATCCCGATCTAAAGCTTTTGCGGCTCCGCGCATGTCGACGGCGCGCTTATAGACGGGTAGAGCGCTCTAAACGACGCACCGACTGGACTATTTACAATCGCATTGATGCAGCCATACGGCGGCATACAAAACAGCTTCATCGCAAGAGCTGGGAAGCTTTGTGTAGTTCGTTACATACTGGAAGTGGCTTTGGAAATGTATGGCGCATACTGAAGGCTCTCCGCACTCCTGGAATCTGCAAGAATCCTGCGGCTGCATTGAGCATAGCGACTGGCCAGTCACCAAAAGTAATGGCGGAGGCTTTTGCAGACATTTTCGTCTCTCCTGCATCCAGTGACACCACAATTAGCGACCTTCCTTGTTTGACAAGTCACAGCACCATAACCACTTCCTACGGTTTAGCCTGCCAGATGGGTGAGGCAGATTTCACTCTTGAGGAGCTGCGACACGCGCTGAGCCTCTCCAAACGACCGCACTGCTCCAGGCGCAGATGGTGTGACGTACTAAGCATTGCGGAACGTTGATAAGAGTTTCCATGACCGTATATTTGACGAGTATAATGAGGTATGGAGAACAGGTGTAATCCCTGCTGAGTGGAAATCGTCCGTGGTAATACCAATTTTAAAGCCCGGGCGTCCTGCAAAGGATCTCAAGTCCTACCGACCAATATCCCTAACTTCAAATGTCATCAAGTTAATGGAGCGAATGGTCTTGTTTTGCTTAGTTGTCAGGCTAGAGGAGCTGAATTTTTTCCCTGATGTCATGAGTGGCTTTCGTCGTCGCCGTTTGGTTCTGGACAGCATATCAGACCTTGTCTCAGCACTGGAATTTGCTAAAGAAAACAAGCATTCCGCCTACATGTTGTTCCTAAACGTACAGCAAGCTTTCGATTCAGTTCCGCATAAGGCGATTATTTTCGCTCTGGCAACCGCGAAATTTCGGGTCATCTGCTCCAATTTGTGCATAATTTTCTATCGGGGCGCCGGATGAAAGTGCGTGTCGGAGGACTAACTAGTGAATACTGAAATGTGAAGTGCGGTGTTACACATGACAGTGTATTATCGCCGCTTTTGTTTAACGCGGTACTCGCCGTGCTTCCAAGTCGTTTGCCTCGAGACACTGACTTCCCTGTGAGCATAGCTGTCTATGCCCATGACATTGCTCTGTGGATAAGCGGCCCTTCGCACCTTGGTCCGCGGCTTCGTGCAAGATTGCAAAGAGCTCTTAACGCTACTTCGGAGTACTTAAGTGAAGTTGGCCTGCTCATATCACCTGCTAAGTCGGCTGCAATAGCATATCACCCTAAACAACGCGCTCGTCGAACAATGAGCCGACTTTATCTTAACGAAACGCCTATAAACTGGTTGCGACAACACCGTTATTTGGGGTTAATTGTGGATGATCGCATCTCTTGGCCTCCTGCCGTTAAATCTGTACGACGAAAATCGCACTCCCTCCTTAAGTATGTGGCCGCCTTGACTGCTCGAGGTGCTGGTTGCGACCAAAGAACGGCTCTTCAGGTGTACCAGTCATTTGTACTCTCAGGCATGCTGTACGCATTACCAATTTTGAACATACCACCTAGTTTGATGGCCCAACTGGACGGAGGTCATCGCGTTGCCCTTCGACTAATGCTTGGATTACCTTGTGAGGCGCAGTCTATTGCATTACTCACTGACGCACATCAGTTACCCCTGAGGCTGCAAGCAGGTCAGAGAGCTCTGTATCATATTGAGCGTCTGCACCGCGCATCGAATGGTCAATCGCTCCTTGATCGTCTCATTCAACGCCCGTTGTCACGCATGGGAAAAATGGCGGCATTATTTATGAATATCCCTACCGTTTCTGAACATACTGCTGCAGATACGCCTCCGCCTCCAAAAGGTATCACAATCCCTGACACGCACAAAAAGTCTGATATGGCTGTTTCGGCAATATTCCAATTGGCTCAGTCTCACTTGTTCGAAAACTTTCCAGATTATCTTCAAGTTTTCACAGATGCATCTGTACACAACGACGGTCAAGGCACCTCCGCAGCTTTTTTCTACCCTTCAACTCAAGTACGACATATCTTTCAAGTACGTCACCCAACTTCGTCAACAACTGCGGAACTAGCAGCGATTAATGTTGCACTGAAATACGTGCAAGAGGAGTTAATTACATTGAAGGTTGTCATCTTTACGGACTCCCGTGCTGCCCTTAGCAGGTTACAACGCAAGGAGCTTGATTGTCCACTTGTGTGCAACATTACTGACTCTGGGAGCAAAATTACATCACGTGGGGTATCTCTCGTTGCTCAATGGATACCTTCACACGTAGGAATCGCCGGAAATGAAGATGCTGATCGGCTCGCTTCACGTTGCGCTCATAACAGCTGTGACTCCCCAGAAATTTTGTTCAAGCTTGATGACGCTCGTCTGCTGATTCGTCGCCACCTACTCAAGCAGCATCCAGATCAGCGCGTCGCAAATGGAACGTTCCCGCGCCGTGTTCGTGGTCGAGGCTTGCCTCGTCGCGCTAGAGCACAACTGCTCAAGCTGAGGGCTGGTTGCGTGAACGTGCACGAACGTTTATACAGACAAGGGCGTGTGGCAAGTCCATTGTGTACGTCTTGTGGCTGCTACGAGACACTTCAGCACCTTATATTTGAGTGTCCCGCTTTCAGTACGCGGCGCATGTCGCTAGTCAGAAACTATCATCTCCTTGGCCTGCGGTGTGCGACACTCGAGGAATGTTTATACCCCAGTGGTTGTGCATCTAAACGTGATCAGGCCCATCGCGCCCTACTAACCTTTCTAGAGTTAACTAACTTAGGTTCATGTTTGTAGCGTGAACATTCAACATTCTGTCGTAGCGTGACCTTCAGTGACCGGCTATACTGTGTGTGATCAGTACTGTACCCTAACGCTTCTTCCTTCGAAGATGGGAGGTGGCGGATTCAAACACCTTGTAGTGTATATTGTGAACCGAGTACCGGTGAAACGGAGATTGCGTGCAGCTGTACTTGGCGTCTCATCGTGGAGAGCACAATTAGCCGCATAGCGAACTAGCCATGGATGTGGTTGATAATTGTGGAGGCTGTTCGACGCGGCGTCACTTTAATTTCCCGCTGCAGAGTCGAAACTCGGCAGAAGAACGTGCGTAGTGTACTGTGTTCTACTTTAGACTTTAGATTTGTCCTGTTGCTCTTCCTTTCCTCTTTCCTCCTCTCCTTTCTATCTTCCATTGCTGTGTTGCTGTCACCTCCCTTCAGAAGAGTAGGCAGTCGTTGTGCCCCTTCCGGTGGCAGTTGCTAGCCTGCCCCTCGCTTTCCATTTCCTGTTAACTGTGTATATGTGTATATGTGTTCAAAACAAATAATAACGATAATTCGCGGAACCCACGTGCGTGCTTCGTTTCCGGTTATTGGCCGATACAGCAGATGTGAACTCGTCCTGCACTTTGCTGTAGTCGCCTAAACTGGGCCACAAAATAACTACAAGGTAAACTCCCTAACCTCAAACTGACTACTTGTATTCGTGTCGTGTTTGTGTCAGCCAGAGGGGATTCCTGTATACCACGCCAGTAGTGCGCGCTGTGAAGATTAACTTGTGCGTTTCTGGATAAATTACCTCATCCCTCCAAAGCACGCGAGTGAGAAAGTCCGGTTCTTCTTCACATTGCGTGAAAATCTAATCGGGAAAGTCAAGTCTGTTTTCAAAATCTTGGTCTTCAAGTTTTCGATGAATATATACATGGTACAGGTGCACGTGACCTTTCTTTGAAATCTTCCACACTGATGATCTTGAGGTTCCGGTTTCCCCACTGGCGTCGCGCACACTAGCGTGAGGGTTAGCAGCAAAGAATGCCAAAACATCCGTTTCTACTTCTTGAACTACCGTGGCAGTCCTCTGTTGCTTTCTTGTTGAAGATATCCGTCTCGCGAAGAACTTCGTACGTTCTAAGTATTGTTGACGGACTAGGGCGTCCTCCACAATGTCACATCCGGAACAGCTTGGCTGCCTTCCTCTTGTCGTCGTGCGCCGCCCCCAGAGCCAGGACCATTTTAACCTTCCGTTCATTCGTGAAAGGCATCACTGTCTTCTTGAAGAGCAGGTCACTGGCGTGGTACCGTTGAGATCTCCGGTTATTATATACGCATTGACACGTCAAGCAAAAATGATTCGCGTAATCGACAACGGCATATGCTGGCCGTACAGATCCGCCAAAACGCATTAGATGCCTTAGCATTAGCCTGAGCAAGGTTTGTTTCTATTGCTACAGGGAACAAAAGGAGCATACGTTCCGGGCGTGACTATCTACGAAACAAGATGAATGCGCAAAAATTACGTTCCCAAGTGCGCCGCCATGGTTTCCCGGCTTCGAAATCCCCCCCTGCGGCTCCGCTACGCTTATCAACGTGTCAGCAGCGTGTTATGATGCCGCGACTATCACATAGCGTTAAGCCCTGGATCGAGCTGCCGCAGCTATAGTAAAGCCTTGTGTCCGTGGCTGTTCGTTTGCGAGCGCTTCAGTAGCCGCGCATAATTGCGTATCTATTTCGCACACGTGTGGAATTTGATTGAAGCGCACACAAGACGGAGCACGCGCCGTCCTGTCTACCTGCCTATTTGCGTCCCCGTCTTACGTGCGCTTCAAATATCAAACATGAACGTCAACCAACTAGCCCAGCTCGCCATCTTATTTCAATATATTTCTATTTCGTATTTTGGATGTATCGCGCGCTTTCGTTTTTTCTCAGAAAAACAAACGAGGTAAGCTGACCACGAAACAAATGCTTGATTCGGAGGTTACTTTGAGTGCCCTACAACTTTGCAATTGATATGTTTGCGATTCAAACAAAATTAAAAAGTTTAATAGTTAAAATCAATTAATTATTACTTCGTGATGAGAAAATACTGGCTGTAAGTACACACGACTACGTCTACTATGCAGTCGGTACGATTTCTCTAGAGCTCTTGTTTTTTTAAATCTTGGTCCAAGTTAACTGGGACACCCGGTATAGACTTCGAGGAATAACTTTACTCTAGCCGAGCTCGAGCTATGACATCAAAGATGCGACGCGCGCTGAAGGTTTGTACAGATGAGGCAGATGAAAGTAACAGTTACATATTGCGCCCGCAATGATTCCCCCTCGCCGTGGAAGCTTAGCCGCGTGGGAGTATTATGCAATGCGCCGAGTATTATGGTCTTAAACGAGACATGCACTATCTCTGTCCCGCGGCAACGACAACCGGAAGGAGTACGAAGTGGCGAGACGCGTTAATTAGCTGGGGATATCTGCTCACTGACTCTGTAAGGTCCAATAAAACGACTGAGGAATTGGTTCCATAAGCCGAGATCAACCAACATGAATCATTAGTTCGTAGCTTGTTTGAGGGCATTAATGTCGCTACCCGCCGTGGTGGCATAGCGGCTTCGGCGTTGCGCTGCTAAGCCCGAGAGCGCGGGGTCAAATCCCGGCCACGCCGGCGGCGCGCATTTCGATGGGGGGCGAAATGCAAAAGATTAAAGAACCCCAAGTGGTCAAAAATTAACCGGAGTCTCCCACTACAGCATGCTTCATTATCATATCGTGGATTTGGAATGTAAATCCCCAGAATTTAAATTTTAATTAATGTCACTGGCGTGAGCACTCAGTCACGTGATAGCCCCGCTCAAGACTAGCAAATCCTGGCTGTCCGGCGCGCACGCGACCGGGCCAGTGGGCTAGGCCGGCCGGTCTCGACGTGGTACTAGCCGGGCGCACGACGAGTTCGTGTCCTCGCCGGACCAGCAATGAAGTTTCTTCACACACTCACTTAGTCACATGGTATTTTTTCAAATTGCTCAAGATTTATTTGCAGCCAGGAAAAATTTTACCCGCAGAAGCTATCAGCATGGGTTCAAATAATTTCTATATTTCTCAATAGGCTCTACAACTTCTCCTTGTAGGTCTTGCGTTTAAATCAATACTTTCAGAGTTGTCGAACTAATTATTGTTGATTTTAACCTTTGCTCATAGTAAAAAAAGAAAAACATTGAGTTGCTTAAGGTTACAGTGAACTATATTAAGTTTTTTTTTTTTGCATTCTCGTAACGCATGCACGGACTTTTCAAAGCTTGGCACGAATTACTGTATAAGCGCATCTGTGCGAGTGCATCTGAGGATATGCTGTTCCTTTGTTTGATTAGTGCCATTGTCATAGTACAGCAGATACAACCACCTTTCCTTTGTTTCTGATTTAGAAGCTTCTCCATTGACATGACATCCGGTTCACGACAGGCCTTGATTCTTGGCAAAAGCAAGAATGAGCATGCGCGGCTTGCGTTAGAGGCCTACCACATAAAAAGACAAGGCGATAATTGCATCAGTGACACATCTTTGTCCCTGCACCCATCTGAATTTGAATTCCTACGTTTGCGTATGTGATAATTTGGCAGATCTCAGTAACGTAATCTGTGCGCCTGCGCGGTTGTGTGGCCTAGGGTTTATATATGCACCGACAACGAAGAAATAAAGAAGTTAGTCAGCGCCAGTGTGTGTCGTACTTCCTTTTGTGGTTCGTCTTAGGTGTTTGCGCTGTAAACTTAAGTTCAGAACTGCGGTGTGCTTGCGCAAGCCCATAGCTTGTGATAAAGCGTTGCGCATTGCTCGCAGTGTGGGCATTTATAGGAACACAGCGCAGGTTTACATGGCGCGGTAGAGACTCAAGTGAGGATTTGTGTTTGTTTGGAGTTTTCGCCATATTACGGCTTCCTCTCGCGCCAGAGCATTATGAGGTGGTGGTAGTGTTCTTCGTGAAAGGCGACAGTGTTCTAGGATGTGCGGGTAGGTTAAGGGTATGGGCTCGCGGTGGAACTGCTCGGCGTGACCCTCTCGCGGCTCCCGGTGTGCATGCTCTCGGGCGTAGGTGTGTGCCTGCTGATTGCCGTGTAAGGACTCATGCCGTGGAGTCCACACTATTTGTACATATGGCAGGAGCTGGTGCACCCCATCAGAATGTGATGTGCGGCCCTAGAAATCTTGGCACTGGAAAAATTTGTGCATGCTGTCTGAGAGTCCGTGAGAACTATGACGCACTCCCAGTGCGGTCTCGTCGTGATGGCTAACGCTATAGCTAGTTCCTCTGCCTCTGCAACGCTCGCTCTGGAAACCGATGACGCATTTATTTCGGTCTCGTGATTGTCGACTACGCTGGTGGCAAATGCAATGCCTCTTGATGTGCTGGCCGCGTCTACGTATAAGACATTGAGGTGGTTCTCATACTTCCTCACGAGCGCCTGCGCTCGGGCATGTCGCCGTCCGATGTCGAAGGTTGGGTGCATGTTTCTGAGTATTGGTGAGACGTGCATAGTTTCCTGTATTCATGTTGGGATTTTTGTGAGTGCGCTCGTCTTCCGTACGAAATATCCAAGACGTTTCAAGACGCAGTGTCCTGCTGCTGTGCGTTGTAGTCTTTGCTTTTGGTTTACCAGGTGGGCCTCTGTAATTTCTCCGTGCGTTGTTTTACACCCCTGTCTCCTCGAGGCGAAAAGTAGCCGTTCCAGATGGGAGTCCGAACGCTTGTTTACACTCCTTGCGTATCAGCTGGTCGAGTACCTCCGCTTCCACATTGTTGAAATTTAAATATTGTACCGACTACGCAATGAGGCTCACAACCAGAGCCTGCACTAATTGGATCAGGTCCTGTTCTTTGAGTCCCCTCTTCCTGCTGGTAATACGTTGCATCATGCGCAAGACCTGCGTGGTCGTGTATTGTAACTTCTGTACGGCGTATCCTCCGCCCCCGTCCTTTTCTAAGTGTAAGCCGATCGAGGATACGAATTCTGTTCACTTTGGGGATTTCTCTAGGACCTTTTCGCAGGTGGATGGTTGGTGCCTGGGTTGTTGATCGTCCTCGTGAGTGCTTCCCGATTATGAAGAGATCCGACTTCTCGGGCGCACATTGCAGTGTTCATGTCTCCGCATATCTTGCTACGACGTCCACTGCCTCCTGAAATGCTTCTTGTTGTTTTCCTATGGACCCTCCGCACGTCCATATCGTGATGTCGTCTGCATACAAGGTATGTCTGATCCCCGAAGTCGTAAACGCTATCTTTGCTGAATGTTGCATCGTTCATCACACGCCTACCATCCTCAACTAATGGTTTGATGGAAAGATTTAACCTTGGTGACCTGCTCACCAGTTACGTCGCCTTTGATCACACTAATTGGGACCTTATTTTGTCATTCATCACGTACACCTACACCACTGCACCGCAGGCGACCATAAACTTTTCGCCATTCTTATTCTTGTATGGCCACGAACCTTCTACTACACTCGACACCAATCTTCCGCATAGACCCGACTCAACCGACTGTACTCCCATCTCTGAAGCTGCCTGCCGCGCCCAGGAATGCCGTCAGCTCGACCGTTCCTTTACGACCGTCGACCAATGGCAACAAAAATCTAGACGGGAAGATGACCACCCACATTGTCACTTTTTTCCAGACTGCCTTGTGTGGCTTTGGGTTGCACCTGTTCCTGCTGGCCTCTCATCCAAGCTTGTCTCCAAATATCATGGATCCTACTGTGTTGTAGTGCAGACATCGTCTGTGTACTATATGGTCGAGCCTGTCACGCCACCTAGGGACCAAAGCTGTCGTGGTCGTGAAACCGTCCACGTACAGCGCCTGAAGCTGCATTACGACCCACTGATACTATGTTCACCATGAGTCACCAGGGTGGCGCCTTTTCCGATGGGGGGTGATTGTAGTGAAGAGGAATACCCGGCGCGGCAGCCACATCGAGAATCTCCGGGGAGGCGCGAGTTTGAGATTGCCTGGGCTGCCCTGGTTGAAAAACGCTGCCAACGCTTTTTGCTGCTCTCGTGTCCTGTCCTTTGCTCGTTCTAGATTACATATATATAAAGATAGATAGATATAAAGCAAAACGCAGTGAATAATGAAGCACATACAAATAGCAGAAGTTCGCATAAACGTGTACGAAGTCAGATAGTGAGCACGTTCACAATAAATGGTCTTTCAAAAAAGCTGCATAAAGTCACCATCTGTCAAAAAATCACAACGAGCTGTGACAGCACATCTTTGTTTCTATGAACACGACCAGGGTCCAAGGGCCTTCTCCAAAGAAAAAGGACTCCTGTCTAGTGGATTCAAGCTGCTGCGCGGCGTCTCTCGCTGGCGCTCGTATTGCGGACACTCGATGAGCATATGTTCCACAGAAGCATCCGGAGCTTTACAGTCAGCGCAACCAGCGGACGGCCTCTTCTTGATCCTATCTAAGAACCAAGGTGTGTACACCTCCAGACGTAGTCGGTGTATGAACGTGTCAAAGGTATGTTCGATGCGCAATCACTATCAACAAGTACCTTACCTGACGAGTGGAAAGAGGGGAACATTGTCCCAATCTTCAAATCAGGTAACGTAGACTCCCCGATGAACTACAGCCCAATGTCATTAATTAGCGTGCTGGATTGATTGATGATTGATGTTTATTGGCGCAAGGGCATCTAAAGCCAAAGAGCGCCAGGACATCTGTTTTGGTTTAGTAAAATTGTGAGTTTAGGGCTATGACTTAAAATAAGGGCTGTATAGAGGCGTACCCGTAAGATAGATCTATAAATACTAGTGCATGAATTCTAAAATAATTACTAAGATAAATATACGGCCTTAATTGCATTTGTTACAGGCGCACATGTTAAATTATTGTGGATTGCCCGTGTCCCTTGCTGTAGAATTCTTGCTTACACAAAAAGTGCGAGAGCTCAGACATGCTTTTGTGCATCAGACTATATCTCACCTGTTAGGCACAATCTGATGGTTAGAGTGATATGAGATGATGTCTAGAAAGCTAACTTCTGCAAGACAATTAAGCACTCTTTTAAAGTTAAAAAATGCATCCTCTGATAAGAGCATTGAGGGATGGGGGGGGGGGTATATGATGTGAGTAAAGCTCCCTAAAATGAGCCACTCGCTCTCTGTGAAGTTCAGGACATTCTTGAAGAAAAGAGCGCTACGAAGACGCGGACTAAAAGAGGAACATGTACGACGGACAAGCGCCTTGTCCGTCGTACATGTTCTTCTGTTAGTCCGTGTCTTCGTAGCGCTCTTTTCTTCAAGTCTGCAATACCAACTCGCCCACATCAACCTTCTGCTGCTTCAGGACATTGAATGAGGACATGTAGGACGGTTAAGTTCTCACCGCAGCGAGTGCACGTCGGTGGGTCAATTGCAGTCAAGAGGTATTTGTGTGTGCCATAAGTGTGTCCTATTCTGAGTCGTGCAAGGGTGACTTCGGTGTGTCTAATGTTAGGGTTGGCGTCTGGCACCACGCGCAGAAAGGAATTTCAAGCGATCTTCTCTCACCCTGCCTCGTCGAAATGAGGCGTGACTTCGCCTGCTATGGTTGGCTTCCCGAACCTCGTGCAGAAAGAACTTTCTCTCACCCGACCCTCTTCCACCAGGCCTCGTCGAAATGAAGCGTGACTTCTTAATTCGCCATGACCATTTCGAGTATCTGCCGGTCTGGCGGAGGCCCCGTAGTGTACAGGCCTCTTTTGTGTGTGTGTGTGCGACTTTGGAGGGACCCGTTCCTCGAACTGCCAAAGGGAGAACTTCCACAAACCAGCAACCCACGAAAGAGACGGACAAGCGTCTACAATTCCAGGAGACGGGACGCCCTCCTCCTTTCAGCAGGCTCGGTATAACCAGAGGAGGAGTGGCCCTCTCTCTGTGCCGGTCACGTGACGTCGACGGAAGCAAGATCTCTCCCACAATTTTAGAGAGCCTATTTAAGGGGCACCGAAATGTACTTTTGATCACTTCATTCACTTCTCTTCATTTTCACCAACCTTTGAATAAACCGTGCAAGTTTCGCACTAGAAATCGTCTCGCCCTTGCTTGGTCGCTATGGTCTACCGGATGCCTGTAGCCCGCCGACAACGCCATGCTACCGAATAAGTTACGTCGGTCGAGCTTCGATAGGCAGGCGCCGCTACTACGCGGCAGCAGTACGATACGCTCCCCTGGAGTACGCAACACTATCAAGCTTCAGTGGGAAAGATTTGGTTAACTGCGCTTTAAGCAGATGCAGCTTATATTCAACTTCCTTGTCCCATTCAGCTTGCCGATGATTACGGGGCGCCTTTCGTACCACAGGTTTCATGTCCACAACAGGTATCCAGCTTACAATAACTGTATCCCGATGAGCCGCTTGTCCAGCATTTTTGTCCGCCATTTCATTGCCGGCGATCCCAGAGTGGCCTGGCACCCAGCATACAACAAGAACAAGCTTTTGTTTATACGCTACGTGAATGTGTTTAAGGAGCATGTTTAATACAGGGTTTCGGCTTGCTTTGCCACAGGACAGGGCTGTAACAACGCTTAAACAATTTGTGTATATTATAGATTTTTGTATTTTGTGCTGTACTATGTACTCAACAGCTATCAGAATACCGTACGCTTCTGCTGTAAAGATGTTGCTATGGTTATGCAAGGTTTTAGAGTTGGAGAAGTTTGGGCCATGGGCTGCACATGATACCGAAGTTGCAGACTCATTAATTAGCGTGCCTTGCAATATCATGCTGCATGTCATTTACTCCCATATTACGAACTTCTTAGGCTATATGTATTGCTTTCCTTCCTGTCAACTCAGCTTTCTTGAAGGGCCCTTCACCAGGTCCCATAGAAAATTTTGATTATACGCTGAAAATTGTTACGCGTTCTTTAGGAAGCGTTCTGCTGGCAAATTTTTTTCAAATCGGCTAATTGATATCCGAGATCCCATGATTTCAGGAGGCGAGTTCCACTGCATAACGAGACTCTCTCCACTCGCCCCGTCTAGCCTCCGGAAGAGAAAGTGCTTGCCTATGTTCTCCCATACTGAACCTCGAGGACTGCGTGATGCATACGTCACGGGCCCCACCTTCGCTTTTTTCTGTCCTCACTTTTGTTTTTTTCGGCGCTGCGCACTGAGTGCTGTGATTGTCTGGTTTCGCGCAGCGCACGATTTTGCGTGTGGTGCACAGCGTCGCCTGACTAGCGGTATAATTCAGTGCTACACAAATACTGAGGCCGAACAAGCGGATGGCAGAGCATGATCACGCTCTGGAACACGGTAGAAAATGGCATAGTTTCGGTACCTGCGCACGTGGCCGCGCGACCATTGGAACACGCAGGCGAAGCGGAAGTAGGTCTCTCTTGCTTCGGTGTGAAGTAAAACAAAAACACGCAGATATTTGGTTTGTGTGTTTTATTATTTCTCTAAACTTCAATTCGTGAATTCAAGCAACAGATCACACAAATAACCGATGTTGCAAGGAATAATTCTCGAAGTCACGTGTCACCACGAGCGACGTCACACTGTGGACACGACTACGTAGGCGCAGGGACACAATGTCACTGTCCGGCTTGGAGCGCAGCCGCCGCGAGGCAAAGGGAAAACGGCGTTCGGATTGAAATTTCAGACGTTTCCGCGGTGCGTAGCGGTGTAATTCTTTGCAAACACGATCGTTAGCGCGCATTGTATGCTCTGCGCCTGTCAGCTCAATATGGCCAAAGCTGGTGAGGGGCCCTTTAAGGGATTTTCATGCGAAACGTAGTTAGCACTCTTCGATCACTACTTGCATGTTAACCTTGATAATTTATTTATGTATTAATGTATTTATTTATTTAGATACTCTCAATGGCTATTGCAGCGTTAGAGAGTGGAGTGGTGTTACATGTTCAAAATGGCAGCCTTGAATGATGCATGCTCAGGGTTCCTGGCGTTGGAGGCAGGGAGGTGATTCCATTCGCATGATGTCTTCGACACGTAGGAATGGAAGTGCATGTTGGTCTGGCAGAGCGGCACTTGAACATTGAAGTTATGGTCGACGCGGGATGAAAGGTAACAAGGTGGCGAGAACAATGTGCGTTTCAGTTGATCCTTCAAGCTGATCCTGTCTTTGCAGACTTTGCTAAATTTTTTGATAGGATGCTTCATCAACCCTTGCTCCTTAAACTATGAGCCTTAAATTTACATACCAGCATAATACGATAGCTGGAAGAATTTTTCGACTAACCACTCCTAGTTTGTCGTAATGAACAATCACTTGTGTAATCTTCCCATTAAATCAGGCGTTACTCAGGGGTCTTTTTTAGGGCCACTTCTCTTTCTGATATATAATAATGATCTACTTCTGCAAATATCCAGCCATAATCGCATGTTCGCTGATGACTGCGTGGTTTACCATTCCATATCTAATACCACTTTTCAATCTTCTGAGAATGCTTGTCAACCTCACTAGATCGCTAATTGCCAGTTGTCAGGCACCAGCAGGGTCAGCCGCAGAACAACTTTTGGATGCCCTCGTTCCAGTCCTTTACGGCATCCTCTAGACTTTTTACGTGAAATAATCTTATCGCTTGTCAGCAGCCTCGTCCCTTTGTACTGCAATTGAATGTCAGGTCGCTGAGACCGCGGCACGCGGATCTATAGTCATTCGACTCATCGCTATAAAGACTCCACCAGATGTTACAGCGCTGATCTTAGAGGCACCATCTCAATACTGTCTGTTCAAACTGATGAGTGAGTGTTTAGGACAAGCTACAGTACAACGAGGACTTAAGCTTTTGCGGTTCCACACATGTCGACGCCGCGCTTATAGGCGGTGTTGTGATCGGCCGTTCGCCCCGCGACACCCCTCGGTCACGGCTCACACGATTATGGGGGAAAGGGCCACCGGCCTCGTCGGTATGGTTCTCGACACGGATGAGTCATGGCCACCGCGGGAGTGCCTCGTTCATTAGAGGTTTCAGCGATTAGCAATGATACGGCTGTCACCTGTCAGCAGCACGAACTGGCGTGTCCAAGTCAGAGATGCGCTCAGTATGACCCGGCCCGCTCAGTATGACCCGCTTAGTATTATACTCTCAGTGTACGATCCTGTCAGTGTACCTCCGGAGTGGTGGGACCTGGTACGGCTGGCGTGTAACACCCCGGGCAACAAGGGTCCTCAACCACCATGCCTCATCGAAACGTAGGATGAATTCCTAATTTGTTAGGGTTGTCTCGAGTGGTCGCCGGTCTGGCGGACGCCCCGCAGTGTTTACAGGCCCCTTTGTGTGTGTGCGTGAAAACCCTTTCCGCGAACTGTCCGACTCTAGGGGAGACCCTTTTCCGCCAACCAACGTCGCCTAGAAGAAAGGATCAGCCACTCAACCCGGACCCGCGGGTTGCCGCCAGTAGAGGCAAACAAGTGCAGTGTCGCCTAGGAAAGGGTGAGCAGCCACAAAGCAACCACGGGAACGTGCAACATCGCCCAGGAGAGAAGGAGCAGCCGCAAAACACTAACGGGGACGTGCAACCCAATAGTAACGTCGGTCGAGATGCGAGAAATGGCGTCGCAACAACTGGTTGGCAGCGGGAGGATACGCTGCCCTGGAGACCCTAACTTTCAACGACATCTAAGAGATCGTCGCCTCTTCGTCCCATTGACAACGTTCGGTAGGAAGTTGTCAGGATTCATGACTGCATATGGTGAGTGCATGGCTTTTCTTCACCAAGATATTACTTGGCTTTACGTATTTTTGGGGAAGTACAGAACAGTGATTTTTCTTTAACCGTTAACGGAAGTTTTGAGTACGTCGAGATGGTTATAGAGCGAAGAGTTAGCAGCACTAAGGGCAGCCATGAACTTGAAGGCACTAAAGAAGCCGGAATTGTTTAGCTTGGCCAGAAAGTTGGGCCTCCAAATTGCCGAGAGAGAGAGAGAGAAGTTTAATGATATGAAATGCTGAGAGGTCGGCCTGAGGTATATCCCTCTAGCCAGCTACTCGGCATTGGGGGAAGGGGAAGAGGGAAAGAAAGAGGGAAGAGGTGCATGATGGGTGACGATGACGATAGAAGGAAGGAGTAGAACATATCGCAAGCAATTTGGCATGCTCAAAGTCTGCAATCCAAGCCCGTTGTTTTTAAAAAGTTCAGTAATGCCTGAATGGCCTTGAAACTCGATTGAGGATCTGGCCAAGGGCCTAAAATAACGTCCTCCGACAACGGTGCGCTGCCGAGACATGTAAGGTCGTTGTCCAACCTTTCACGCTCTTCCACGTACTTAAGGCAGTCACAAAGCACATGACCTATAGTCTCAGTCACATTGCACACCTCACAGTGTGGAGACTCGGTGCGTCGCATGAGGTGCACGTATCCGCGCGTAAACGCTACCCCCAGCCTTAGTCTGTGCAGAAGACTGGCACAGCTTCGTTGAAGGTTCGGTGGTAGCCGAAAAGTCATGGCAGGGTCCAATCGCTGGAGTCGTCTGTGGCGATTATCCGGATTGGCCCAGTGCTGTGCTATCAATTTTCGGATGACACTGGAGAGGAGACAGTTGGCGTCCGCTCTTGAAAAAGGAATTGAAAACAGTGACTCTCGTTCTTCGAGCGCTTTCTTCGCTTCGGCGTCGGCCAGTTCGTTGCCCTGTATACCACAGTGACTGGGAATCCACTGAAATGTGATGTGGTGGCCGTTTTCTTGTGCTAAAGTGTAGAGCTCGGCAGTTTGAAGAGCCAACACTCTGTAAGCGCTTTCTTTCAACACCACTCTAAGTAGTTGAAGAGCCGATTTTGCGTCGCTGAAGACTGTCCATATTTGAGGAGGCTGTCGCGAAATATATTGAACGGTCTCTCTGATTGCCACTAGTTCCGTAGATGTTGAAGTCGTCTTGTTATGGAGACGAAATCGTCGAATGACTTGATGCGCAGGCACGACGAAAGCCGCACCAGACGCATACGACGATACCGATCCGTCTGTATACACGCTCACCGAGAAGTCATATTCTTTCGATATATATTGCCGAATCAAAGAGAAAGCCGGAGATCATTCAGGCGATCGAAGCGAGCGGAGCAGGCGACGATGAACTGAAGGAATACCTAGAGAGCATTGCATATAAGGAACAAGAGAGTAAGCGCCTAGAAGTAAAAGAAGAACGCGAGCGGGCAGCACGTGAGGCCAAAGAAGAGCCTGACCTCGAAATGAGGCGCCTAGATATTGAGTTGTTGAAGGCTCATAATACCAGACCTAGCACAGAGGCACGAGAAGGCGAGTGCAGAATGACAGACTTGAGTGCACCCTAAGCTGTAGTAGGGCACAGAGATCTTTTTCTGGAGCAGTTTGAGCGCACGCGTGAGAAGGCAAAATTCGCGAGAAACAACTGGCCGCAACGCTTGCTTACGTTGCTGCCACGTGAGATAGCTGATGTCATTGCCCGCATGGAGAAAGAAGAAGCAGAGGATTTCGATAAAGCCAAAGCGAATCTGCTTAAAAATTATAGGTTATCAGCAGAAGCATTCAGGCGAAAATTCGAGAGGTCGAGAACAACAAAAGTGAGTCATGCTCAGATTTCGCATACACCTTGGAGGTAAACCTGAAAGAATGGCTCAGAGAAGAGGGTGCACTCGGCGACGCTGAAAAGACAATGCCGTGCGTTGCATTAAAACAGTTCTGCCGCCGCTTTCCAGAAAACATCAGGTATTGGGTTCAGGATGGGTCAGGCGTGGACACTATCACGAGAGCGGCCGATCTCGTTGAGGAGTACGTAACTCGCCGTGCGTTCGAAGGCAACGAAGCTCCTAAGAAGGATATGAATAAATACGGACCCGGCAAGCCAGAGCCATAGTCAAAGTCGAGTCAGTATAAATCCAAGGAAAGGTCAGATTTGCTGAAAAATAGTGACGAGAACAGCAAGGGAAAGGGGGAGTCACCCGAACAGAGGGTAGAAAGGCAAAAGAAAAAGTTTCGACGCAAAGAAACCAGTAGTTTGCTACAACTGCCACCAAACGGGGCATATCTCCGTGGGATGCGAAAATTCCAAACTAGCATTGATGTCACTAAGTAGTAACGTAGAAAATCTGAACTTGCTAGAGCCATGCATTCGAGACCACGTGGTAAACGGCAAACCGTGTAGAGTGCTTCGCGAATCGGCAGCCACGATGGACGTAGTGCATCCGTCGTGCGTAGAGGAAGGCCAATTCACAGGAGAATGCGCTTCGATAAGGCAAGCCGCAGAGGCCTCCAGTGTTTGTCTCCCTGTGGCCAAGATTCGTATCGAAGGCAATTTTGGAGTACTGGACACTGAAGCAGCCGTCTCGGCACATCTCCCACCGCAGTATCCGTATTTTCTAACGAATCAGAGGATTTGCTACGACGCAAGGGAATCGGGTTTAGAGAGGGAACAGTGCAAGCCCTAACTCATTCCAAGGCGAGGGAGCTCGCGGCCAAGGCAGTGTATGAGTGTCCAGTGGTGATGGAAACAGGTTTGACGGAGGATTCGTCAACCAACACCACACAGGACAGCCCTATAGGAGATATTGTGGAAAGTACACTAGTTAAGGAAGAGATCAGGCAAGCGCCGGAGCCTGAAATGTCTCGAGAGGCAGAATGCAGAAGAACGTTATTGAATGTAAGCCCTGCCGCATTGATTGCTGAACAGGAAAAAGATTCCACTCTGTGGAACCTAAGGCCAGCCGTGAAAGAATGTGTGGCCAAACAGAACGTAAAGTTCCTCAAGAGGGTAGGCGTATTCTATAGAAAGTGCGCCAGTCGAAAGGGAGTGCAATTCGACCAACTCGTAGTGCCGCATCCCTGTCGTGAGCAGCTCCTGCACCTGGTCCACGGGGGCTTTTGGACAGGGCATCTGGGCATTCGGAAAACAAAGGACCGCTTACTGCAGGAATTGTACTGGCCCGGCTGCTTTCGAGAAGTGGAAGCATTCGTAAGAAGCTGCAACACATGTCAACCCATAGGCAAGCCCGGAGATAAGGCTGAAGTGCCAATGAAACGTGTTGCCATTATCACGGAGCCGTTTCGCAGGCTCATAATAGACACAGTGGGACAACTTCCTGCAACGCAATCTGGCTATCGGCATATTCTCACTGTACTATGCCCCGCAACGAAATTCCCAGAGGCGGTGCCCCTCAAAGAACTAAGCTCGGTGGAGATCGCCAACGCGATTTTGTCTATCTTTGCGTGAGTGGGGTATCCCACAGAAACCCAGTCAGATCAAGGATCCGTCTTTACGAGCGCACTGACCTCGATGTTTCTGGAAACGTGCTGTATTAAAATAATTCATAGCTCAGTGTACCACCAGCAGTCGAAAGAAAGTCCACTCAGTCATGAAACGGCTTTTGCGAGTCCTTTGTTATGAGCCCAAAACCGATCGGGAGGTTCGCTTGCTTGCAGCTATGTTCGCGCTTCGAACTGCACCAGACGAGTCAACAGGTTTTTCACCTTCAGAGCTCGTTTAAGATCGCTACCTTCGGTCCCCTTTTCGTGTCGTTCGAGAAGCCTGGGAAGGTCGGGCGGACGACCCTTCAGTTGTGGCATACGTGCTATAGCTGTTAGACCGACTGCACATATTTAAAGAATTAGCAGGGAAGGAAATGCGTGAGGCACAAAGCAATGCTAAGCATTACTATGACAGGACGGCTCGAACGTGATGCTATGAAGTTGGGGAAAATGTAATGATCCTGAAACCCTCACTGAAAAATAAACTACAGGTTCAATGGGAAAGAGCGGTTGACATAATTCAGAACTTATCTGAAACAAACCACGTAATCACGGTACCGGGAAAACGAAGGACACCACAAGTGTACCACAGCAATCTACCTAAACCCTACCGGCAGAGGGAGGCCATTGTGAACATGTCGCTTAACCAACCTGAGGAGATGCCTGTCGACTTTCCGCAGTTAATATCAGTAACGGCGTAAAAGACATTCACGAGACCATTGACAAGCTGGTAGAGCAGGTGGAGTTGAATCCCAAATCAAAGGGCCGAACTGAGGGAGCTCGTGTTTGAATTTAAAGACATATTTTCGGACACACCTGGCAGGACCACTGCGATCGTTCACGATATCGAGTTAACCTCATCGGACCCAGTTCGTTAGAAAGCTTATAGCGTTTCACCTCGTCAACGTCAAGTCATGGCCGCTGAAATAAACAAGATGTTAGAGCTAGGTGTAATTGAGCCAGGACAGAGCGATTATACCCGCCTCCTTATCTTGGTTGAGGTCCCAGGAAAGGAGCCGCGACCATGTATCGACTACCGAAGGCTCAACTTAATAGCGAAGGGCCAGACCTACCCAACACCGCCTATCGAGGAAAGGCTTGAGAAAGTGAGCAGTGCCAATTTCATCTCTACGCTCGACTTAGTCAGAGAGTACTGGCAAGTTCCGTTGACCGAGAGGGCAAGCAGGCTTGCGGCGTTTATTTCCCCGATGGGAACCTTTCGTCCGAAAGTCCTGAGCTTTGGATTGAAGAATGCGCCATATTGCTTCTCTAGCCCTATGGACCACGAGCTACGAGGAATCGAGGACTTTGCATTTCCGTATCGCAAAAACATAGCAATCTTTTCTTCATCATTGGCGGACCATATGCAACACTTGAGAACCGCGTTGTGTCGTCTACGAGAGGCCAACTTAACTGTCAAGGCTCCCAAATGCCAATTAGGGCGCGCGGAGGTAGCTTATCTAGGTGATATAATAGGGAAGGCCTTCGTTGGCCTTCCGAGGTTAAATTGGCCGCAATAGACAACTTCCTGCAACCACGCACCAAGCGGGGCATCAGGTCATTCATTGGCTTGGCACTTTATCACCAAAGATATACCCCGCGTTATTCCGAGATTGCAAGCTATTTAACAGATGCTCTCCGAAAAAGAGAACCGCAAACGGTAAAGTGGTATCACGCAAAAGAAAAGGCTTTTAGTATGCTGAAGAAAGCACTAACGAGGCAGCCAGCGTTGAACGCGCCCGACTACACTAAGCCATTCATTCTTCAGTGTGATGTCAGCGACAGGGGTATGGGGGTGGTGCTTTGTCAAAAGAGAGATGACGAAAGCGAACCTCCCGCACTGTACGCCAGTAGAAAGCTTTCAGTTCGTGAGGAAACATACAGTGCATCAGAAAAGGAATGCGCCTGCGTAGTATGGGCGGTGGAGAAGCTAGATACCTCGCTGGTTCAAGGTTCACCATAAAGACTGACCACTGTTCCCTCACAAGGCTGCAGTCCGTGTCTACAAAAAACGGCCGTCTTTTGCGCTGGAGCTTGGCTCTTGAACAGTACACTTACGATATTCGCTACAAGAAGGGTAAAGTTAACGGCAATGCCGACGGTCTGAGTCGTTTCCTCTAGAGTAGCGAAAGCCTCATGCTCACTCCGCTTACCGTGGCATTCTTACGTTTGTATCTTTTTTCATACGTTTTCTTTATTATCGCGAAGTTGTAGTTGATTGTCAGCTGATTTTAGTAACCACGTCTTAACGCTTTCAAGAAATGGCTGTTTTTAGTGTTTAGGGGGGAATGACGCGTGAAAGAGATAGGAAAGCAGTAGCGGGTTCTCTTTTTTTTTTGTAAAGCCTGGTATATCTTGGGGGAGGGTGGCCTTGTGCTCGTTTACGTTGTGGTTGTGGGTCCGGCCCTGTTCAGGAGTAATTGCTTGCCCAAACAGGAGACAAAAAGTTGCGAGACCGGTTTGCAAGTCCAGTTTCACCGGACCGGACAAGGGAGAAAAGGCACACAAGAGCGCCAAGAGGACTGATGAACGACTCCCAGGAATATACCAGCTACGAACCAAGGGTTCGTCCCTCCGGAAAGAAATTCTGCTGCTGAAACGCCGATCTCTGGCCCAGTGGCTGCTGGCCCCTACGCGTCGGTATCTTCATCCCCGCCGGAGATGCTGTTACGGTTGGCATGTAACACCCCGGGCAAAAAAGATGCTCAAGCACAATGCCTCATCGAAACGGAGGATGGATTCCTAATTTGTTATGGTTGTCTCGAGTGGTCGCCGGTCTGGCGGACGCCCGGCACTGTTTACAGGCCCCTTTGTGTGTGTGTGTGTGTGTGTGTGTGTGTGTGTGTGTGTGTGTGCGTGTGCGTGTGCGTGTGTGTGTGTGTGTGTGTGTGTGTGTGTGTGTGTGTGTGTGTGTGTGTGTGTGTGTGTGTGTGTGTGTGTGTGTGTGTGTGTGTGTAAAAACCTTTTCCGCGAACTGTCCGATTCTAGGAGAGACCTTTTTCAGCGGACCAATGTCGCCTAGAAGAAAGGATCAGCCGCCCATCCGGACCCGCGCGTTTCCGCCAGAGGAGGCAAGCAAGTGCAACGTCGCCTAGGAACGGGGGACCAGCTGTAAATCAACAAAGGGGACATGCAATTTCACCCAGGAGAGAAGGAGCAGCCGCAAAGCACCATCGAGGACATGCTACATCGCCCAGGAGAGCAGCAGCCGCAAAGCACCAACAGGGACGTGCAACATCGCCGAGGAAAGTTGGAGCAGCCGAAAAACACCGAGGGGGACTCAGTGCATGTCACATCATGTTGAAGTGAGCAAGATCCCGCCTACGGTTATAGTGGGCCTATTTAAGGGTCCTCCCAATGTAATTTTTCATCATTCATTCTCTTCTTCTTATCCTTCACCAACCATCGAATAAACAGTGCAAGTTTCACACTGGAAATCGTCTCCGTCCCTGCCTGGTTGCCATGGTCTACCGGATGCCTGCAACCCGCCGACAACGCCACGCTACCCAATAGTAAATTCGGTCGAGGTACGAGAAACGACGTCGCAACAGACCTGATGTTATCGATCCCCTGGCACCGGATTGGGGGAAGTGACTAAACAAAGATCACACACGGCATAAAAAGAGTTACGGACGGCAGGAGAAATCATCACTACAACTTTATCATCAACTTTTCTATATTTCATTGCATTTTTCTGTTTTACTTTACATTTTCTTGTACTTATGCAAATATATACGTGTTTGTCTAACGTCCTGAATATCGGACCCAGCCTCCCGTTCACTTAATCCTCCACGAGGAAAGTGGATCCCACGTCTTCGAACTTTGATTCGCAACATTGGATGGCAGCGGTGAGATAGTTTACCCAGCGCTTCGACTTCGGCATGGTCAGTGCACAACATTTTCTTCTTGAGAGTTGCCAGGCTTAACATGGTTCTTCCTGGTAGCAAGGGTGTTAGAAGCCTTGTTGAAAGATACCTTGTTTCAACACTTATTTCCTTGAGAAACTTGTCTGAAAAAGAGAGGTAGCCATGGATTGGAGGAAGTTGCGCAGAACGGACCTAAACGCCATATGCGGCGAATTCAGGATTGATGGTGGGAAAGAGCTAAAAAGGCGGAGGTCGTTGATGCGATAGAGGCAAGCGGCAGAGATGACGAGGAGATTATGGAGGCTTGGGAGGTTATTGAGGAACAGAGCGAACGCGAACGCGTACGCAAAAAGGAAGAGCACCAGAGAAAGAAAGAGCAGAAGAAGAACCGAGCTAGAGCGTTCGAGGCAGAGAAACCAATTGTGTGCTTTCGGTGCCACGAAACCGGGCATTTGGTGATTGGCTGTTGCTATCGAACAATGACGTTAACATGCGGCTGCCAGAGCCTTGCTTGCGAGACATGATCATAAATGGCCAAAACTGCCGTGTTCTCCGTGACTCAGCGGCTACCGTGGACATAATCCACCCCTCGTACGTGCCTGCGGACAGGTTTACGGGGGAATGTTTATGGATTAGGCAAGTAGCACAAGAGGATAGCGTATGTCTGCCAACGGCAAGGGTACTCATTAAGGATGCGTTCGGAGAGCTAGAAACCGAAGCCACCATGTCACAAAGTTTACCAAAGCAGTATGGTTACCTTTTCTCTAATCGTTCAAAGTAGGTGTTGAGAGAAAGAGGTCTGATCTTTGAAGAATACAAATTACAGGCTCTCACCCGTTCCAAGGCCAAAGAGATCGAAACGCAGCTCCGTGTTTCCGAAAACAAAGAGGCACAGGCACTCGAACAAATAAGGACCGCAACAAATTTAGGAGGCGTTTCGGGCGACGACAATAATTGTTCCAGTCTCCGTGGAGAAGTTAGCGAAGAACAGGAACCCTTTCTGGTGCTTCCCTGTTTGGACGGCTTCCCAGAACTTTCGAAAGTGGGCCCAGAAGTCGTTGCGTCAGAACAAACCGAGGACGAAATGCTCGGGGAATTAAACCCTACGGAAGGGGAGGACCAGGCACAGAAAAACGTGGTTTTTCACCGTCGCCCAGGCATCTTGTACTCTCAGTATAAAGACTCGAACGGAGTTTACTATGACTAGCTTGTAGTCCCACAAAGGAATCGGGCGAATATACTGGAGCTTTGTCACGGGAATGGTTGGGTGGGCCATCTCGGCAATAAGAAAAGGAAGGCTCGCCTAATCAGGGAATTTTATTGGCCAGATCGTTTCAAGGATGTCGGGAAATTTGTGCACTCTTTTGACGTCTGCCAAAGAATCGGCAAAACACAGGCCCAGCGGAAGGCATCTTTAAAGTTGGTGCTACTCATTACCGAGCCTTTCCGCGGGCTGGTCGTGGACGTAGTGGGTCCACTGCCGATAAAGAAATCGGGCTGCCGGTATATATTGACCATAATATCCCCCGCCACGAAGTTCCCAGAGGCGGTCCCTTTGAAGGAACTCACCTCCGCTAACATTGTTGATGGGCTCCTATCGGTGTTCTCCGTGGGTTCTCCGAGTGGGTTTTCCGGCGGAGTTACGAAGTGATCAGGGCAGTGTATTTACCAGCGCACTCGCCCCTACGTTCTTGGAAAAATGTGGCATCTGAATGATACACAGCTCCGTCCGGCATCCCAAGAGTGATTCCGTCGAAGCATGGCATTCCGTCCTAAAAAGAGTCCTACGAGCGCTATGCTATGAGAAAAAAAAAAGAGATTGGGAGGCATGTTTGCCCGCCACAGTGTTCGCGCTTAGGTCGGTACTCCATGAGGCCACTGGATTTAGTCCCGCCGAATTCGTCTACGGGGGGTCATTGAGGTCCCCTCTTCGCATACTGCGAGAATCTTGGGAGGGAAGGGGGGATGATCCCACAGTTGTTGAGTACGTGCTGGGCTTACTCGAGAGACTCCACGTCTGTAAGGAGCTCGTGGAGGCGAACATGACATCGGCGCATTTGAAGACGAAACTTTTGTACGTTAAAAACGCTCGGCAACGTTTGTTTTCGGAAGGAGACCAAGTAATGCTCTTAGCACCATTTAAAGCTAACAAGCTCGCGGTTGAGTGGGATGGCTCTGCGATGGTATTACAGAAGCTGTCAGATACCAACTATGTCATCAAACTGCCCGGTAGCCGAAAACAGGTAAAGATTTACCATTCAAATTTGATGAAGCCTTATCGCCAGCGAGCAGCAGTGGTCCAACTCGCGTTGAATATCCCCGAAGAAATAGAGGCAGACATCGTTATGCCCGGACACGAGTCGGAACCACAGACACTCTCCGTCCTGCTAGACAAGGTCACGCATAGTTCCGATCTGTATGAAGAACAAAGGCAGGAGCATGAACAGGTACTTGTGGAATTCACAAAGGCGTTCGTAGATAGGCCGGGAAAAACGAACTTAGTGAAACACGACATTGAAATAACTTCCAACGAGCCAATTCGTTCCCGACCTTACGACTTTCACCCCCGCCCCCCAGAAAAAAAGAATACTCGCATGCGAAATTCAAAGAATGTTGGATATCGGTGTCATTGTCCCTTCCGAGAGCGAATATACTTCGCCTCTCATACTAGTAGAGGCAACCGGAAAGGAGGCGAGGCCCTGCATCGATTATAGGAAACTGGATGCAATCACAAGGGACCAGCTGTACCTTATTCCCAACCTAGCAGAGAGAATGGAAACAGTTAGCCGAACCCAGTACGTCTCTACACTCGATCTGACGCGCGGCTACTGGCAGGTACCCTTAAATAAATGTGCCAGTCGATACGCCGCGTTCATCTCACCCTTAGGGACTTTTCTACCGTTGGTCATGAGTTTTGGGCTCAAAAACGCGCCCTTTTGTTTCTCGCGACTCGTGGATCATGTGCTCGCCGGGGCAGAGGACTACGTGGTCCCGTATCTCGATGATATTGCGGTCTTCTTGGATAGTTGGGAAGACCACATGGGCTACTTGCGAGACGTCTTGACGCGATTGCGCGACGCTGGGCTCACTATAAGAGCCGAGAAATGTCAGTTCGGCAAATTGTAGGTGGAGTACCTTGGGCAACTTATAGGGCAAGGATACCGGCGACCTCGTGAGATAAAGCTTGCCGCCATTGATAGCTATCCCCGACCCTCTACTAAAACCGATATCCGCGCATTTCTCGGACTCGCTAGATACTACCAGCAGTATATCCCCAACTATTCCAATGTCGCCAGTCCCTTAACCGATAGCTTAAGGAAAGAAGAGCCGACTAAGGACCAGAGGAACGAGATCAAGGAGGGTTCTTCCCTTGCTTTAAAGAAAGCCCTAACCTCTCCACCCGTTTTGAGAGCTCCGGATTATAACCTACCATTCTACTGCAGTGCGATGTGAGTGACATGGGTCTCGGGGCAGTTCTGAGCCAGCGGGACGAAAGTGGACAGGAGCACCCGGTGCTTTTGTTAGTAGAAAGCTTACTGTGCGCATGGAGGCATACAGCACTTCGGAAAAAGAGTGTGCGTGCCTTGTATGGGCCATTCAGAAGCTCCGATGCTACTTAGCCGGCTCCCGCTTTGTGGTCGAGACGGATCACTGTCCTTTGTCATGGCTCCGTAATATGTCAACCAAGAATAGTCGCCTACTCCGATGGAATCTTGCCTTACAGGAACATAATTTCGAGGTGAAGTACAAAAAGGGAAGGGAAAACGGAAATGCGGACGCGCTCCGCCCTCGCTTTTCCTACTCATGGCAGGAATAACTCGCATACCAAACTCAGACCACTGGTTAAATTTAAGTTTCTTTTCTTTTAGTGTTATATTAATGAGTAGTTTATGGCGTGAGTTGAAGACACCTACGTAGGTACGGGAAGCAGTTTTTGTGTGTGTGTATGGGTTTTAATTATTGTTTGTTCATGTATGTTTAAAACGATCGCTATTTGTTTATAGTTTGCCTCAGAGCTCAGTGAGTTGCGCCTTTGAGACACGACAGAGACGAAATTTACCAAAACGTTCGTCACATTACCATTTCTACTTTGTTTAGGGCCTGACATTTAATTTACAAATTATTTTGTTTAGGTTCGTTTGAGCAGTGGCTGCCTATGGCTGCCTTTCTGGCGCTCGCTGGTTCTGACCTCGGAATTAATTATATTACCTGGCATATCTCGGAGGGGGTTTGGGCGCTTGCCTTGTCGCTGCTCGGGCGCTGTGCGGACTTGGTCACTAAAATGCCAGTTCCGAGCCTACGGCCTGCAGCCAAACCTCCCTCCAAGATGGCCATTCGACGTGATTCTCCCGGCGAGCCTGGGATGTCGAGTCGGAGCTGATCCTGCTGAGTGGCCAAGGCTTCTTCAGGGGCACTGATGAGCTTGCCTCTTTCGAGCCCTCTTCCTGGCGGTAGACGGGCTGTTGTGATTGGCCTTTCAACTCTCCTGGCAAGCCCGCGACTTCGAGCCGGAGCTGAGCCTGCCGAGCGGTCAAGGCCTCTTCAAGCAGCACTGATGACCTGTCCCCTTTCGAGCCCTCTTCCTGGCGGTGGACGGGCGGTTGTGATCGGCCTTTCGACCCTCCAGGCGAGCCTGAGACTTCGAGTCGGAGCTGAGGCTGCTGAGTGGCCAAGGCCTCCTCAAGAGGCACTGATGAGCTGCTCTCTTTTGAGCCCTCTTCCTGGCGGTGGACGGGATGTTGTTATCGGCCTTTCAACTCTCTCGCCGACCCTGGGAATTCGAGCTGGAGCTGCGCCTGCTGAGCGACCAAGGCGTCTTCCAGGGGCACCGATGAGCTGCCCCCTTTCGAGCCCTCTTCCTGGCGGTGGACGGGCTGTTGTGATCGGCCGTTCGCCCCGTGACACCCCTCGTTCATGGGTCGCACGATTATGGTGAAAGGGACGACGGCTTCGTCGGGATGTTTCTCGACACGGATGAGTTGTGGCCAGCGCGGGATTGCCTCGTTCATGAGAGGTTTCAGCGATTAGCAATGATGCGGCTGTCACCTGTCAGCAGCACAAACTGGCGTGTCCAAGCCAGAGATACGGTATGACCCGCTCAGTATGACCCTCTCAGTGGCGATCAGCGTCGGCGAAAAGGGCAACCTACCTCCGGATAGGTGGGACCTGATGTCTTCAACCCTCTGGCACCGGATCGGGGAAGTGACTAAACAAAGACGACAAACGGCATAAAAGGAGCTACGGACGGCGGGAGAAATCAGCAACTACCACTTTATCAACTTTTCTGTATTTATTTGCATTTCATTGTTTTACTTTGCATTTTATTGTACTTATGTAAAAATATACGTGTTTGTCTAACGTCCTGAATATCGGACCCAGCCTCCCGTTCGCTCAATCCTCCACAAGGAAAGTGGATCTCACGTCTTCGAACCCCGAGTCGCAACAGCGGGCACAACATTCTAAACGTCGCGCTGACTATATTTTGTATAAACGCATTGCTGCAGCCATACGGCCACATACAAAACTGCTTCGTCGCAAGAGCTGGACAGCCTCATGTAGTTCGCTGCATACTGGAAGTGGTTTTGGAAGTGTATAGCGCATACTGAAGGCTTTCTGCGCTCCCGAAATCTGCAAGAATCCTGCGACTGCATTGTGCATAGCGACTGGCCAGTCATCCGAAATTCTAGCGGAGGCATTTGCAGACGCTAACTGCTTCCTATGGTGCTGCCTGCCAGGTCGACAGGGCAGACTTCAATCTTCAAGAACTGCGACACGAGCTCAGCCTCTCCAAACGCCGCACTGCCCCGGGTGAAGACGGGGTGACGCACCAAGCATTGCGGAACATTGATGAAACTTTTCGTGACCATGTATTGGACGACTTTAATGAAGTATGAAGAACTTGTGTAATCCCTGCTGAATGGAAATCTAAAAAGGCGGCAGCGCAGAACCGACACGGATGGAGAAAAGATGACAAGGACGTCTCCGACTGTGTCTCTTTTGCGTTGCCGCCTTTTCAAATATGTACCAACACGCCCAATACGCCACATTATTGAATGGAGGTTGTACATTACTATACCGATTTTAAAGCCCGCGTACACTGTAAGACACTTCAAGTCCTACCGGCCAATTTGCTGGTAGTTAACGGAGCATATGGTTCTGTTTCGCCTAGATGTCAGGCTAGAGAAGGTGGATGTTTTCTCGATGCCATGAATGGCTTTCATCGCCGCCGTTTAGCTCTGGGCAGCATTTCAGACCTTGTCTCAGCGCTTGAACTTGCTAGAGGAAACAAGCACTCCACCTACATTTTTTCCTAGACATACAGCAGGGTTTCGACTCGATCCCACGTAAGGCAATTGTTTTCGCTCTTGCAACCGCGGGTATTTCTGCCCTTCTGCTCCACTTTGTGGGCAATTTTCTATCGGAGCGCCGGATGAAAGTGCGTGTCGGAGGAATAGCAGGTGAATCCCACACTGTGAAGGGTGGTGTCCCACACGGCAGCGTTTTATCGCTGCTTCTCTATAACACCATACTCGCCACGTTGCCAAGTCGCTTGCCTCGGGACAGTGACTTACGGGACAGTCCCCTTTGGGCATAGCTATCTATGCAGATGATATTTCTCTTTGGATAATCGGCCCTTCGCACTTTGGTTCATGGCTGCGCAAAAGCTTGCAAAGAGCTCTGAACAAGACTTCAGAGTACTTGGGGGAAGCTGGCCTGCAGATATCACCCGCGAAGTCGGCTGCAATAGCATATCATCCTAAAGAACGCGCTCGTCGAACAATGAGCCGACTGTATCTTGACAAGACGCCGATAAGCTGAATGCAACAACACCGTAATTTGGGCTTAATTTTGGATGATCGCATCTCTTGGCGTCCTGCCATTAACCTTGTACGACGCAAATCGCAATGCCTCCTTAAGTATGTGGCCGCCTTGACTGCTAGAGGTGCCGGCTGTGACCAGACAACGGCTCTGCAGGTGTACCAGTCATCTGTGCTCTCAGGCATGATATATGCGTTACTAGTCCTGAACGTTCCACCGAGTTTGATGGTCCAACTGGAACGAGATCGTCGCGTTGCACTCCGACTAATACTTGATTACTGCGTCAAGCGCAATATGTTGCATTACTCACTGAAGTGCATCGCTTACTCCTGGGGCCGCAAGCAGACCACAGAGCTCTATATCACACTGAGCGTCTGCACCGCACATCAAATGGTCAGTCACTCCTTGACCATCTGATTCTCCGCCCGTTAGCTCACATGGGAAAAATGACGGCAATGTTTATGAGGATTGCTGGCAGTTCTGAACATGCTGATTCAGTTACGCCTCCGCCTCAGCAAGATATGAAGAAACACGTATTCCACATTTTTATCTAATAATACCTCACATACACAAAATATATGATATGCCTGTTTCGGCAATATTCCAATAGGCTCAGTCATACATGTTCGCAAAATTTTTCAGATTATATTCGAGTATTCACAGAGGCATCTGTACAAAGCGACGGCCAAGGCACCTCTGCAGCTATTTTCTACCCTTCGACTCAAGTACGACGTATATATCATATACATCATCTAGCCTCATCAACAACTGCAGAGCTGGCAGCGATTAATGTTACACTGAAATACGTACAAGCGGAATTAACCACATCGAAGATTGTAATCTTTACGGACTCCAGCGCTGCCCTTAGCAGATTACAACGCAGTCATATTGATTGTCCAGTTTTGCGCAGCGTTACTGATTCTGCCAACAAAATTGAATCACGTGGGGTATCTCTCGTTGCCCAGTGGTTACCTTCACACGTAGGAATCGCTGAAAACGAGGCCAATCAGCTGGCTTCAACTTGCGCTAATCACTTCTGTGTCTCCCCAGAAATTTTGTGCAAGCTTGATGACGCTTGTCTGCTGATTCGTCACCCACTGCTCAAGCAGCGTCTAGACCAGCGCGTCGCAAACGGAACGTAGCCGCCCCGTGGTCGCGGTCGAGGCTTGCCTCGTCGCCCTAGAGCACAATTACTCAAGCTAAGATTTGGGTGTGTGAACGTGTGCGAACATTTATACCGACAAGCACGTGTGGCCAGTCCATCGTGTGCGTTTTGCGATTGCCGCGGTACAGTGCGGTAGCTGATAATGGAGTGTCCCACTTTCACTGCGCCGCAAACGTCGTTAGTGAATGACTATCGCCTCCTTGACCTGCGGTGTACGACACTCGACGAATGTCTATACCCCATGGGTTGTGCGTCTCGACGCGATTACGCTCATCGCGCTCTCCTTACTTTTCTAGAAGTAACCAACTTAGGTTCACTTTTGTAGCTTATTTCTGTTTTCCAGTCACAAGACCTCCCACACTACATCTTCTATTTTAACATTCTGTAGCAGCATGACCTGCAATGACTGGACCTATTGTGCCTGTGTGTACAGTGTACTGTGACTGGACCTACTGTACTGTGTGTGTTCGGCTTTATTGTTCGAGGTTTGTCATCTTGCTCTTTCTTTCCTCTATTCTCCATTTCTTCCTATCTTCCGTTTCTGTTTCTGCCTCCTGCTTCCTGAAGATTAGCCAGGTGGCGTGCCGCTTCCGGTGGCAGTTGCCAGCCTGCTTCTGACTTTCCCTTTCCTGTTAAGTGTATATATGTTTTACAATATACAACGGAACAAGCATTTTTACAAAATAATCTTAAACAGGTACAAGAACGGTGCAGCGTCTGGTAAATGTTCCTCGACCATAACAAATGTAAGCTCGTATCGGTTTCTCGCCGCCTTAATTCCACTCGTTTTAGTTACAAGATTGTTAACGTTGGGGTTGAGTCAGTTCATTCCTATAAATACTTAGACGTTACATTATCCACCGATCTCTCATGGCATGCTCACGCAATTAGTATTACATCATCCTCTAGCAAAGCGGTTAGATGTATAAAACGGTACCTGCGTCATTCTCCGCAACATTTCAAATTAATTGCATATAAACCACTTGTTAGAGCGAAACTCGAGTACGCATCCACCATTTTGAATCTGCAAGTATACATAATCAACGCACCTAAATCTCTTCAATATGGTGCCATGCGGTTAATTCGTTCGTCGAATCTCGCCGTCTCTTGTAAACCGAAGAGGTCGGCTGTCGTAGATGATGTCGGGTGAGAGAATCGATAACTCTCGCTCATATGATATTTAGGGACATGAAATGCCGCTGTCGAGCCGTCACCGGTTGTTGAACCGTCTGTGGGGAAAAAATGTGAATAAATCTTGTTGACAGCTCATCTGAAGAAGTGTTAAGTATTTCGTCTCCAAGGGATAAGTGATTGGCTACTGCTCAATGGCTGGAAAGATCTAAGCTACAGTAGGTTCGGGAAGTCGCCAAGGAGAATGTTGGAGTTCTAAGCGTGCAGGATGGGTAGAATGGCCTGATGTGCTCGAACTGCATCGCAAACCCACCCAGATCTATGAAGTAGCTTGCTTCAGAGAGGATGATTCTTATATAGAGAGCCGGTATTCTGAGCGAGTGTCGAAATATTTCCTGCACACAGAAAGAATTAACTGTGGTTTCCCTGCTTCCGCTGGTACAAGAGCACTTCGTGTTGCAGGAGGCAAACCTATAGACGCATTCTTAGCCTGTGGGCTAATATTTTAATATTTCTTCATTGGATTGATACAAGCCACGCATAACTGGCAATGAGTATAGGCGATGGCTTTGCGAACAAGAAAAATGTGAATTCTTATCACTCATTTTGTCGGGCCTCCCCATTTCATGCCTGATATGCATCTCAAGAAATGTATTGTGCGATCAACACGCTCTTCAAGAGACGAACTATGAGCGGCCAAAGACAGATATTCGTCTAAAATAATTCCAAGAAACCGGTGAGACAATACAACAGGTATTTCGATCTGGTGGAGTTTAAGAAGAAGCCTGTCGAGTCGACTCTTCGTTAAAGGGCAGCACTGCTGACTTCTCGGCAGAAACGTTTACGCCACATAATAGTAAAAAAATGCGTGTAGTACCCTGGCTAGAATCGCACCACCAGATGGACTTTCTTGTAATTTAAGGTGCTCCGTATGAGGCAAGACAAGAACCTAGCTACCACGAAGTACCTGATCGGGCAGGGAATGCTTTGCATGAGGAGAAAGGGTGATGCGCTAATAATCTGTCCTTGGTGCGGGAATGATAACGTAGCGCACATAATTACTGTGGCCCATAAGGTGGGCGAGGAGCAGCAGCGTGAGCATAACCTCGCCGATATTGGAGGAATTCATTTATAGACAACGACATGTACCGTCCGTTGCCAGTTAGCGCCTTTATTATCCAACTGCACGCTTCCATCGCTCCTGGGAAGGGCAGCAGTTTGCAGCAGGTGACGCTGCAGCAAAGCAATCAGAAATGTTCCGGGACACGCGTATCCCTAGGAACGGGATTTTCAGCGCGTCGCCGTGCGCAGACTTGGGGCAACAGGTGCGGGAGACAGCCACGCTGACAATACCCATCCGCCGAAACTTTCGCGCTCTGGCCTAACATGACGCCTGGAAGAGAAAACAAGGCCGCTATATACCGAAATCCTCCCTGTCCTATCCTTCCCACGCAAACGCACACGCGCAGCAAATATGGACTTTTCTTTCCACCGTTTACTTCCCTCTCTCGGAGATGGGCCGCCTGCTCCGTATTTCCTGGTCGATCGAGAGCTGTTTCGCCGGGGACATACTGATGCGGCTGCGTACAGTAGACTGGGTGTCGCCGTTATTGCGTAGAGAGAATCGCTGGCTTTATTTTAAAACAGCTTTATACCGGGCGTGTTGTTGAACGAACATGCAGAACATTTAGCGCCAGCCAATTTGAGGGGACATTGCAAACACCGCTCCCCCCCCTCCCCCCCTCCCGATGCGCTAACTTCAACAGTTCCTTCTCAGAGAGATTCGGATCCTTATGATTCATGAACAATGCGCATTCGCACCACTCCTACTGAAAACGTCACACTACGCTTTGTTTGAAAGGCCTCTTGTTTTGATCAAGTAGACCAACAGATGCTACCCTGTGCACAATTCGCAACTGCTGCTGATAGCGCCTGCTTCCATTATTTCTCTTCTGTCTTTATGTTTGTGTCTCGCAAGAATCACGTATTTCGTAAACAAATGTGCGCACCACACTCCTGCCAATGACAATTTATTTCTTAACTTTCAGGCTATGCTCTAATATAGTCGGTCATCGTCCCTTTGGTCTATTAATTTGCTGCCACATGCCAATGGCAGTTCGTAGACCATAGATTCTGCAACATTCAAGCAATCTTGCGGCAATGGCATGTCAACCGACACATGTTGCTCACCTTCCCTGGCGCAGAAAAAGCTACTTACGAAGAAGACGACAAAGAAGACGAGTTGTTGATCTGTTGTTATTCCTGCTTCGCTCTCGTTGTTCAGTTAAATTTGTGCGTACCGACGCATCCGTGGTGGGTACAGTATCAAAAACAATGACGGACTTTCCACCGCCTCTGCCGCCATGGTTGGGCGCTGGCCTCCAAGCTGCAACTCGGTCTGCTGCGCCCGACCCCCTGAACGTGACTCTGCGAAGGTCATCGAACTGCTCTGATGTGGACGACATGGAATCCGACGGTGGATATACCACGCCCACAAACCACCGGTTGAAGAAGAAACTTCGTAGGACTTCAAGCGTGGGTGAGCTTAACTACAATAAGCCGCCCTCACAGCAAGCGTACACAATCGCCAACATCCTCGTCCCTGCTGCAGGCAACCTGCAGCTCTCATTGCCTAATCGAGAGGTTGGCTCCAGGGCAAATCAGAGAAGTCCGAATTATTCCCAGAAGAAACATACTTACTTAAGCATAGCTAACATACTTAAACATAATTAAGTATTGTGCTGACTGCTTGGACTACCACCCCTTTTCAGAAGAAAAGATTTTACGCGCGTGGAGAAAAGTTGCCCATGCCCAACGCACCATAAAGTCGCTCTTGAACTTTTTACACGAGTCTGGCTTAGACGACGGTCTCGAGAACCTGTGAGACGTGCAGACAGTGCGAAATGTGTTTACCCGATAACGTATTGTGTGGACAAGGTTACTCCTGCGTGTATTGTGTCTACAGCGCGCATACGCATATTGGACGACGTGTATATAGTAGCTCACACTACCATAACATAATGACCTGCCACACTACGTTTCCCTGTATCACTCACTTCCCTTTACCCCAGTGACAAGTAGCAGGCTAGAGACACCTTCTCCAGGCCGACCGCTCCTTCTTTCTCTTCCTTAAAATCTACTCTTACTCCTACTTACGCACTCTCTCGACTGCCAGTTTCCTTGAGATAGTGCTCGTCTTATGCAGGTATGACACAACTGTAATATTTTGCTTAAGATACTTTTTTTGTTCATTAACACCATTTCAAGTGTTATTTTTCTGTAAAATATTTCAAGAAGACCAGGCGGCGACTGCGTATGGCGCGCCTCAGCGCCGCCACGCGTGCCCTATCTTGAAAGCGATCTACGATTGGGGCAGAGTCTAGGTGCATCGAGTTCACATAGCTCACGTTGAAGCGACAGGCAGCACGAAGGTCGCGCTTCTTCATGCCAGCGTTTTGACAGCGAGTGTCCGTGGTCATCGAGTGAGATGTGTTCCTGTTTGCCTGCGCGCACGTGACGTCATGCTTGTTAATTTAGTTAGCGAATGTTTACAAATTTAAGGCCGATAAACGATCTCTCCGCACTTCCTATAGCCGTCTGATAATTTGCTATCGCAATCGATGCTTCGCCTTTCGGACGAAACTGCGACTCTTTTTAGAGCATTATCGAGGCACCAGTCATTTCGTTTTCCATAGATATAAAAGAACGGAAGAGGTAGCCTATCTCGAAAATGGTGCTAGTTTTATTTTATGCTAAGCAGGTAGGCAGACATGATTTAACTACTCTTCGGCTTCAATTTTGCGATAACAATGCGCATCATAAAAGCAGTAATAAATTAATTAACAAGTTCAGGTAATTAGAAGAATGTATGAAAATGTAGAAGAATACTATGAAGCGATTCAAGTCTTGAGTTCTTTCTAAGTGCCTATAAGTTTAAACAATGAAGTTTACGTTTACATTCTATCATGCTAAGCTTTCTAGTACAATCACGTAGTACAAAAGAAATGCCCCTATTTTCGATCCTTTCCAAGTTATTGATAAGATGAATGTAAGAATTCCCTTGATATTTGACTCGCATTTCTATGACTGCGCTGAAAAACATTCCCTCATAAACGAATTTAGGCCCCTGCCACTTTATTTTCGGTTCCCCAATTGCAAACTGGTGCTCCGGCGGCGTGATTTAGGTTTTTTGACGACAATTCAAAGGGAAACGACGGCGTTGCTAAGGCGCTTAACAGAAGAGGATTTCCAAGCGTGCTTCCAGCAATGAAAGAAGAGGCGGAACCATGGACTGTACTTTGTCTAATGGGTCTTTTAAAGGTGACCACATTGAGGCATCGGAAAGTTTGTGAAATAATCTTTTTATTTGAAACGTACAGCGCAACCTTTTGAGACAGGCCTCGTATACGCGCAATGTCTGGAGCGCCTTCACTGCTCGCCACGCACACTCGTCGTCCCTCCAGGCGCTTAGAATCCTCTGCTCCGAAAGAGTGCAGTCGTCGAAACGAACAAAAAATGGCTTTTAGTTTCTGGCGTCCTTCGACGATGTGTAACGCTGTAGGTCTAAGGGGTCGAAAAGAGAATGCTGTGATTGACGCGTTGAGTGAGACTAGAAGATGTAACTCGAGGAGACCGTATCCGAGGAACGGTCAAAGCCGAGGACACAAGGTTGACAACGGACCGCTATACGACAGCTTTCAGCAGTAATGAGGAGAGACGAGGCCTACTTTGCCAAGAATACAATAAATATCGATTATAGCGGCAACAGAAAGCGAGTTCTATCTAAGAAAACGTTGCGCAACGGAACCGAGGAACATCGTAACTCGATCACGCTGGAGGAAGAGTGTAGAATTCGGAGCAAAAGTGCACAAAATAAACAACAGGGAATTCTTATTGTAAATGGGGCAAGGGGAGGGACATAGGTATAAGCGGAGGAGGATGCTGATAATTAGGCATGCAATCTCTTATTCCCAAGTCCGCCAAATTTACGATGCCATCTAGCGTCATTTCTTCTTTCTCTTCTTTTTTTTTCACGCAAGCGATGCAGTATTTCATTGAACTAAGTTTTCTTCTACGTCATGTTCTACGTGGCTTCTGGTTTTGGTCGTCGCCTTTTGAAAACCTGGTGGTTCACAAGCATGGACGCTATGGAATCATGCCTTGAATGCTAAAACTGCCTTTTTCCTATTTGCCTCTGTGCCAGACTGTAGGATAGTGTTTCCTGCGTTGTTATTTTACAGACTTCAAGCGTATGAAAAATGAAGTTCGAGATTCTGGGCTCCTACGTTTTAATTTCGGTATTAGTCTTGTAAACAGATACACACGAATGAATGAATGAATTAATTAATTAATTAATTCTGAGTTTTTGCGTGCCAAAACCACGATTTCATTATGAGACATGCCGTAGTGGGGGCTCCGGAATAATTTTGACCACCAGGAAATATTTAACGTGCCCCAATGCACGGCACACGGGCATTTTTGCATTTCGCCCCTAAAGAAATGTGGCCGTCGTGGCCGGGATTCGATCCCGCTACCTCGTGCTTGCAGTGCAACACCTTAGTCGCCAAGCCACCGTGGCGGGTAACAATACAACTAGAAGCTGGGTTTGATGCGGGTGGTTGATATTTTGATTACGTATAAATGAGAGGGGTGAAGGTAGAGGTTCAGAGAGAGAGAGAGAGAGAGACGAACGGCGCGTGTCGGTACTGAAACAGCTGTAGTGCATGAGAGAAAAATTAGTGCTCAAATGGCATTGCTTTTTATGGCGCGGTCTCCTTTCCCAAGACTGTTCACCCCTAAATAAAAGCGAGTGTCGGGCCCTGGGAAGTCCGTGCTCATTATAATAACCAGCGGGCGACCAGCGGCAGCCTGGTTTTGAACCCCCGTCCTCGCGTAGTAGGGCTGCATTTTCGAATCTCTCTCAATCGAATTCTATCGAAAGTGATTAAGAATTCGGTATATCATTGAGCCATCAGTGCTTATATGTAAGGTTAGAGGATGAATATATAAAGATTATTATTACCGAAAACAATAGTCACAAGGTTGAAATAGATAAAATCTGCCGTTGCGGAGCTCCCGCCATAAACTGTTCATCCGTAATATTATATAACACCTTAAATACAGTGGCATTAAAGTGCAGAGAGATTCGGTGGATTGCGACTGACACTGGGTGAAAGCGGAAACGCCGCGTAGAAATGTGCGCACAAACTAGTCGATAAAGTAAGAGGGGAGCATGTAGCCGGTGTAATTCAGTGATTTTCTTTTAATGCGTCAGCATTTCTATGCCTACCCAACGAGGAAATCCGTCCGTACGTCCGTCACGTTAGACGAATTGCTATAAAGAAACTGATAAATAAAGCAGAATAAATTCGAAAGGAAAAACCTACGACCTCACGCTCAGAAGCCGAGTGTATTACCCACTGGGTTAAACACCCACGCTTGCAGAAGGTGAATATATGTGGGCCATATGAATGTGTTGTACTGACGGTACAAAGAAAAATCAAATAGGACTAGTTTATTTATTTATTTATTTACTTGTAAGACCCTCAGGGGACATAGTAGTGCATTGTAGAGGGGAGGGGCATGTACACGATGCAAGAGTAAAAAAATACAGGATTATTTTGAAGAATTAACAGTATAGCGAACAAAATAAGGTATTCAAAAAAGTAATATTTCAACAACAACCGGAAGAAATCGCATAATACGGAGTAAATAAATACACAAAGAATACACTTTACCAAGCAGGCAATGGCCACGAATTAGTACTTAATTATAGCGTTTGGTATTATGCATTATTTCATGATAATTAGCTTTTCTTAAAACGAGTGGGATCACTAATGCTTACTAATGATGCAGGTAGATTATTCCACTCGATCGAAGTCCTAGGAAAGAATGATTGTGAGCACACAATGGTGTTATGACGGGGAACGTTAACGTTATGCACGTTATCACGACGAGCTGAATAATAAGGCGCAGGGTTGATCTAAAGGGAGCGAAGAGATGCGTTGTGGAAGTAGACTTGATGAGAAAGGGAAATGCGTGATTCTTTTCTGCGAAGAAATGATAACGGCATTGGAAGGGCATCCTTCATTAATGTTACACAAGCAGTGCGATGGTAACATAAAATTAAATAATGGGTTTTACGTGCCAAAACGACTGTCTGATTATGAGGCACGCAGTAGTGGGGGACTCCGGAAATTTCGACCAGCTCAGGTTCTTTAACGTGCACCTAAATCTAAGTGCACGGTTGTTTTCGCATTCCACCCCCATCGAAATGCAGCCGCCGTGGCCGGGATTCAATCTCGCGACCTCAAGCCTAGGAGTCCAACACCACACTCATTAAGTAACCACGGCGGGTAGTGCGATGGTAGTTTGCTAGGCTAAAACGTACAGAGTGATTTTGTACCCATTCGATTTAGTCAATTAATGCGACCTGATGAGGATCCCAGACGGATGAGGCATATTCCATTTGGGGGCGGACATAAGTTGTGTACAACAGGCGTTTTAATGAAGCAAGCGCAAGCGAAAAATTTGTCTTCAAGTATCCTAAGGAAAGGTTATCTTTAGATATTAGGTATTGTACTTGCTGTTTCTAAGAAAGATCCTTGGTTATATTAACGCCAAGATAACGGTAGCATGCAACGGATTAAAGGGGGCAGCCATTGAGATCTTAGATAGAGCAAGTGGCGTTAGAACGAGAAATGCACATAGATTTGCATTTATTAATGTTGATCTCCATGCGCCAAATGAGGCACCAACCATGTATGTTATTTAAATCATATTGAAGAGTCGTTATATCCGAAGCATTCGTTATTCCAGAATATATAACACAGTCGTTAGCAAATAAACGAATTTGAGATGAAATGTTATCAGACGAATTGGTTACATCGTTTACCAAGGACGGACCCCTGTGGAACACCGAATTCAACTATAGAGCCTTGTTAGATGTGGAGTCATTAGGTACAACGAATAGAAAACGAGACGAAAGGTACGGCTTAATCCAGCCAAGTATTCCCGGGTGAATGTTTACTGCGCTTAGTTTGTGTAGGAGCAATACATGGTTAACTCTGTCAAAAGCTTTCGAAAAAAAAAATACGCAATCAGTCAAAAAAGCGCTATCAAGACATACGTGCAAGTTATTAATAAAAGGTGCTAGCTTAGGCTCACAAGAAACAAATTTGCGACAGTCCTGTTGAGTATTAGAGAAAAAAATTATTCTCTTCAAGGAAGTTGAGAAGCATAGAAAATATAATGTGCTCCCTTATTTTTCATGGTACTGAGGAAACAGATAAGGGCCTGTAGTTAAAAGGAGCGTGAGTTTCACCAGTCTTGTGGATTGGAATAGCATTGCTGTGTTCCAGTCATGAGGCAAGGATGAAGACAAGTACGATTCTGAAAAAAATGCTCTCTAAGATGATAGAGGGATACTCACTAGTATTTTTAGACATTTCGTTGTGATGCCATCTACCACAAGAAGACGTAATTGAGAGGTTGTTTATTACCTTTTTGTGCTAGTAGAGTTAAAAATTATGGGATCCTTAGTTAAAACAATTGCTGCGCGATAGCGTTGGAAATTCGTCATCATGTCTCGTGTCTTTCTATGAAGGCTTTATTGAAAGATTTGGTAATGGTGGAAAAAAGCCATCTCTAGGCCGCCCACTTTAAAGCCGAATTGGAGCATCGTAGACAAAAATAAAATTCCGATCTTGCGAAAATTTAATGCTAAACACGTCACATCCTCGATGAGTTTTGGTGGTCGCGGGATGCGCCTTTTGTTGGGGCCTTCCTTCACCGACCGAGAGAGAGAGAGAGAGAAACAGAAGAGAGGAAAGGCATAGAGGTTAACCAGACGACCGTCCGGTTTGCTAACCTGCCCTGGAGGAAGTGGCATTGGGACGAAGACCATTTTCGGAAATGAAGAACCTGGGACCATGGCCGTACGCGTCGATGGCACAGAAAGCCACAAAAGCATCGTTGAAGTACTTCAAGTCGACGGGTCTTGGCGACCGTGTGTAGACTCGGTGCGAGCCTTCAAACGTGTGCGAAACTGTGCTCTTTCACCGGCCGGAATGCTACCGATCTCTCAGGGCTCGTGCGTGTCGCGTCGCACAACACTGACAGATAAGCAGTCAATGAGTTGATGAAAATGATAAGGAGGGATAAGGGATTATATGGGCCTCATCACGAATGATAATTGTTCGACGCGGATAGATAAGATACTAAAAGCGATAAGGGCTTATAATGATCGAATCAATTCTGATAAGGTTGATTAGGACCGATAATGGTTGGTAAGAGTGGGATCGGGTCTTATAAGGACCAATAAAAATTTATAAGCGTCGGATCATGTCCGATAAGGTTGATAAGGACAGATAAGAGTTGATAATGCTCAGATCGAGTCTGATAAGATTGATAAAGTCGATAAGGGCTGATAAGCGCCGGATATAGTCCGATAAGGTTGATAAGGCCTGATAAAGATTCATAAGGGTTTATATTGGTCGG
This sequence comes from Dermacentor variabilis, assembly GCF_050947875.1. Taxonomy (NCBI): domain Eukaryota; kingdom Metazoa; phylum Arthropoda; class Arachnida; order Ixodida; family Ixodidae; genus Dermacentor; species Dermacentor variabilis. Next base: position 48,507,533 of record NC_134568.1, on the reverse strand, counting down.
ATGAAGTTTCATAACATTGATAATGACACCGGGCAACGTGGAAATGAGCAAGTGGCACAATGCTTACGCTTAGACAACTCCCAGAGGAGCCTCTCTGTGTATTCTTTTTTTCGCACGGTTATTTAGCGTTGCAGCGATTGACCACGCTTTCAGCATATGGATGTACGCGGATGCATCATGCTGCCCGACAGGGTGGGTGGCGTTCTAGTGCTGAGCACGAGGTCGCGGATTCGATTCCCGGCTCTGGTGGGCGTGCATTTCGATGCAGTCCTAAAAAAAACTACAGGATATGGTAGACTCAACTGTACTCGACGGCTACGTAATGCGAAGCATTCATTATTTCTAGAGAACGGTTCTATGACTGATGTAACTGCTGTGTAGCGAACTGTTTTGTGCAGATTATATGCTGTAGCGTTTATCTTTAAAAAGCAAGACATAACGTTTATAAAGGCCAAGATATAACACTGAAACAAGCTAAAACCCAGTGGCACGTACCCAGGGGTCCAGTGCACATAATGTATATATCCAGTGTACATGGCCTGTGCACATACAGAGCCCCTGTGGCGTATAATTTTAGAATACCCTATCGCCGGGATTGGCCTAAGAAAACAGTGAGATATCCCACCCGTCCGTCCGCTTGCAAAAAAGTGAGTGCACTCGCTCAAGAATGATTAGCATTAAAACGCTAGTGTTGTTCTTGGTGCACGTTAAAAAGGTCCAGATGGTCGAAATTACTTCCTCAAGCTCTCCCCACTAGGGCGTTTCTCGGAGCTCGCGCTTTGTTTCGGGACGCTAAATCCCTAATTTGATTTGGTGCTCAAAACATTGGTAATTTCTCAAATGTTTGTTATGACTACTGTGCAAGTCGCTTTGGGTGAAGAATCAGGTGGAGGTAGATGGTCAGTGGACTTAGTCGCTCCACGACAAAGTGTTCGTTTTCATCTTCTTTAAAAAAATATTATTTACTGACGGCATCAAAGAACTATAGGAGGGATCTCCTGTCGCGGCAGGCGACACACCAACACGAGCACTCTCTTGCCAATGCTTTGTAAACTACGCACTCGATATATTTCGTTAGCACGGCGGTCAGTGTCCTTCTAATGCCGAAACAATCGCGCACTTCCGGCGCCGTAGTGAGCTTGCGACGGGGCATAAGGCGCGCCTTTCGGGCAGGCCAGAACTAGGACGCCCTTATATGACCAGCGTACACTCAGACTCCGACGCAACCCTGGGCATACTTCCCGTTGATTTTCGTTCTTTGCCCGTGCGAATAGCAGGGATGCGCGGACCAAGGGCCTAACAAAGCTTTCAAGAAGCAAGCGAGGGAAAGGGCTAGATCGCACGCGAAGGGAAATGCCGCGACGCGCCGTCGGTCGCGCTCCTGCGCATCATCAACGCTCTCCTTTTCCGCACCGAGGGAGAGGGCGGCGATGGCTGCAGAGCAAGTGGGGGAAAGGAGGAGGCAGGGAGCCAGTTGCCTGGCAACGCATCGGCCAACGACGCTCGGTTCACCCCCTCCCTCACCCCGCGCTCTCCGCAGCGCTCTTGCCCGCTCTTCCCCGTCGAAAAACCCTCCGTCCTCGCGATTGCCGCGATCGCCTCGACTGGGCCCGCTCGACCGCTTCACCATTCGGCGGAGACGCCGAGCAGTGAGCGCGTCTCGCACGCAGCTGCGATGGGCGTTCACTCCGAAGACAACGCTGCCGCCGCGTCGCAGCAGCGGTCCTTCGCCGTCGTCGTTGCCGTGGTGTTTGCGGGTACCGAGCAGGAGCGCCGATCCGCCGGCTGCCGGCGATGAGGCAACCGTGTGCCCGTTCCAAGTCCGGAGGAAGCAGTGATCGCGGCAGTTCGTGCGCTCCGCTGTCGTCGTTCTCGTCGCCCGGCGCGCTGCTTCTGCGCCCGCGACGCTAGCGGCGGGACCGTGGGCAGGTCGGGCCGCGCCGTTTGAGAGTGACCGCACGTTAGGCGTGCCCAGCGGAGACCCGTGCGACAGGCGACACCTGCGCACTCCGAGCCGTTGCTGTCACGGAAAGAGCTCTGGTGCAGGGACTGCGCTGGACGCCCGGGAAAGGTAAGCCGGCGCGACCTGGGTGTACAGGGGCAGTGCAGTACTGTTGGTGCTGCTGACATCGTGTATAATTCGAGCTTTGCCGGTAGAAAAAGAGAAACCCGAATAACATCGTAATTTTCACGGATGCAAGCAATCATTAGTGTCCGAGAATCAGAAGGCATGAAGGAGTGTTTACGATTGACTCCGTCTCGAGACAAATTCAGGCTTATATAGGCTGAGTTTTCTTCACATAATTTCAGATCACAAGTCATGTTGAAAGCGACAAAAAAGCAAAAGAGAAGCGTTGAGAGCAAAATAGAGCATCCAGGTATGAAAGATGTAGCCTGACCACTGCTGTGATAAGACTTTATCAGCGTTGCGACACAATCCAGATAAGGATAGGGATGGAAGTTCAGCAACAAATACACTGACATAAATGTCAGTTTGTTTCTTGCAGGATTTCATCCGCCATAGAAAGCAAAGGCAATTATTGTCCAGCCATCGCGAATGACGCGACTATAGTAGTCCTAAAAGATAAAACAATCTTATTTTTCTGATTTCACCACAAGAAACCTGAATGCTAAAAACACACGAAAGATAAATAAAATATTCAGAGCCATTCCATTTCGTGAAGGTGGGCGACCAGCGGAGCTGTATATATGTTAATAAACTATGTTAATTTAAGTAGAGACACATACGACAGTGAATGGATGATTTCTTCCGCCGTCTTTTATTTTCTTACTAAGGCGACTATGACTTTGTGGTCACTGTGGTTTGCGTCCAGGGCTATTCGCATCTTCTACTGAAACAAGGAGCTCGATGCGTTTAGCACGGACGTCACCCTAAAGGGCACGCGCGATGTGCACGAGGCCGCGGTGGTCGACGTATACCTCGGCTGCAAGAGTAACGACGAGTGACTGCGTGCACATGCGACAGTTGCCAGTTGGACGCATACGGAAACGGGCAATTTACCCCCTACGATTCCACTCGCTCGGGGCGAGCCCGACATGTTGCCATTTGCCCGTTGACGTTTATTTTCCTTAGGCTACCGCACCATCTACCGGCGATACACAAATGGCGAGTGGAGACGGTGTCGCGCGGCTCCAACGCTAGCGCGGGCGACGGACAGGTGCTGAGAGGAGAGGGCATGCCGCAGCTACGTAGACGCTGCAGCAGTTTCACTTCTACGCGCTCGGTCTACGCGATCGTTCTACACACGCGAGGAACCGACAGAACCTACCGTCTAACAGCTCCGCTGTAATAAAAGTAAACGAATAAAAAACATCCGTTTGTTAGAGTTTGTTGTCGCGATGCCACCAAAAATGGAGTCATACACGTTGTTATTGCAGTAAAAAAAAGGAGCAACAATAGGGCATAAAGTGAACGTAAAAGCATTAAGAGAGCCAAGGCCACGCCACTCAAGTGTCTCGAAACTGCTTTTATCCTGGCAACTCAATTCACGTTTGTATACGTCTAGCGAATTCGCCGGCTACAATTCGTAAATCGCAATACGTATCGTAAATTAATTATTTACGAAGTTAATTAGTAAACTTTTGTTATTTACCCGGCCACGGCGGCCGCATTTCGATGGGGGCGAAATGCAAAAACACCCGTGTGCTTAGATTTAGGTGCACGTTAAAGAACCCCAGGTGGTCAAAATTTCCGGAGTCCTCCACTACGGCGTGCCTCATAATCAGAAAGTGGTTTTGGCACGTGAAACCCCAAATATTATTATTATTAACTTTTGTTATTTATTTTAATATGTGCTTCGATTTCTCGTGCTAGTAATGACCGCCTCTTCGAATAATTCAGCTCTAGGGCAAGAATTATGCTATCTGCCTTAAGCGATGTTTAAAAGTTGCGTAGAACTTAATTATGATCACCGCGTATGTTTTTTTCTCTGAGCAAAGGAGCAACCGGTGCCGCCTAAAGACGCTAAGATCTCGATATCATGTATGAAAAAAAAAAGGTACATGCCATGTTGGAAATCAACTTGTTCCATTGTGCACATTGTGGACTTGCGTACGCGTTAGCGCTCAACACTGCTTGGGGCGGAATCCTGATCTCTTTGAACTGTCACCTACACTTTCGAATACTGTTCGAGCGTTTTCGAAAATTCGGCACTCTGTTCTGAAGCCTGTCTCTTAAATAGCTGGGGACCTTTAGTGTGCGATGCCACTTTTCGGAACAGTGTTTCAGCTTTACCTTTGCGGCAAGCGCCGCGTCAGCTCGGATAGCCTCTGTTCTGCTATTCACCTAAGTCGTCTTATTGCACAGGCAGCATAGACCTCTTACTCTGAAGCACGAGCCCATTGCGTGTGTCTTTCGAAGGTCATCATATGACGACAAAGTGGCGTGCTCTAGTTACTTATATTTAATGAGTTCATGACCGCAAGTATGGCTGCGGTGATTGGCTGTAAAATAGAGAGGAAGGTTTAATGATACGAAATGCGGAGAGGTCGGCCTGGAGTGCATTCTTCTAGCCAGCTACTGTGCGTTGGGGGAAGGGGAAGAGGGAAAGAAATAGGGAAGAAAAAGGCGCATGATGGGTGACGATGATCAGGAAAGATGTTAAGCATATAGTAAGCTATTTGCACTACTATTTGGCCCGTGCTTCTAAAAAAATCAAGTAAGGCTTGAATAGCCTTAAAACTCGATTTAACGTCTGGCCAAGGGCCTAAAATAGCGTCTACAACGAAATATACCGGTAACCGTCACGTCTGCAAGGGTAGTGCCGATGGCTATGTACATATATACGCCGGCTCGATATATTTTGTTGAGCCAAGTCGCGCTATTACGCTAGTCTCCGCGAAAGTGGGAGGCCTAGAGGAAAATTACTTCAGCGGTAAAATATCATCGACACGTATACAAGGTAGCCGCATAATACTTCGAAAACATAAAAAAATATGTATTAAAATGTGCGGTTTTAACGTCCCAAAACTGCACGTTATAGGTAAGAAAGACGTTCTAGTGGAGTGTTCAGGGTTATATTTGATCACATGGCCTTATGTATGATGCACATGTAATTTTTTTTTCTGGTCACTAAAATTCTATAGGATACCTTAATACACCGTCCACCAAGGTAGCTGCGACGTTGTGCAGCGTCGCTTCAAAAGCACTAGCCATCGGCTGGAAGAGGTTAGCTTGCATGCGTGTTCCAGCTATTTTACTAACCTTTCCTGCTGTACACCGTCATGGAAGGCAAAAAAAAAAAAAAGAAGCGTTGCATTCAAGTGCAGACTACTGGGGACACAATTCTTTAAATCTAAAACCGCAAGCAGCATGCTGAAGGCGGATATTTCAGTTCAGTTAATATTAACAGTGCCGATACATATGGACACTGGCACTTGTCCTTTAACTGACGCAGTTACCAAGGGCACTTAAAGAATCATGTAACGCCTACCTTAACAACACGCAGGATTGGGCTAGCCGGTAATGTTACACAACGCCGACTGAAAAGCTCGTAACTGTGTTAAAGCATACGTACTTAGTCTCCTTAAGTAGTTTTCTTTTGATGAATTGTGCGCTTAGCTCACTGGAATATGCGCCAAAGTTTTACATCTCCGGCCGACCGCTAGCACCCTCTAAACAACGCGGCGCCATATTGCGATAATGTTGGAGGCCTAAGTTTTCCTGCTAAATTTTCGCGACAAAAAGGAAATGATCAAATAAAGAATTGAACAATAAGAAAATAAAAAATAAGAAATTAAAAAGAGAGAGAGGAAAAAAAGAGAGGAGGTAAATCTATCAGTCGGGCTAGTAGAGTGAAGCTACAAAGGACACCCACACGAGTTTCTCCACCTTGCGGATTTCAGTAGAACGTACTTACCTGACCCATGTCCTCCGAGATGGCACGCACGCAGGGCGATCTCGGGAACCATGCTTGAGCAATACAGGCCTGCTCATCACGCACCCGCTAGCACCTACACACTGACCGTGAGTTCTGGCGCTCCGAGTCGTTTCTCGTCAGTCAAAATCTTGGCACCATGGTCTCGCATATCACCGGTGCAGAAGGTAACAAAAGCGCTGCTGCGATATGTGAAGACGACTAGATTGACCACCTGTGTTACAGCGCTGAGAATTTTCATGACGTCGGTGACTCCAATGCGCATAAACTCTTGACTTTCTCTGCTTCTAATATTTTCCTCGCTGTTCTCCATCTTACCGTGCCGGGTAGCCGACCAGGCTCAATCTTGCTTAACCTTCTTGCCTTTCATTTCTCATTTTCCCCTCTCTTTCTGACTCGCTCCTTACGCAACACCAGGTGTCTGCATCGCTTTTCTCGCTTCCACAACAATTACTAAATTCTCCGTGGTACTAACAATCAGGGCTACCAATCAACCAATCAGTGCCGTTATCTGCAGTCCTCCTCACATTGTCCCGGTGAAGTAATTGAAGTGTGAGGGTAAGAATTCACCACATTCAAGTAAGGCCCGGGAAAACGCGGCGCTGACTCTGGCACCACTTACACGGTGGACCACACAAGCCCACACTCATGGCCAGTTTACAATCTGGCATTTTGCACGCCTCGATAAGTGAATTTAAACGCTCGTGCGACGTCTCCCACTTCACAATAAGAAAGAAAGGCCTCCGGCTCAGCGACACAAACGGCACCAGAAAAATATCACTGCTGGGAGTTAATACAACATAGGGGAGCAAGAGACATCGTTTCCAAGGCGAATCCATCGCTTGTCTCGTTCCAGGCCGCGCCAACTAATAATAGAAATCCGACGACACCTAAGCGCTTCTGATCAGTTGTGAATGCGAAAGAACTATGTCGAACTGAACGTCGCTGAGCGGTACCTCTAGTTATGAACACCTCGCGGGCAAGCGAGCGCGTTTTGACTAGGCCTTACCGAGGCGCACTTAGAACGCCGGCGTGAGCTTCCGCGGACAAGGAACGCGCGGATAACGCAGAGAACAGCGTCTGCACGCGGCGTCGCGTCGCCGTACCTGCTCCTCGAGGTCCGCTGGTGACGCGGCGTCGCGGCGATGCCCTCTGCCCTTATACGCAACACCTGGCGCGCTGTTGGTGCAGCAGGTGTTTCGATTTGCGCGCACTGCTCCGCCGAGGCGCGCTCGCGGCGTCGCAGCCAATGGGAATTTAGCTGCTGTTTCTCTGCTGCAGACATTCGCCGTCTTTTAGCTGAACGGGCCATTTCATCTTTTCGTGTGAGGACTGTGGTAACGAGGAGACTTTTCAACACCTTCTTTGTGACTGTCCTCGCTGTAATTTACAGAGACAATCACTCGCAATCGCGATAGCGCGCTTTCACCGAAGACTTCTCACAGAGGATCTTATTTTAAAGTACCGCCATCACAAGCCATCGCAGCAGAGGGCGACGAGGGCACTGTTGCGGTTTTTGAGGGCGACAGAATTGGACAAGCGGCTGTAGCCTGAACAGATGTTGATAGTGCTGCAAGTGTCACTGTGCTGTGCGATGACAGTATTCGGTGACAGTGACTGATTGTGAGTCTATGCTCCTTTCTTTCCTTATCTGTACTTTGTTACCACTTTACCTCCCCCTCCCCTCTCTCCCCAGCGTAGGGTAGCAAACCGGATCTTTTCCTCTGGTTAACCTCCCTGCCTTTCCCTTTCCTCTCTCTCGCATCAATAATAATAATAATAATAATAATAATAATAATAATAATAATAATAATAATAATAATAATAGTTGTGAGAGGCACTTGACAAATTTTGGAGATATGTCAACCTTTCCACTACTTCGTTCACTTTCTATTTACTTATATATTGCATAGTTTTACACTTATGTATTAATTAATCATTTCGTACCAATCTTCTTGTTAACCGAGGGTCCCGCTGCAGTCATTTGACTTTGGCACCCTCGCCTGTATACTATAATCAATCAACCATGTATCTTGAAAAAATAATAAACTGAAACTGAAACTGAAACGTTGAATGCTCGCTCATCAGCAGTCTTCTTGAAAAGCATCCAGCTGCTGTGAGTTTCAACAGATAATTTGCATCTGTGTTCAAAGAAGGTAACGGTGTTATGCCAAGCATTGGGTCTCCATCTGAGAGGCCACTTAATACAGACGTCGAAACTTCCGAGCAAGGTGCGCGAAACCTCATGCTAAATTTGAACCTATAGAAAAGCCCCGGACCCGATGGTAACCCGAATGAGTTTCTATACCGGTACGCTGAATGTAACTCAAAATATCTCACATTAATTTTTCGCTCTTCGATTCGTAGTGGTTCTTTACCCAAGGTGGTGGAAGCAAGCTCAAGTTATACCTATCCTCAAAAACGGCAGTCTTGACACTTTAGCAAGTTATCGCCCTGTCTCGAATACTAATACTTCCTCGAAGCTGCTTGAAGACATTATCTCGAAACATCTTTTCAGCTATGTGAAGGAACACAATTTATTTTCTGAGTACCAACAAAGCTTATCTGAGTGCCAACAAAGCTTGGACAAGGCTTATCTACTTCATCTTAGCTTATCGAATTAGTATACGATTTTCCGAAAACCATAAGCTTTCACGGACAAAGAGAATGATCTTCATGTGTTTCGCAAAAAGCGTTCAATAAAGTGTCTCACCGCAAATTGCTAAGAAAAATTAAGGTAAAGTTTAAGAAAAGTCGCAGTATCGCCTGAAAGGCGAAGCATCGATTGCGATAGCAAATTATTAGACAACTAGCTATACGAAGTACCCATAGTAGCTTTATCGGCCGTAAAACTTGTGAACGTAGGCATAGTGACTAAATTAACAAACATGGTGTCATGCGCGCAGAAGCAAACTTGAACACTTCTCAATCGATGACGGGGGAAACTCGCTGTCGAAGCGCTAGAGTGAGGAAGCGTGGCAGCAGCAGTGAGCGAATTGACCTTCTTGCTGCGTCTGGCTTCCCCCCAACACGAACTAAGCCGCGAAAACACAGCACACGGCGGACTCTACCCGTCGCAGATGGCTGTCAAGATACAGCGACCCGGGCGGGCGCGCACTGCTGACCGGGCCGCTCGGAGTAGAACGCGCCCCCCTCCCTACTCGTCCCCCCCCCCCCGAAGCTTTGAGCGCAACAGAAGACGGCGCGCTTCCTCCCCGATTTCCTCGCTTGCGTGCGCAAGACTGAGCCGCAATCGCCAGTTCACGCTCGCACGCTTTCACTCGCACATACAGCATACGGCGCGTGGTGACCACTTTATCGCCCTTAGCCTTTATACGGAACTTCACGGCGACGCCGACGGCGACGGCATAAACGTGCCAGGAGTGTCCATATATTTGCTATAGGAATAAAAGGCTGCCATTACAAATTGGTTCTCATCCTATTTTAATTCTCGCGAGCAATATGTGGAGACTAGAGACACGAAGTCTCGAGTTTTATCTGTTGATTAAGGAGTGGCTGAAGATAGCATTTTGGGCCTCCTTTTATTTTTTTTTATGTATTAATAACCTCCGCAATGACATATGCGTTTCCATGAGGTTCTTTGCGGATGACTGCACTATATACATTAAAATATAAACAGTAGCTAACCAGGAAAAACTGGAGCTAATAATTTGTCCCTTCACCTGTTCGGTTTATATGCAATAAATGACGGTAATGATTGTTTTCTAGAATGCTGTTGTGGATTTCTATATGATCTGCTCCTGTAATAGTCTTGTGCAAGGGCTGATACTATCTGTAAATAATAATAATAATAATAATAATAATAATAATAATAATAATAATAATAATAATAATAATAATAATAATAATAATAATAATTTATTCAAAAGCCTGCATGGCAGACAGCACAGGCCGGGCTAGGTACTACACAAATGGTGTTGCTGCGACCGAGCAACAGGCTGAACAGGTTTGAATTAGCTGTGTCAAAAATTGCAACATTGCACATAAAAATATTTAAAGTACGCAGTCAGGTTGAAGCAGAGGAAAAGTGGGTGGTAATTATACCCAGCACGCAATAGATCTTACAGATGCGTTACGGGCCTTCACGCCGTTTTTATTTGGCTCGTCTTCGAGAAGGTCGGGAACCTGTCGTGTTTTCACGTATAGAATAAAACGAGCCAATCATAAAAATTTAAATTAAATTATGGGGTTTAACGTGCCAAAACCACTTTCTGATTATGAGGCACGCCGTAGTGGAGGACTCCGGAAATTTCGACCACCTGGGGTTCTTTAACGTGCACCGAAGTACACGGGTGTTTTCGCATTTCGCCCCCATCGAAATGCGGCCGCCGTGGCCGGGATTCGATGCCGCGACCTCGTGCTCAGCAGCCCAACACCATAGCCACTGAGCAACCACGGCGGGTGAGCCAATCAAAGTTTAGTCTTCCGGAACGGAGCAGTGTATGCATTCTAAACCGAAGGAACAGACATTAAAGCCGATATTTTGTAGCATTCTATTGCACTTTCCATTCTTATTACCATGCGCCGTGTGAAGTGACCCATCATCGCAACATCGGTGTCACGACGGCTACTCGGTCGCGTTTGAGCCAATGATGAATGGCGAAAGTAATGGAGAATGAAAAAAGTGTTGCTTACAATAAAGCAGTTTGTAAAGTGGGTCTATTGTTCACAGACAGCGCGTATACGAACAGAGAGCTTAGGAGTGCGGCAAAATTAAGGGTCCGCATTCAGAAAAGGTCCGTTTGAAGTGCCGCCGGCCATTTGCTAACGCCTCAGCCGTTGTGCCATCATCGTGCCGACATCTATAATGAGTGGCAGCGCACAGGCATTAGTCAATGAACAAATGCTTTTACTTTAGAACAGTTTTGTGAGTGGGCGCCCAGGGTCAGTATTCACGCAACAATTAGGACACTAGAGCTCCTCGTAACAAGACCCAGCGACCAATCGAGAAAATTGAAGAAAAAGAAATTAAAAATGCTAACCGCAGGGCCGTGTAGTCTCTACAGCCGCCGTGTTGGCTGAGTAGCTATGATGTTGTGCTGCTGAGCTCGACGCAATAGCCACATTTCATTGGGGGCGAAATCCGAGAACATTCGCGTACTTGGATTTAGCTTCCCATTGAAGAACCATACGTGGTTACATGTATCCTAGGCCCTCCGCTACCGTGTCCCTCTTAACCCACTGTACAGTTTGAGCCGTTAAATCCCACAAATTAATAAAGTATTTGCCTGGAGCGGCCGCTTCAATGTTGTTTCCGCTTAAATCCAACTACGCTCACTTACGTTTCATTATGGCACGTAAGTGTTGCAGAAACCGCAACGAGAAAAAATCTAACTTCTTGAAATCAATCAATCAATCAATCAATCAATCAATCAATCAATCAATCAATCAATCAATAAATGTGTCAATGATACCTCGGGATTAGGCATATAGATAATAGGACATATAACTGCGATATATGGACGATTACTTGGTGCTTCAGCGCGACATGCCGTCAGTATCTCTCGCGGGATGCGAGTTTTCTCTATCCTTGACTGTTCTTGTTTTAGTGCAGTCGCAAACAAACAAGCCCAACTACAAACCCACGAACATACAAGGAACAGTTAGGCCTTGTGGGCTCGACGTGCTTGCTCCCTCAAGATTGTTATAACGTACATGCAGGGTCCCAAGGAAAACAGTTTTCCGGCGCAGTTCTGGCAGCGCAGTGAGGCACCGCTTGTTTATTTAGGCATGGCCAGACGAAAATGCTTGCTTTTTCGGCGTTGCACAATGTTTGACAAACTGATTCATTGGGGGTTCCCTGACCTCCCTTAGCGGCTAATGAGTTTGTCTGTGGCGCCTCTAGCGTGTCATTGTCACCTCTACGAATACGCGCCAACAATGTGGGAGATATATATCTTTTCATGTGAAAATACTACAGGCCCATCATAGCGTGTACAGGAGCGGCTACATAAAAGAAGTTTTGTTTACAGGGATGACACAAAATGATTTGCAATTATTAGCCACGGCAAAATTTCCCAATGAGAATTCAATACTTTGCATGTGGCTTACAAAAGAATCAATGGTATTACGACACACAGCAATGTTTCGTAGAATATTCCAATGAGAGATGGCTGACGGAAAAGGGGAGTAGCTGTGGGCATTAACGCGACTTAAGAGTTGAGAAATTGCTTTGCAATACCCAGCCTCGATGAGAGCTTAAAAGATTCGTTTAGATAACGAGATCGTGGTATTTTGAAGTGACGATGATATTAGAGACGAATAAATTTTAGTCTAAGAAATGATTCTTCGTTATGAAAGCAGTTGCAAGTTTGCCCTCCTGCGGAAACCCGAAGCACTATAGACTGCTTTGAGTAGTCGTAATGTATGAATCTGGTGGCTAATGTTTGTATGCGATCTATTTTATTAGTAAGGTGTTTTTGATTGGTACTCCAGATTAAATCGGGGCACTCTAAGCATGGCCTGAATAGTAGCTTGTAAGAATTTAGTTGGGCAAGTTCGGGCGCTTTACGCAATTTCCCTCTCAAGAAAAACAATCTTGCTTCAGCTTTCTGACATACGCCTGAAACGTTGGGTTCCCAGTTAGGGTTGGACGAGAGGTTAAGACCCAATTATTTCACCTGATCGATTTTGCTGAATGTGGTGCTTCTGAGCGTATGTGTAACATTAAGTGGCTTTTTCTTATTGGTAAACGAAACGCAATGAGTTTTTGACATTTTTAATTGCACACGCAAATATTATACCAAAAGCAAACTGACTGCAATGAATTAATAATTTGCATTGGATTGCCTATGTTATGCATGTCTATATACACAACAGAGTCATGAGCAAAGAGTCCCACCTGAATGGAATTTTTAACGGGGAACTGGATGTCATTATAATGCATTAGGAATCAGAGGGGTGTAAGAACTGACCCCCGAGGCCCTGAGTTATCTAGACTCCCTACCGGCTTAAAAGTGAGTTAGTAATGTAGCTGGGCAATTGCATTTTTAAAATTCACTTTTTGCAAAAAGAAAGAATTAATTACCTCTTAATTTTCGATTAACTCTACCAACTCTGCTTCTCCTGGCATACTTCAACATATAACTTAGTTTAAAGACGCGCAACTATGTTGGCTATGTTTATGCTAACAGACTTCAACATATAGGTTTACGTTGTTTAACTAAAAGCTTGCGAACTCTGCGCGTTTTAGTCAGAGTCTCTAGTTGTCTTTGCTTAGGACATATTCGTTCACTTCAACATGGCCCAGCTCACGGTAAATCAACCAGGCATACCGCGGACCTCGCGAACATTAACTCGATCCTCTCTCAGTACCTTATAAAACTGCGATTATTCCCAAACTGTCCTTTATTTTGTTTGTGTGTGTGTGTGTGTGTGTGTGTGTGTGTGTGTGTGTGTGTGTGTGTGTGTGTGTGTGTGTGTGTGTGTGTGTGTGTGTGTGTGTGCGTGTGCGTGTGTGCGTGTGTTTTTGACTGTATCAATGCAATAGCTGTGATAATGTTTCTATGTTTGGCGCTTCATTTTTTTATGAAATTTATACTGGGCTCATATGCATGCATTGCATTAGCAACAACTGATGCACTAGGTTGCTCTGTCATTCTCTCGTAAATCCTATGAAAGTTTACTGCTCCCTAGATATGTAAATTAATCATAAACAAATGACCCAATTGCTGTACTAGGCATGCTAACTATGGGCGTGTCATACTGGGCATGCTGGTATTCATACCAGAATGACCAATTTTGCCTAGATGTGAACCAGTTTACGTGAAAAGTATCTCACAAAGTATTTGCCGTGTCCTTTAGGACCAAAAACATTTTCCTATCGATGTCTTGCCCACATAACCCTGTATAAATACGATCAATGCGAAAATGTTTATTCATAGTAGATGCGACCAAACAATCGTCTTTACTAGTGTCCCTACGCCCGGTAAAGCGTATTCTGTTATCCGCGTACGTTGCGTACCTACTGTGTCGTAAGGTTTTCCTGTGGTCAGTGTTGTCCAGCTCGAACTTTCTTTCTTTTCTTGTGTAAAGTATCACAGTGTACAGTCCATGCTAGAAAGAAGGCTTTTCTTTTTACGCTTAAGTGCGTCATTTGAACGGGCTAAATGTGATTAATCTGTATGTAAGCCACAATAGAGCAACCCACATATAAAGTATATGAGAGTGCCAGTAAAAAAGGCTAAATGAAATCAGTTTCAAAGCAGTATCAGTTTGTAATCACGGACAATACACTTAAGCTAGGTAAAACGGTATTGAACATACGCATAGCATTAGGCGGGTCCGTTTTAGCATAATCGACGGCAACAAACCGTGAACTCCAGTTTCAGAAGTTGCTTACGCTGGCAGCAACAACTTCCTTGTTCTCGAATTTTGCCGCTCTTGGTACAGCGTGCCACATTTGTTCGCTTCGTATACGAAAAGAAAGCTTCCTCAGACAAGCACGTATAGTGTCGCCCGGAAATGTTTATAGATCACGCTGACAGTGACGTGACCAAATTTCCAGACGAGTGCAGACACATTGGGACCGAAGAAAACAGTCTTTGCTTTCCTGTGCGACCGCAATAGCGCGTTCCGACCTCCAAGCTGAGTGGCCGAGTCGCGAGGAAATCGGAGTTTTTCCCCCATTCTCCTATTGCGTATGACATTTCTTCTTCTTTGCTGCATTCCACGACGAATGACACTATACCCTCATTTTGTTGCCTTGCATGTTCGCGATTGAGCTAACGACTGCAGCAAGGACCTCTGATCTGAAGTATGGCATTTTTTTTTTTTACTCTCAACGGTATCTGTGCCCAACCTTTCTCAATTATCAATTTGCGTTACTAAGACTAATTGTTTAAATGCGCGTTCTTTTTTTCAGGAGGTGTGTTAGCTAAATTAAAATGGGTCCCCAGCGAAATGAGTGCGTACGTTTTCAACATGTAACACTAATAAGATCATGCAAGAAGCAGGGAGGCATTGCGCGAAAAATGTACAAATGACTCTAACACACCCTTCTCAACTTGATGCTATGAGTGTGCTCGTCAGCACGAATATCTGACGAGTGTATCTCGTCAGCACGAAATAAAGTCTCTTCAGAGAGGACGACCAGGCTGCACTAAACTACCACGCGCCAATATTGGCTGGTAATTTGGCGGGCATCGACTCAGTGTGATCATCAGTCGTGGTCAGCATCAAATGAGCCTATAGGCGGAAGGCGTGGTTTCAGATGATGATGTGTCATTCACGGGGTTAACAAAAATTAAATTACGGTGTTTTACGAGCCAAAACCACTTTCCGATTATGAGGAACGCCGTAGTGGGGGACTCCGGAAATTTGGACCACCTGGGGTTCTTTAACGTGCACCTAAATCTAAGTACACGGATGTTTTCGCATTTCGCCCCCATCCAAATGCGGCCGCCGTGGCCGGGATTCGATCCCGCGACTTCGTGCTCAGCAGCCCAACACCATAGCCACTGAGCAAACACTGCGGGTGTTTCACGGGGTTTAACGTCACAATTAAGGAACGCCGGGGCTATGAGGCATGCTGAGGCATGCTATGAGGCGTGCTATGAGGCATGCTATGAGGCATGATGAATTGTGACCACCTGGTGTTCTTGAACAAATGCAGGTGCCTCTTTGCATTTCGCCTACATCGAAATTCCGCCGCCGCGATCGCCAATCGAACCCGCGACCTACTGGTCATCAGCAGGACTCGATAGCCACGGCACCACTGCGGCGAGTAAAAAATGCGTGCTTCCAAAAGGAACCGCGAAAAGGATTTGTCGCGCTTCCTCTCTACAAGTTAGAGAAAAAAATCTTACATGGTTAGCGCTGAGAGGAAGCCTTTCTGCCTCTTTGGTGTGCTCGGAGGGGGATGCATGCAATTGAGATTGCACTAATTGCAGTTACGACTTTCCCTTTCTCTCCCAACATGGGTGCCGTCATTCGGTTTCACGCATTCGTGACCTCAATTATAAATTAGCATTGCTTTTGCTATATACGTCTTTGTGAAACCAGCTGTGCATGCAAAAGAATTACCGCTTGCCTACTCTGGTCTAAATCGAAGTTTTTTGTACCAAAGAACTCTTTGTCATTGGCTGACTGCTTTCGCTAATTACATGTTTCTTATCATGCATAATTGACTGGTGCATTTCTTAAGTACCGTTTTCACATGAGAAGGCCTTCACGAATGTGGCTGCTCTTTCGGAAGTGCCGTCCCCTATTGGCCACTCCCGTGGCGACCATCTCGTTATCACATCGATCGCAATCATGTAAGGCGGGCACCCTAACGACACTAAATGAAGGAATGTTCTTACGTTCGAGAGGTTTCATTAATGCGGACCCGGAAGGTGCCACTTTACCACAGTGTGCGACTCGCAGCTTTTGTCAATGAACGATGCTGGTCTTCCTTTTAGCTTCCTAAAAGAGATATGTTCATTCAAAGCCAGTGCTTCTAATTTGGTGCTTCAGCGGTGCATCAAGGTCCGCATCCTCTCTCTCTCTCTCTCTCTCACACACACACACACACACACACACACACACACACACACACACACACACACACACACACACACACACACACACACACACACACACACACACACACACACGCACGCACACACACACACACACACACACACACACAAACACACACACACACTCTCTCACACGCACGCACACACACACACACACACACACACACACACACACACACAAACTTACTTTATCAAACTGCATTCAGAAAAAGTACTTGGGCTAAATCTATCCATAACATCACATGCGGCCAATGGCGATATTGGACATGTTATTATAGTGTAAGTATGGGTTTAGTTGCGTATACGAAAACTTTTTACGTGACAATATAACGTGATCGAGCCCTTTCGGCACGTATACGACTTCCCTGTGCCAACTATGTTTTGTTTAGGATCCGTTTCAGTGGCATTTTTAACTGTCGGTTGCACGCCACCGCGATTTTCGACAAGCCACCGCAAGCTAAGAGAAAACGAACCAATCGCAGGCACGAGCACCTCCCTCTTCATCCGGTTTTCTACTTTCACTGTGCTGGCTCGGCCCCATCGGAACCCTCTCCCCTTGAGCGTACACATCGCCTCTTGTCAGCCAATTAGATAAGAAAAACCGCTCAATGTAGAAAATGTTGTTCGTTTTGAAAGCAAACAAAAGGGACCTCCTATAAACGAGAAGCGCATGTGATTGGGCAGTTCAGGCAACGCTTCGGATCACCGCCCGATGTTTGCGTCGGCAGTTACGTAAATTTAACGTCAGGATATTGGAATAAAAAGTAGTTGGAGTAGTTTTACGTTATAGGGCCCCGGAAGACTGGGAAATGCTACGCGCTGGCGACGCTTATCAGAAAGTTTGAGAATAGCGTTCGCAACCAAACGTGAACGAATTACGTACGTAAAGAAATAGCGCTGTTCTCCCTGCGCATGTTGCGAATGTTATTGGGTATCTGTACGTTATGTGCGCTATGGAGGGGGGGATAACCTATGTTATTTGGAGAGTTTAACGTTCGTAATGTTTACAGACGTTAAGGGATGGGGTTACCGAGCATGGCACCATGGCTCCCTTAAGCGTGAATTCTCGCGACGGCTACGCTCTCACACTCGTTAATCACCAGTAACTTTCCAAATGTAACTTTCCAGTAACCCTTCCAAATGTAATAATATATCCTTCTCACGCAAGCGCACTAGCTCCATATTCACATACACCATAAATAACACGAATCTGTCACGTACCACTACTTACAAATACCTTGGTGTAAACCTCACTAGTAACCTTTCTTGGTCTCCGCATATCACTACAATTTGCGCAACTGCATCTAAAACCCTTGGCTTTCTGAGGCGCAACTTGCAAAATTCATCTGCTGAGGTGCGTAAATTAGCATACCTGACATTCGTACGCCCGCAATTAGAATTTGCATCCGCTGCATGGTCACCACACCAAGAATATTTAATAACCATGCTGGAAAGCATCCAGAAAAGAGCTGCCCGATATATAACTCGGAATTTTGATCGAAAGTCAAGTATACCGCAGATCAAGCTCGATATTTCTTTACAGCCCCTAGACATCCGCCGCAAGATTGCTTTGCTCTGTCTATTTCACAAATATGTTCATTCCCATAAACCATGCATATTACCCCTCGAAACCCCCGTCCGTACGTCCTCAAGATTACATAATCATTTTAGCTTCAAGCGCATTTTTAAAACCACTGCTTTCAATTTATCTGCTGTAGCTCGTGCCATATCCCACTGGAATGGTCTTCCCGATGATATTGTCACGATAACTGATCGTAAAATATTTCGTGAACGCCTGTGCGTGCTTTTTACATAATCTCCTTTCTTTTATATATCTGCTATGCTTGATCATGCTGTGCTTTGTTTTGTATTTTAGTTCAGCCACTGTACAGTTGTCTTAGGTTTATTTTTGAGTTGTTTCCACTGTACTTAACAGTTCTTTGTTACATTGCCCCCCTTACTCAATGCCCTACAGGGCCTGTAAGGTGTTTTCTAAATAAATAAATAAATAAACTGTTGAAATGTGCTTTCGCTTCCTCTAACCTGAAACGTTATTAGCGCATAGCGAGTCCATTTACTGAGTTCATTCGGCGATTCCCGCGCACGTAGGCCTAACGAGACGCGTCCGCATTGCAAGAACGCGATGGCTGCTAATGGATTGTCCTGGCTCGGGCACGTTTAACACGCGGCATGAAATGGCGCCCCGTCTTTTAACGTCTTCCTTACGTTTGCGTTCCCGTACGTTAAACTAAAAGCCTTGAAGGGACGCGCACCGTAATGTCAGGCAAAGGTGCTTGCGTTTAATGTATACCTAAGGCGATAAACGCCGTTTTAAATCTGTACATCATTATTAACGCAATATCGTGAGTGTCCCGCTGTCGATCTACACACCCGGCGCAAACAGCTTGCCACACTTTACTGGGGCGTGTCATGGGCATCTCTCATCTTTCAGACATCATCTGTCTATCTACCATCCAATGCGAACAGTTACGAATTATGACGCCACCCCTTTCCTTTTCTTTTTCGACTACGTCAAAATAAAATGACATTCTTTTTTTCTATAACTTCCTTGGACAGGTAATGCACTTCTTGGAACGATACACAAATGAAAGAAAGGACTGACGGTTTGACCACGGGACTCCTTTTTCGACCGGCCGCCCATTAGGTAACACCGAACTGATGATAACGCAAGAGTGAATCTAGGTAAGGCCACAAAACTGGAGGCGTGCCGATTGTTAAATTTTGTGTACTCGTCCATTAATTGGCTCATTCATCTGGGAGCGTCGCCAGAGCTCGCGGATGTCCCGAACTTTGTCAAACTCGGGCCTTCCTGCATAGCGCCCCGGCTTGCGAATTTCCACGAGGACTCCACGCCGGGCGCCGCGGCTGTGGACATCGTGCCGCAATGGCGTCAGGGTGATGCTGAAGTGCGGGAAAAAATATGGCATTCCTTATGCGTCACACGTGCGCGTCCTTTGCCCAGCCGGCGTGGCACGAACTGAGCCGAACGGCCTTCAATACTCGGCCGTGCATGTTCAACGAGGTGACTATACTTTCCGCTTAATCGAATGAAATGCACGCACCGCTGCCCTCACCAACGAAGACCGTGGCGCGCCATATAAATAGCGGCAGCGCAGCGACCCGCGATTCGTGCGGGTCGAGAGACAGGGGGCGCCCGATACAAACTAGTGCATGCTTGCTGCCATGCGGAGGGCGGCGTTGTCGCGGGAAGGTCGCGAAATGCACCAGGGTCGACTGATGTCTTCCGCTCACAAGTCCCGGTCGATGGAACGCTGCGAGGCGGGGAAAGAAATAAGAGACGATGCGACAAAAACGAAAAACAAAATAAGGTCTGGATGCAGTTATGTTTTTCTTTCCTCTCTACCCTGAGCGCTTGCATCGGCGCAGCTTGGCAGCTTTCCTGGCTGTTTTTTTCTTGGCGGGGGAGCTTTTGTTTCCCTACGTTTTGGGGCGCACTTTCATGTCTCCGTTATTTATTCGTAACGATTCATGTGTTGTTCTTCGCGGGTTTTAAATGCCATTTTTTCTGTCGTGTCATTCACGTCGCGTGCTATCTTCGTGAAAGCTACTTGGTTAATGGGAAATTTTATAGAAACGAGAAAACTGCAAAAAAAGAACAAGCGCGTACACACACGCACACACACGCACTCATACATCCATGCACGCACGCACACATGAACAAACACATGCAGGCATGCATACACGCAGAGACACGTAGTCACACCCATGCACTCCTCACTCCCCCCCCCCCCCCCACACACACACACGTGGATACGCACGCACAGGGATATTGCTCAAAAAGGCACAACGAACTATATATACCAGGCGCACTTGTGTTATTGTCATTTCCTTCCTTCCCTTCCTGCCTTCTTTCCATTTCTATTCGCCTAAAAAGCGAAAATGGGCAATATAAGGCGCACGTACAAAAAGCCACCGCCACGTCTGCGCATGGTGAGGGGAAAAGCAATGAGAACAAAGCAGGGGCAGATTGCTTGAGACCCAGGCGCATATCTCGGTTTTCTTTTCGAGGATCGGTGACCCTTACGTGTAAGGACGAGACGGGAGAAGGCAGCATGCTTCCCACTTTTCCGAGCATGAGGGGAAAGTTGACCGCGGACATGGCCATTTGCTACGCGGCCCACTTGGAGTGTCTCGGATTCGTCTTTCGCCGCCGCTTACTTGCTCCTGCTTTCCATCTGTTCTCTTTGGCGTTCTTTTGTTTTTTTCGGTGTACTTTCGAGCCTCCCTTCCTTCTTTACCACGCAGCCGGATTGGACGTACTTTTGTCGTCGTTGTCTATTCGCCTCTTTGGACCTTGGGCCCACCAGCACTCGAGTGCGAAGTTTTCCTCTTCGCTTGAAAAACAAAAAAAAAGAGAAGAAAAGAAGCGAAAATAATAGAACGTGCACAAGCAGTCTTGTCATGCTCAGGCGCAGAGAGCTTGCTGCTGTACTTCCAATGTGTTGTCGTTTTTTTATTTGACCACTTTTCTGCTTTTTTTTTTCTTTTTCGCCGAGATGGCGGTTTACGGACGAGACGTTGCAGGAACGCATCCTTCCAGTGATCGTTAAAGTATTCCGTGCGAACAGGAAGTGTCAAGCAGTTTGCGGCTACTTCGCCCGCATACCCAGAGTGCAGAGGAAGTCGCAATGCATCGATGTTGTACGGGTCAAGAGATCGAGGTAGCCTTAGCCTTATAGCACACAAATAAAGTTGAAAGTCGTCTCTCTGAGGAGAGTAGCCGTAGCGACGTTGACTGGCTGACGCTCACGTAATGAGATGCAAGCACAATCGTCTGAACAGTAATGTCAGCACACTGATGCTCCATGCAGGGAATTCTCAATTTCTCGAATAAGTTTCGGGAAAAATTAGCGCGAGAAAATAATTTTCACCAGATTGCAAGGAATTTTTCAGTCTGTGGTAGGTTTGGTGATGCCTTGTCGTTGGAAGTGTTTAAGTGCAGTAACAAATGTTCCCTTCAGGGAATTGTAGCGAAAAACAACCGCTTTGCTTTTACGGCACTGTATAATCATAACAGGAGCCTGTAATCATGCGGCCAGGCTAGATATGAAGTCGAACTATTGCACTGAAATTCTCTAAATACAAGCGGGGTCGTTGCTCATATGGAGGACACCCGTTTCCTCGACTATCGGTGTTGGGAACGTATTACATGCAACGCCGACCATCAGGTCTCAAATAAACTAAGATATCTGTCAAGTTATTTCGTTCTGAATTGTTTAGTGCACCAGAATTTAAAAGCTGGGTATGCTAACACGATACCCCAGAAACTAAGCGCAAATACTCCCCCTTATTTAATTAAATTTACCGCGGAGTAGAGTTGTTGCACTAACAACAGATGATCCTCATTCCTGCTAGGCAACCCATGCATGTAGTCACCACCTCTAAATGATTAATTTTATGAAATAGCCAGCTAATTACAAGAGGCGGACTAAGCAGAAACGGCAGAGAATATACAATAACCAATGAAAAGAAATAGGGAGACGTATTATTACCTTTTTAGTGTTCTGCCTGGGAAATATGACAAAAAGTAAAATGCAAACAACATTATTACGGCAGCGAAACATATTTGTTCGGCGTATTATGCAATAATACAATTTCGGTGAATGGTGGGTGGTTGGCTTTCAGAATTAAAACTTCAAAGGCGCCCCTGGAAATCCGCAGTTGTCTTTTAAACGCATTTCAGTCCTTCGTGATCTGTATTCGACATATTTGCTTAATGACGCCTAGAAGTGTCTTACTGAATACAAAGATGACCATTCGCAGGTATCCCTGAGCGGGCGAGCAGCATGCGTACTTCCATTTTATCGGCGAAAAGAAGACAAACGTTTCCTCTACGTCGTACGTTCTGTAAGGCGTTCGGCGATCATCTTTACGCGCTCTCACAGAAGACGCATTTTACGGTGCAGCTATTCATATTGAGCGGGATCCAAGACATTTGCTACGAGACTTCTTGCTTGGAAATTGCCTCAAATTCGTCCTTCGTCGCCCTAACTTGCTTCCATCTTCGGCGTTTTAATGCGAAACATTCTTTGCCGACTTCGGGCACATTGAGGCCGGCTGGCTGGCTGGCTGGCTGGCTAGCCGGCTGGCCTCCTTAGCTATGGTGGCTCGAGGTGGAGGCGTCAGCATCGGAGCGCCCGAGAGGCAACATTTGTTCAGGACGATGCGGGATCCTAGATGCCTCCCGTACGCTGGCTAAGGTCCGCTGCGGTTATTTGCTTCCGCTGTGAAGTGCTTCCTTGCTCCGCGGCTTCTTGGAGCGCAATACGCGTATCGGAAAGTCATTTTAAACGCTAGGCGACTTTATCACTGCAGCTGGCCTAACGTACTACTAAATTTTGTTCATTTTATCGCCGTGCGTTAGCTTCGCGCTCAGTGCGACACTTATGAAACTCATAATTGCACCGAACAGAGAAAGCTTCCGCAGTAGGCGGTCGTTTGCGGTTTGCCAGTGCCGCTTTTACATTTTAAGGGACTATTATGGGGTGCCGTATGCAGTTCTGTCTGGCGTGACTTTATTAGTGCCTTGAGCTACAGCCGCTTGTCCTAATAGTCGACTAGATGGTGCGCGCCTCAGCACTTGAAACAGGCCGCTCGAGTGAACCAGGATTATTTCAAGTTTATTTAATTTTGCAATGAAAGGTAGAACTGTACGCAACAATGGTCAAAACTTGGCATAATGAGAGCGCAAAGGGAAATTTGGTTTCCAATATTAGAAACCTGCAAAGAAATAAGTTCGGGTATTTAGTACCGCCATGAAGATAATGCCAAAAATGCCTTAAAAAAGAATATTTATTGTTTATAAAATAATACACACGACTGTATATACACGGTTGTTAGCTCTCAAACGGACAATATGACACGAAATGGGGCGCAAATCCAATATGTAATGGAGGTATATAACCAGAAACGGTGGACAAGGTGCGGCGCAAACAATAATAATTTGTCGGGTGGGAAGTTCTATTCAGATATGCAGATATTTCTGGGCATACAATGTGATGTGAACAGTTCCTGCTTTATATACATATACAAACGCTCTGTGTTGGTCTTCCTGATATAAACTTTGCACTTATGCAGTTGTGTTGTGCGCCTCAGCTTGAGGTACTTCATTTTTTCTCGCTTCTCTTGCATCGATGCGTTCTCTCCTGCGACAGGGAAGTGCAACATCGTGGCGAAAAAAAAAAACCGTATCACTTGGTTGGTGATTTCTAGGCTATGTTGCGCACAGCAAACCATAACCAGCTTATTTATTGACAGGCAGGAAATAAGGTCTATGATGCAGTCAGCCTTCAACTTGTTAAAGCTGAAACAATGCGTGAAGGCGTCTTCGATCGCAGCAACCAAGTCGTTTAGTGCCTGAAATGGGTAAAGTAGGCCACCTCTATCCATGTGGTTGGTAAGGCACGACTCTTCCTGAAGCAAGCGCGAGTCTTTTGCTTTGGCTACAGCTGAGAACACTCTTCGCACTTTGTTCTCATTAGCATTTTCCTGGTCACATACCCGCGAACGTAGTAGGTTATGCGAGAGTCGCTATTTGATCCCACCATTTCACGATGATCTGGCATGGCATCGTGTGCCTTTACCATCTCGTGAACATCATCTAGGTGGCCCACATCCAGCTTACTCTGCATATCGACTAAATTTTTGCAGTGGCGTGGGTCAAGAAGGGGGGCTACTCAGAACTCCTTGTGACAAGCAAACAATAGCGCGGCAGGCGAAGCTAATTTCACGACGCGGGCTTAGAGCCGGAGATATTGCTCAAACACAACCTCGCGCTAGGCATCTCGCAGACGACGAAGGCGCCACCTGTCGCTGTCATGAAATAATGCCGCGCCGCCATACGCGGCGCAGCCCAGCCGATGCTGACACCTCCCCCTCTAGCCACCATACCTTCACTAGGTTTTCGTCGTAGTAATCTGTCTACATGAGACCACATGTTGTTGTGGTCGTTTCTTTATTAGGTATACATATATCAGAAGGTGAATGGCATGACATGCACGCATGGCATAACATGGTTGATATGGCATGACATGAATGACTTTACATGCACATGACATGCATACGTGACACGAATGGCAGCATCACATGAATTACATGGCATACATGCCATGAGAACCCAACAAAGACACCAAGGAAAACGTAGGGGAAATTATATGTACTTACTTATTGAATGAAAGAAATGATCAATTAATGGCAATGAAAGTGGATGATACATGTCATGTCATGAGATCAGTGGCATGTATGACACGCATGTCATGACATGACAGTCGCGTGCCATGAATTACATTGCCTGACGTGCAGGCCATGGCATGATTTACATGATGCCGTCATGGTCGTTTCTTTAACTGGATATATATTAATGATATGAATGACATGACATGCATGCATCATTGAAAATGCATGTCATGCCATGAGTGTTATGAATGAGGTGGTTGACATATGTCACGACATGACACAACATGCATGTCATGACACGCATCATCATCGTCAGCCTATATTTATGCCCACTGCAGGATGCAGGCCTCTCTCTGCGATTTCCAATTACCCCTGACTTGCGCTAGCTGATTCCTACTAGCGCCATGCAAGTTTCGTAGTTTCTTCACCCCACCTAGTTTTCTACAATCCTCGACTACGCGTCCTTTCCCTTGACACCCATTCTTTAACTCTAATGGTCCATCGATTATCTACCCTACGCATTACATGGCCCACCCAACTCAATTTGTTCTCTTAATGCCAACTAGAATATCGGCTATCCCCGTTTGCTGTCTGGTCCACACTGCTCTCTTCCTGTATCTTAACGTTAAGCCCAACATTTTTCGTGCAATCACTCTTTCCGCAGTCCTTAACATGTTCTCGAGCTTTTTTTGTTAACCTCCAAGTTTCTGCCCCATATGCTAGCGCCGGTAGAATGCAATGATTGTACACTTTTCTTTTAAACCGCTGTTGTAAGCTCCCAGTCAGGACTTGCTAATGCCTGCCGTGTATTTTCCCCCTAATTTTTATTCCTCTGTAAATTTCTACTCATGATCTAGGTCCCCTGAGAATAATTGACCTAAATAAACGTACTCCTGTACGGACTCTAGATGCTGACTGGCGATCCTGCATTCTTCTTCACTTGTCAGGTTATTGAACATTAGCTTTATCTTCTGCATATTAATTTTCAACCCCACTTATACACTTTCTCGGTTAAGGTCCTCAAAGATTTGCTGTAATTTGTCCCCAGTATTGCTGAACAGGACAATGTCATCAGCAAACCGAAGGTTGCTGAGACAGTCGCCGTTGATCCTCACTTCTAAGCGTCCCAAACCTAACAGCATGAATACCTCTTCTAAGCATGCAGTGGTCTTCTAAGCATTGAAGAGATTGTGTCTCCTTGCGTGACCCCTTTTTTCTTACGTAACTTTCTGCTTTTCTTCTGTAGAACCAAGATAGCTGTGGAATCATCGTCGATATTCACGTATGCCTCCTGTAATCCTTGATTACGCAATGCCTCTGTGACTGCTGGTATCTCTATTGCGTCAAATGCCTTTTCACATTCTGTGAAAGCCATATAGATAGGCTAATTTTACTCCGCAGATCTCTCCATTAACTTGATTGATGATATGGACGTGATCCAGTGTAGAATATTCGTTCCTGAGGCCAGCCTGTTTCTTGGCTGATTGAAGTGTTGCCCTGATTCTATTGGAAGTGACATGCGTACATGGCACGAATTACATGTCATGGCATGCATGTCGTAGCATGATTGACACCAATGCCGTGACATTCGTATCACGGCATGTCATGCATGTCAACCCATGATATGATTCCCATGAATGGCACGGCATGCATGACGACATGACAAGAATGACATGTCAATAATGACAAAGTCCTGCCATGCTTTCATGCATGCATGACGTGACATCAATACGATGACATGAAAATATGCCGGCCAGGAGACCACGTTGTCTACAACTTGGACCACGGAGTTATATGTTCATGCTCATCATGCCGCCGCGGCCGTTCCACCGTCGTTATTCCGGGTTCGTCATCCGAGTGGACAAGCTTTATTAAAGATCTGGCATGCAACCGGCACCCGAGGCAGGTAGCATGCGCAAGGAGATACGGACATCCAGCCGGGTGGTGACTGTCTCCGTTCGAACAGAGATTAGAAAGAAAGTTTCTCACCAGCGTTAATTTCCAAACGCCAGCAAGCAACTTGCCGCATCCTCGTTCCGCCCGACCCTCGCGCCCGACTTTCACGGCCTTTCTTGTCGTTACCTAAAAAAAGCATCTAGCAGTATTTCCTGCTACACATGGCCACCAGAGTTTGCGGAACAACAAACAATGCCGCTAGGCCAGCTACCCGCAAAATGCTTAGCATAAAATCGATTCCCGCGGTGCGGGGGATCTGCAAATTTTTACTTTTTTTCTGTATATTTGCCTTTGTCTTTTTACAATATATACACTACTGCAATACTACTGCTCTATGCAGCAGGTTTCTGTACTGTATTCTTTCCACAGCGCGTCAACTTACTAAATGGAATAGTAATGCATTTCACTGCATATTTCCAGCAGTTAGGTAACTTTTCTACGCAAATGAGGGTGGGTGGTGTTTCTTTACTAGTACAAATGTGAATAATTCCCACCATTCGCCATAAAGACGCGTAAACCCGCAAAAGAGAAATGAAATACAGGTACGCGTGTAAGCCGTGTGAGATACACCTCTCCTTTACTTGGCAAACAAGGAACCACATCACATGGACTCGCGCAGGAAAGAAGTGTAGAAAGAACACTGCCAAGAACAAGTAACAAGCAAAAGTGTAAAATAAAGTCTTGTAGTTGCGTTTTTCTGAATTATCTGTGAAAGAACTGTAAAGAAATACATATTTGCGGAACAATCACAGTTCTTTTGGATCCCTCGTTTACAGCTCTACCAAGTGCGAAAACCGACTCTTATTGTTATTTGGGAAATTGCGTAACGATGCGTGGCTGCCAGTCCCGTAAAACCGCGTAGCGTACATGACGCTGCGATTCTAGAGTACGGCGCCCACCGCGAAAGGTCAGAAAAACACTCACATAAGCACAGCAGATAAGTGCCCTCGTCAGGCGGCTTGACTGATAACTCTAGAAGCGTCATTCAAAAACACGCGGAATCATTCTCCAGTTCGGGCGGCGTTTTCTATACTTCTTTCTTAAATAAAAAGATGTTGATCCATAAATATTTTCACAAACAACGGTTATATTTGTTAATTTTTGGTTTTCCTTCCTGTTTGGCTGTTGCCTCGGCTCTCTCCCTTAGTAGATCGCTTAATTTCTCAACTCCTTGCGACTCTTCTTTCCAGGTGCCAATTTTGCACGAAAAGTACTGTACAGTTAGGGAGAAACTAGACGTGGTAATAGGTGACATTCATATTTCTTGGGCATTTAACGGTGTTGGCAGGATTTGATGATGGAGGCTGTTTCGCATGATCTTATTTTCCACCTTATCTAACCCATATCACGCGTATATGTTTCCGAGGATTTGTCAGCGTCGCGGCAGTCCGCCACTCGAGGAAATTATGAAGTAAAAGAAAAAGTTAAACGCAACTGACGTTTAATTTTGACGCTTGACTTGGGCTGGGGGGGGGGGGAGGGGGGGGGTGGTCTGGGTACGTGCCTGCTACATAATGAGATCGAGGTTCTGACACGTAAAATCTCATCATTTGAAAAAGTGTGTTATGTAGTATGCGTTACATATATTTATATGCGCGAGGAGTACGAGCGGAGAGCTGCACTTATTTACACTGCCGATCGTGTACAATCGCGATCAAAAATACGCGGTCCATGGCTCCAGAGCGGCTGCGGGGCCACACCAAGGCGCTGCTATCTCCATCGGGCAGCTGCTTTGAGGGTGCACCGAGTGAAGACAAAGTTCGCCCTCACTCTCGGCCAAGTCACGTGCTTGATGAACTTCACGAATTTCTTTCTCTATGCTTCAAGTGCGGCGTTCGGCTGTTTCGCAGCTGACGGTCTTGCCATCCTCCTCGCGCCAGTTCGCATCTATACACGCACCGGCTCCGGCAGGCGCGCGTTCGGCCGTTCGGCTAAGCGCACGGAACGTATGCCTGGCAGTGTCCGATTTGGTTTCACGCTTCATGTTTACGTGCGCCTCGCGCCCGTGTGTGCCGCGCTCTTCCGTGCCTGGCGTTTGAACGGACGGCGCGCGTGCATGCAGGCTCTCAATGAAAGACGCCATGGCAAGGCGTTGGTGCATAGGGGTAGCAAGCAAATGGCCACCACTTTGTTGGTGTCAACGCCCGTCCTGACTAATGTTCCATTCTCGTTTAAGGCGAAAGGCGTTACTAGGCTCACATTGCAGAAACCGTCCGAACCTGCCAGCCGTGCGAAGAACTACGGCAGCACGGCAAACGAAGCAAAATGGAAGCTCCCTCCTGTGCACTGGCCATCAGCAGCGAAACAGCTGAGCGCCGCGCTTGAAATTTATCAAGTGAGTGACTTGGCCGCACAAAGGGTGAGGGCGAAGTTTGTCGTCAATCGGTGAACCCTCAAAGCAGGCGCCCGATGGAGATAGCAGCACCGCGGTGTGGCCCCGAAGCTGCTCCTGCGGCCGGAGCCGTGGGCCGCGTATTTTTGATCGCGACTGTACATTCCGCGTCACGCCGACCGCCATATAATGCTACGATATCTTCGACAGCTTCCTTTCAGGGAGGTCTCATTTAATTTGTTTGCACAATATGCCCGGCATGGCATAACCAACATTTTAATGCCGTCATAGGCGGCGGACGGATGATTCTGCATGTGCAATTAGTGCTCGAGTGGCGCATCCTACCGTTTTGAGTCCCCTTTAGTCACATTTAATCCTCACTGGTCGGGTGTTTACCATGCAGGGCCTATCACACTTGTTGCTATCCCCCTTTTAGTATAGGCTAGAACATTTCTGGCTTATCATTAACGCCACCTTTCTACGTATGGCGTACGTATGGGGAACACCGAAAGCGGACGGGCTCGTAGAATGCTTTGCACCGGCACGCCTATTGTTATCGGGGACAATGGGTCGCTTGTCACAGTACTCCGGACGATAGCTATCAACCGCGCTCACAACTAGCTTAAACTGCGAGTTCTCGCCCTGTATTGAGAAATGGGTTTTGTGGCCTCACATGAAAATATTTGACGAACTGGCCATATAATGCTACGCAATACAACTAAACACGAAGAGCGACGTCGCCTCGAGGTTCCCGCATCAGCTCCTCCAGCTTACCTTGACGTCATGGACTTCGACTGCGCCTAGTCGGGCCTACATAATTATTTATCAGTGAATATGGATCACATCATACTCTAAATTGAGCCGAAGGAGAGTTTGGGAGTTTCGATAACGTCTACCTAGACAACCCGAACAGCCCAAATGCAAAAAAAAAATTAAAAATTGAGGAGCCATTTCACCCTGTGAATGTGGTTGACCAGCGATGGCATAAATTACGTTGGTACAGATTTTTCTTGGCGTGTAACTATGCATATAATTATGTATATGTAATCGTACGGGAAATACAGAGAAATATCAGGCGCGCACTAGGTCACGCACTACGTCATACACGCACAGAGCTACCGCGGAAGGGCTTTTACGACGCCTCTCTAAAGACGCAGGTGGTGTCGACGCAGCTGCGACGGAGCACCGCTGCAGGCCGCTGGTGAACCGAACCTCGACGCGCACGACGACGACATGCGTTGACCGAGGCCAAAGGAGCGCACAAAACAAAACATGTTTGCGTGTAATTTGCGATTGAGCATACTTCCTAATTAATTAGCTGAATGAAACTTGGACGGACTAGAGTTTTATTCTAGCTGACAAGCATGGGGCTCTTCGTATCCCTGCCGTAGAAGCCCATGTATTGACAGCAGACGGGAAGTCCACAATATTTGCAACTTCACTGTGAACAACGTAATTATAAAACGTAGATGATACTCAGCGTAATGTAACAGTCATCTTAGCGGCAAATTGTCGTAATTTGTTTCGGGATAGTTTCGATAAAATAACAGTTACAGCCGTTTACTGTAACCATACTACCTCCGTAGATGCTCATGTATTGACAACAGACGGGAATTCTGCAACGTGTACAACTTCACTGAACTAAGTATGCCAAGTAAATAAAACTCGGCGTAATGATACAGTCGTCGTAGCGGCCAATTTCAGCCTATTTTTTTCCCAAGATACCTACATTAGATTGAGAGCTACAGATCGTTCGCGAGAAAGTTGGCTTTGCCTGAAGGCGTTTTCTGTTTGCCGCCACGATTTTTCCGGAGGGTAACCATAGACAGCTTCGCTGTAAAATAAAAAAAAAAACTATGCAGATCCCACGCATTGTGGGAATCAATGTAAGCGAACCGTTCCGTGCTAGATGCTTTGATTGACTATAATTAGCGGTCATGTTGACGACTAAAGCTTAATTTTTTCAATGCTTACGCCAACACGAGAGTGGTGAGTTGATGTTAAACGTTACCTTGCGTGCACCACTGCTGTTTATATGTGTAGTACACAGAACACACAGGGAGATGTGTTTGCTTGAGGCGTTGTTGTGCGCCATATTTTATAACCTCTGAGAGGGTTGACCGTCGTCATTGCCTCGCATGACACATCGCAATGTGGCAGAAGTATTAAACTTGAATTGGTTTATGGGGCTGTACGTGCAAAAACCGCACTCGGATTATGACTCCGGATTAATTTCGACACCGTGATATTCTTTAACGTGTCCCAGAATCTAAGTGCACGTGCGTTTTCTATTTCACTCCTGTCGCTCGCGACAGAAGCATCACGAAACCATTTCAGGAGAACTACCTAGCGTGGCACAGGTACCACGACCATCTCTGCCTGTGCGTGCATCGAGGACGGTAACGGCGTCTACTGTTAATTCAAGGTCGACGAGAGCACGCGACATTCACCTCCACCGGCTCATACAGACACGCAATGGCCTTTGCTGCCCCCTAGGCCCACGGCCATGTCAGCGGGCACTAGTGGTCCTCTGCGCCATGAAGCCAAGAATTATGGGGCCAATCAAACCGGTGACACTACGGGCAAGCAAGGAGATGAACACAATGAGAAGGAGAGTGTACAAAAAATGCTGAAGGTCCTAGTAGAATCAATGCGCGTGATTCTCGGTAGTCTCGAGACTCCGGCCGCTAATAGTGCCCTACAAGTGCTCGCCGTGCTAGAGCCGCTTATCGCAGCTCTTTATATGCTATAAAGATTTTGTTTGGCGCTTGTGCTTTCACGCAGGGGAGATCCACACACCAACTTCGTCCTAGCGCCTCTATTTTTAAGTGCACTCGAATTGGTGACTACAGACTTGATGCGAAACCTGATTGTGGCTTCATGGATGACATTTGTGAATGTTTATCATCAGAGTGTTGAACTTGCTTTCACCTTTGCGCATCCGTCTTGCTATGTCCTCATCATCCCTCATCACATCTTTATGTCCCCGTTCCCCGTCCCCCTGAGCAGAATAGCAGGCTAGAGCGCCTTAGTTCAGGCCGACCTCTCTGCCTTCTTTCAATTAAATTATCTCTCTCCTGTCAAAATGTGGATGCCGCGGTTGGCATCAAATCCGCGACCTCTAGCAATGTCATATCTGCAAAGCTACCGCGGCGGGCACAGAAGTGCTGATTTGACGGTCGACCGCTTCCGTGGTGTCGCCTGGACCGTGCTGCGGTGCGCTTTAATTAATGTGGCTCTGCTTCTGCACGCCTTGCGTAGTTGGTCCGCTTGAAATATTCGCATGGCGTTTATTTTTCAGAAGCAGCAGTAACGTACTGTACCGTATATACCTTGAACTTAAGCATAACCAGTTTCACGTCACCTTCTCCCCCCTCTCTTGTATGGGAACTGCCTCTTCTTCCTCCTCTCTACAATTATATCTATGTCCCCTCCGGACTCACACTTTAGTAGTAGTCACGAATAATTACAGCTGTCAGGAGGCTAACGTAGCGACGCCTAGGGAGCTCCAGAGGGCATTGTGCACAATCGACGCGGTGGGGTGAAAACGAGTTTCTCGTGCTGCCTTTCCTCTCTGACACGCTACTGTCATGTATACACACACTCTGAATCACCCCCCGTCGCGGTGTGCCGGACAGCACCAGACGCAGTAGTCACAGCAGCAGCAACAGTAGTGGGAAAGTCGAAGGAAGTGGCAAAGAAAGCTTCGCTTTAAAGAAATGATTTAAACTCTGTGATGTCGCAGTGATGGTGCTGGGTTCCCAGCTCGATATGAAAAAAAAAAGATGACCTTCATTTTTTCTTCTAGCACTGAACTTCTTATCAGGCATTTTAGGTAACAATAATGTTCTGTTTATGCTAGCGGTGTGCATGCCTGCAGTGCATGTTTGCAATTTGCACCAACGCTTCAGACACTGCGTGAGCATAGCTTCTGCTTGTCGTCGTCTCAGCTGTCATTCCTAGTTACAGGCCTGTTGATCGCGTTCTGCGCCAGTCTGCTTTCCCGTTTATTCCTCTTGGGTGTCGGGCCCTGTACGAGTGCTGATAGCTTCCTGTGCGTTGTGGTATCGCTGGTTTGTTTCCGTAGAAGCGAAAGGTAGCACGAAGGTCAATTCGCTCGCTGCTGCGGGCCCTCTCTTCGAAGCAATCGTCTTACGTGACGGGCGGACGGACGGGTTTCCTCATTGGGTAGGCACAGAAATGATTACACATTAAAAAAAAGCACGATCTGACATAGTAAACGCGCTTGTTTCATCTAGCAGCCGGTAGGGGCGCTGGCTGCTAATGCTCCTAATTTCTAGGCTTGGTCGTTTGCGACAGCATATGTGCAGTTTCCTTTATTACGCTTTCCTCTGTTAAGTGATTTGTCCTTGTGACGACGGAATATGCACTCGGCTGCTCCTGTACTCAACTAATGACATGTTTGCGTGCCTTCCTTGCCTGCGTTGCTGCTGTTTTCCACGTGCGTCCACTCCTCCACTTTCTCAGACTGCGGCAAACCTCAGCA
This sequence comes from Dermacentor variabilis, assembly GCF_050947875.1. NCBI lineage: Eukaryota > Metazoa > Arthropoda > Arachnida > Ixodida > Ixodidae > Dermacentor > Dermacentor variabilis. Next base: position 48,474,083 of record NC_134568.1, on the reverse strand, counting down.
ACAGATGCATTCAGCGATTCCCACGGGCAAGTGCAAACGGCGTGATTTTGCACGCCAGCGCGGCTAAAGCTTTAGCTGTAGTGGAAAACAACCACTAACGAAGACCGACGACGGGACGACGTGACTTCACGATTACAACGAGAAGTTCGAGGCGCACTTCCTAGCTGGCTGGAGCCTCCCGTCGACAAAGAATCGTCTTCGTTTAGTTCGCTGCTGCGCGGTGATAGATAACAGCCACGTTCTGCTATGTAGTAGGGCGTCGTTGGCGAAGTTCTGCCATCTGCATGCAGGCATGAAAATGTGGCTATATATATATATATATATATATATATACACGTACAGCCCCGCTGCCATATTGCCCTGGACATGCATATGTGGCAACTGACAAGGGTGGCAACAGCCAGGGGTACGATCCCACGTATTCGCATTACAAGCACGCGTAATGCTAAGACATGAGACCATTCCCCACCTGCGGCAAGTTGTTTTTTCATCCACTTTCATTGCGATTAATTAATCATTCATTTAATTCAATTAGTAAGTACAAGTAATTTCCCCTGTGTTGTCCTTGGTGTCCTTGTTTGTTGGCTTCTCATGACAGATGGGGAAAGAAACATAAAACTGAAAATGAAGCAAAACATGTAAGTAGTAAGATACTTGACAATGGATACAAGCAGACCGCACTACGAAATTCATATGTGATGGGCCATGCCGAAGAGTGCGTGAGAAAAAAAAAGGGAAAGCGAGGCATACGTGCTATAGCAATAAACAAACAAATGTTTTCAAGAAAATCTGGATGATAAAGAAAGGTAACGAATGCTGATAAATTATTTTGATTCACCGCCAATGCCACGATTCAATGACAGCTAAGGTGGTTTGGCCAATGCGCGCGCCTGACCTGCCTGCCTAAATGACAAGACTGGACCAGAGTAAAAAATGCAGCCACCCACGCGCATATGCGTAAACGAGCTACGCGAGAGTGCAACCTCGATGAAGTCAACTAGGTTTGGCTGAGGGCCTGTGCCGCCCTTGATCAACATACTTTTAATAACGAGGAATATGATTGGAAACGTGCGGCAAGTGACGCGTTCAGCGGAAAGAAAGTTTTGGGCCATCCAGGAACATTGGTGCATCCTTCTGTATTAATAATGAGCGCAAACGGATCGCCGCAAGGAGTTCTCTCGGAGTGCAGCAGCGTGTCGAAGTGGCCTCCGATCAGGTCAAGGGTCGATTTTGCCGTATCTGTTTCCCATCCACTCGCTGCAACTATAAAAAAAGGGAGAGAAAAATCACTTTTAATGATAACGTGAGGGGTTAGGTTAGCTACAAACCTGGTATGCTAGTTCAGCTGAGCATGCTGAAGAATAAAGGTAGTCAGAAAATATAGGTGCAAAAGCTTACACGCAAAGATATGCAAATGCTCCGAAATCTTTGTAATGCGTGAATTCGGGTCGCTTTAGTAGGGCCTGGTTATTTGTCCCGAAGTAACTCAAGGAGCTGGGCGTGCGGAGTCTGCTGCCAGGCTTACTGCACTCTCAGTGCTGCTCGTAACAGCTGAAAACAGGCTGCGTGTCGGACGGCAGCCTCACGTTCTCATCGTTGGTCTTCGTTTGCGGCTCTGATTGGAAGGAACTACCGGGACGTGCAACCTTTCTTACTGCGTTCGCTGCTCCCTAAGAGCCGAAAGAACGAGGAAGACGGTATAAGAAGGAAGCATACGTCAGAAGGTGGGAAAAAGAATGATACGAAAATGGAGAAGAGGTGATTCCACACCAGGGTATTTTCACATGCAAATTGCCTTTCCCTAAGTTTTTTTTTTTTTAACACGCAGCTTGGCTTCAACATTCTGCACGTTGAGAGCGCACAACGAGCGTAGCGCGTTAGCGGATGCGAGTGCTATGTAGCTCATTGTGGTCTCTTCGTGCATGCGAAACAGCCGTAAACTCATTTGTGCGCCCTCGAAGGCAAGAAAGAAAAAAAGAACAAAACGCTGCCAACCAAACTAAGAAGCAGAAAGGGAACGCGAGAGCGTTTTCGATGCGTGCCGATGACAAAGTGCGCCGTGTCGAAAATATGCGGTGTGCCTTTACCCAGATAGCACACATTTAAAAATATGTTGGCAGCTTCGTTAGGGCATTTTAGTAGGTGTCAGTTAGGATAGTTACACTTTTATATGAGAAGAGTAACGCACATGCCGTTCGGAGTGATTTATTTGCAACGACTTATTTGTGATGATGTAGCAGTCACTAGTCTGTAGCGATGCACTTGCAATCGTGTATTCAAGCAAATGGGTTCTCAGTTCATTGCGCTCGCGATACAGGGATCTCGGTGTTACGTTTTGAGTATGCTGGACCCTTCCCACGGCTCGCTTTATTACGTTCATGTACGACACTTACGGTTCACGAACATCGGCGAACTATGAGCATTGACATTAGCATTTGCTTCTTGCATTCGCTGCTGTGTTCCTGTTCCTCTTTCTTGGTTTATACAATTCCGCCAAGAGCCCCGCGTGTTTAATTTAGAGAGCGTCTCATGACACATGTCCCCCAAAATTCGTTCGCTGATACTGCTGTACCATTAGCGAACATCGGACGCCCATATACCCAATCCTTGGAAAAAAACATACTGGAAAAGAAACGAGTTTTTCTTTATCTGACATGCGCAGACGTTGCATGCAGAATGTGCGACGGAGGTGCTTATCTCCGCTTTGCGGCGTTCGCTTATTTAGTGGATTTTGCAGAAGGCAAAAATTGGCCATGCTAATTCCGCCTCTTGTACACATGTAAACGAATAGAAATGATATAGGAGTCTAGAATTCAACAGCTGTGAGCATACCGAGTCTTCTCAAGTGTGCTCTGCTCAGCAAACAGCCCACGTTCACTTTTGAGATCGGCTCCGTGTTTGTGAAGACTGATGTCGTTAATAATCGTAGTGCTCGTTCTGCGTCTTTGGGCTTGCTGAAACAAAATTATTTCTCTAATTACTCTAATAATAATTCTTCTTATTTTGTTGTTCTTCCTGGAAAGCGGCATATTATGGGCTCGTCGCTCGTTTTCAAATTACTTAGTCGGATATTATGCACCATCAATCCCTATTTTGACCGACTGCATTTTCATTTCCATCACACGAATTGTTTTGCCAAATGCCCGTCGCGCCGTGTGTATTCAACATTTCCTACCGATGGAAATCCGAATTAGGTGAAATCGAAGAACACTTTTTTCATGCTGACTAACTGCTTCAGTGCCAACAGCATTTAGGCGAAAGGCGCTGCGAGCACACAAGTGAGTAGTTGCATGTTCGCAAAGCTCCGTCAATAGTTCCTGATTTCCCGAAAATGCTTTCGGAATTGGTCTCTTCGACCGGCTAGTATACTTCACCCCCCCCCCCCTCCAATGTTCCTGGACAAATTTGCAGCAGAGTTTGACCTCTAGTTCGGCATTGACAGGCGCGGAAAGGCAAGTGTAGCCGCCGTTTCGGCGATAAGCCTAACGGCGGCTGCAATCGCGGCGATGAGCGGCAAACGGAGCACCGCCGGCTCCGCGCGCCTTCCGGTTCCGATGCCGCTCTCGCCCTCGTTTGCTCCCGAGGCATCCTCTGCTGCCATCTACCACCGCCTGCTTAGTCGCATGCATGCCGTCAGCAGCAATTTCTTCTGAACCGAAACATAAACTGCGATGCCATCGAACCAACCATTCCACGCATGGCGGACGTGTCCCACAAATCGGCAATCCAGACAGCCCAAGTGAGAATGGACACTAGAACCCCAGCGCAGACGAACAACCAGTAGGCGCCCACATCTAATGCTCCTGAACTCATGGTGGCACAGGTGATGATGGACCTCCCCCCCCCCCCCCATATCGGACCCACCACTAACAACTTAAGCGCCCAATCATCGCTACAACCTACTGCCTTCGAATCAACGGACACTCATCCCACACACGGCACAGCGGCATCGGCGACAGCAACGTGATACAAGTAACAGCGCAGTAAGGACGAGGGACAAGTCGAGTGAGGACAAGCGCTTGTACTGTTTCGACTTGTCCCTCGTCCTTACTACGCTATGTTACTTGTATTACTATGAATAACCAACATGCCCAAACCTATACCCTTTTGAGGCGACAGCAATTCTGCCCCGACAATCACATCACACTTACAAGCATTGTGGAGCTCCCGCGTAGCGTAAGCTGACAACCGCCCATGGCAGCAGCAGCGAAAATGCACCAAAATTCAAGCATCGAGTTTAAATACTCCTTCGCAACCTGTGATTCGCACACGCCAAGCGGTCCCGCTCCTACCTGTCAAGAGCTTCGCTGTGTCGGAAATACCTCACGGAGTGCTGCAGGATGGTTTCATGGCCATCGGAGCCACTCAAATCCAGGATTACCGCGTTAACATTCAGCCCGAGTTGAATTTTATTGCCATTGACGCATAGAACCCTTCCCCATACCCCGTTTTCTCGGGCTAACAACCATTCAAGATGGAGCTCATACTTTCGCATTCCCTCCGTACAGAGCAGCGCCACCAGAACATGCGAAGTAAATATTTCGTGGTTTCGACATTAACGACTATGACACCACGTTCCTAGCACAAATCACCCGCCGGTCTCACAAGCTGGTTGCAGCACGTCCACTGGACAACCAAGGCCGTAACGTATTTTTGACATTTGCCAGGCACACACCCCCATGTTTCATCACTTACCGCCTACATCACGAGCATATAACCCCGTTTCGCCCTAAGGCGATGGTCTGCACCCGTTGCCACCTGCTCGGACACACCCACGACGTGTTGCCGTCAGAGACTCCGTGCTGCACCACATGTGGCCGTCCACCTCACCGTGTTGAGATAGATGGTTGCCATGAGCCTCCTATAAGCAGAAATTGTCAACGCCTGCACATTGCCACCGATTGCCCTTTAAAGAAAGAGCTTGCAAAGCAGTGTTGCTCCCAGCAAGAGGCGCGCATCGTTCGGCATCGCCAGACGCCCCCACCCACCTGCACCAATGCTCCGAAAGCGCCCACCAAGGACAACAATGAAATAATTGTTAGCACATCTCAACTAGGAGACCACAGCTCCCAGTCTCCACCTCCATTGAGCTGTCATATCACTGACTCGGCGGAGTGGCCAAAATTCCCTCATCACCGAAACCTTTGTCAGGCAGCAGCCTCGACTTCAACAGGCACCAATAAATATCAGCCAGCTCAATCTCACAATAAGGTGGCTAAGAAAGCAAACTCGACAAACTTGCGTGCACAGACACGCGCAGTCTCTACGCCGGGTGCATCAGCAACAGGGGTCCCGCAACCAAAAGAGATGGCCCCTATGCCAAAGCCGTACCGAGCTGCCCTGGCATCTTTTGAGGAAAGACAGAACCGCATAACCTCATTCGCCTAACTACCCAGTTCACTCAAATTGGGGAAATTGTTTTCGTCAGGATGATAGGCACGATCTCGCCCCTCCTAAACGTCGCTGCACAACATGGCTTCACAACTTAAGGAAATCCCTTACACTCTTCTTCAATTGAACTCTCGTGGTATCAGCAGCAAAAAAGCCGAATTCTCTGTTTGGGTGGTCCTGCACAGTCCCGTATATTATACTGCTGCAAGAAGCTAACCTCTCGGCCTTCACCCTGAGTGGTTACCGCTTCTTCAACTAGCCTTCTATAGCACTCCGCTAGGCTGGCCAACAAACTCTGCTTCCCCCCCCCCCCCGCTATTTCTCTCGTTCTGCTGAAACGGTCAATAACAGCAACGCAAGTACCAACATCTCAACTAAACACAGTGACTCGCGAAATCCCAACAGTGCTTGTGCACCTTCACTCCCAGCCACTGTCTGTGTAATCGGTGTCAACCTGCTCCCTCCTGGTGACATGGACGCGTCATGGCTTGCCCAGATTCCAAGCCTGAATCCCTATTTACGTGCCATTGGAGGCTACTTCAATGTCTCACATCGCCCGTCAAGCTATGGACACGATAGTGCCCGCGGTTCATCGACTTTAGAAACTGCAAATTGAGTTCACTTTTCATTCGCTCAAGTCGCCATACAGGCCCACCCGCTACCCTCTACATGCGGCTTAATCAGCCACCACACTGGACCTTACCTGGCTCTCTCTCAGAAACTTTCTGGGTATTCTAATGTCCTTGCAGACGCCAAGCGCAGTCACCATTTACCTATCAGAATGCAACTCACGTCCCTGAGCCGCGCAGAGGCTCGCTCACTTGCTCCCGTTATTAAGTGGGACGCATTCGGTGCTGCACTCAGAGATATCTCCCTTCAACGGCCATTGTCTTGTTTGACCGCTTGTAAGAAGTAAGACGTACCGCTACATGTAATTTGCAGCTTACCGACTCCACGCCAGTCCCCAGCTAACATCTCCTCAATATTTGGGCAGCCAGTCAAGAAGCCCAAGTTATCTATCTCGCCCACAACAAAATCATGCTTGAAAGAATTCGCCTTAACCGCGAAAATGCCGGCTCAACCTAATACGTCAACCGACTGACTCGTGAAAATTGTCAGTAGCATTGCGGATCATTTGAAAGCCACACAGGAGCCGGCCGCGTTTGGCGCACCTCCAGAGGACTATTCTAAGGCACTTCGCACAGCAGGAGGACCTAGCTGTTTCCTTCCGAATCGTCACACAAGAAGTGGCAGACATCGCCGGAACCGCTTTTTTTCCAGTGAACCTTCCACCCTCATACAATCCTTTGAACCTTCGAATATTACTTTGAGTCCAAACCGACCTACGATGGACGATGGTATGAACTGTCTTTTCACGAAGGTGGAACTTTGTGCTGCACTGTTTTCCACTAACTCGTCGAGCGCACCAGGCCCGGACGGCATTACATACGCTATGCTCCGCAACCTTCCCGATAATACCATAGAGGAACTTCTTGCTCTTTTTCATCAGGTTTGAAACAGTGGGAAGCTGCCCGTTTCATGGCAGCTATCAACGGTAATCCCCATTCTCAAGCCTGGAAAGTCACTCTCTATTCTTAGCACCCTTCGGCCTATATCATTGGCTTCCCAGGCCGGAAAGCTTTTGAGAAAAGATGCAGAGCAGTCTTGACCAGCACGTCGAAAGCAACATCATCCTCTATGCCTACCAGACTGGCTTCCACCATCGGCACTGCATACAAGACAGCTTGGCACTACTCTCGCAGGAACTTATACACACCCGCGTTCGCTTGGATGTGAAGCTTTTAGTAATGGTCGACATATGCAAGGCATTTGAATCCGTACCTCACCCCTCGATTCTCAATCCTCGCTTCCGCACCTGGTGCCGGTATCACAGGCAAACCCGGGGCATACATACGCGGCTTTCTCTGTGACTGTGAATTTCAAGTTGTCGTAGGGCAGACACTGAAGAAATCGCTAGTGGGAGTGCCGCAAGGAGCAGTCTTCTCGCCATTACTGTTCAACTTGGTGATGGCACCACTGTGCTATCGCCTTGCTGAGATACCTGGACTTCGCTACAGTATGTATGCGGACGACGTCACAATATGGCCTAACGGGGGCTCCGACGCCGACCGTTCCCATGCCATTCAAGCCGAACTCGACACCATTGCCACCACATTTCTGAAGGAGGTCGGACGCATACTTATTGCTGACGAAACTAACTTCCTAGTACTGGGCACGAAAGCAGCCAATTCTGTTTCGCAGTTTTTGTTCAACTTTATGCGGAGCAAATATCTCAGCAAGACAGTGTTCGAGTTCTAGGAATCTACATCGATGCAGATGGTGGTGTAGCAACATGGCATCGAAACATCACTCGGACCTGGCGTCAGTTTCTCCGCCTAATCCGCTGCATCGCGTACAAAAACTGGTGCAATGAGGAGCGAACTCTCCGTCATCTCGTGACTGCTCTACTAACCTCACGTGCTGTATATGGGTATAACTTCTACAGTCTTACTCAAAAGCAATGGAAAGAAAACTCGAATAGCTCAACCACGAAGCCATGAGGGTTGCCATGAGGGTTGTCACCGACCTGCCGCGTTTCACGCGCTTACACCGCCTTCCCCAAATGGTGCAGATGAATCCGAACGAGGTAATAGCCGAGGCTGGCAAATGTTCACATCAGTTACGGCTAAGAGCCACGATATCTGGCCGCAGCATCACGCTTTTCCACCTACCAGTCCCTTAAACGCTTCTGCCCTCTCCCTGCTCCATGGGATTCTCCCTTCACCGGGGTCTTTGAACCGATTGCCCGAAACGGGAATGCCAATCACGCAAAAGCAGTTGTCTTATGCAAGGCGGCATGAAGTAAAAGTTCACGACGCTCTTCATCACTACGCTGTCTGCACCGACACCGCCCTCGCACCGCCGCGGCTTGCTCCTCCTGCCGCCCTGCTTGCAAAGACCCATTAACGGCGGAACTGGCTGCGATATCCGCTGCATGCGACGCCGTCCTCAAGCCTCCTTTAGCCGCTTTTACCCATCACACTGTTCACACAGACTCGCAGGCCTCCATAAAGGCCTGCACCCAGGGGGACTCGCGCAATGTTGCTGTTCACTCGATACACCGGGCAATGCGAATTGCCGACAAGGCTGGCCACACTGCCCGCCTCGCATGGGTACCAGGTTACGGTGGGCTCGCTGGCAACCGAATGGACGACTCTGTGCCAAGACAGCTTCTTTCCTGCCCCTCAGAGACTCGGCCACAAGTACCTGACGATCCATACCCCATCGACCTGGGCACAGCCCTGGCAGAGGCGAAGGCGGCTCAACGGGCCGAGCTCTGGAACATCCTTCTGGAAAAACCTAGGCCTCTACCAGAAAAGTATACCCGTGTTGAAGCCACACGCCTGCGACGCGTGGTCACGGCGACAGCAGTGACACCAGCCCGCCGCGCCAGGATGCACCTCCAGACCTGGAAATCAGCCACTAGCCGCTCCTGTCTAGGAAACCAGCTGCTAAATCAGCAACATATACTCTGAGGCTGCTCGGCTCTCACCGAGTACCGGGGAAGAGCGATAGCCACCCTCCCCGTACCCTGAGGCCTCAGGATTTGGACGCCTGGCGCCTTTCTACTGGTCCCCGAGAGACAGTGCCTCATATTCCAGTCATTAGTTCGATTTCTACAAGACTAAAAAATGATCAATAATGTCTGAGCTGGCCTCCTCCTTTGTCCCTGCCCCCGCCCTGATGGATCCATTTTCTCGAGGAGGAAAATTTTAATTATTATTTTAATAAGCTTTTTAACAACAAACAACAGTGTTTCACAAAAGAAACAGTAAAGGAAAGTATAACGGAAAGCATAGAACGACCGAGGTCGGTCAGGGAACATTTGTAGGGAGTACGAGTTCGCGCAGATTTTTCAGTAAACGTTCTCCGAACGCCTTGACTACTCCCTAGGTTCTCGTCAGAGGAGGAACAGGAGTGGTTGCGGTGTTGGGGTGAATGCTTCGCAGAGGCAGTGCCGGGAGGGTACGGATTTCCGGAAACTTGCCTCTCTGTGTTCGGTCGACCGCGAACGGCGGCTTCCGCACTCGCCGCCAGCCTTTCGTTCCTTATTTTCTTTCGCCCACAGATCCATCCATGCTTTCGGCCAATGCCTCCCTCCATCACTCGGCCTCCGTCGTGCCGTGGCCTGCGCTGCCTCTCCTTCGCAACGTCAGGACCCATCCCCGTTCTACGCTCGTCCTCGTCAAAACCGTGCAGCATTTCGGAAGGTACGGGTTGAGTCACCTGATTAGTGGTGCAACTCACGAAATAGTTCATGCGCACGCTCGATCGGCCCGTGCCGTGAATCGCGATGCCCGAAAGCATTCTCAATAGAAATTGCCGACCAACCTCGCATGCATTCCTACAAGCGAAGAGGACTATGAACTTGGTGGATGAATCAAAGCTGACGCCAGCCCCAGTTTCCGCAATGCTGCACCGATTTTATGACGTGGAGGGTAAGTCCCGGCTGTTTTTGCACCCGAGCGAGGACGAAAGCGCGGACCTGCCCGCGCGAACGAACCAACGAGCGCCGCCGAGAAGCTCACGTGTGCGGCCGGCGCAGGGTCGAAATCAGGCCGAGTGTTTACGTAGCGCGCGCGCTTCTTTACGGGCCGCTGACATCTGCAGGAGAGCTTCAGGAGCAAATGGAAGGGCTGCCGGCCGCGCTGCTGCAGCTGCCGCTGTTGCTGCTTGACGAGCTGCGGCTCGGAGTCTCGCTTCGTACTCGTTTTGTGTTTCCCCGAGGCACTTCCAAGGTTTGGCGTGCGCGAGGTGTATAGCGACCGGTGCTTATCTGTCACTGCCTGCGCACACATTGGGTGTGTCTCACGCAGTCTTATGACACAGGTTGGCGGAAATATCGGAATAGAAAACTGGGTGAATTGATGAACGTTCATTGTATAGCTGCAGCGCTATAGACTGGACCAAGAACAGAAAAAAAATAGTAAGAGCATATGTCCTGCTTCTATAGTTCCTTTAGTCCTTGTCCCAGTAGCGCTACTGCAGTACAGTCACAGAAAGATGCAGGTTTAAAGTGATCGACTGTGGTCGAACAAGGGATGCCGCAGCAGCCAATGTTTCGACAAAGGAGACAAGTTCAAAACGTTGGCTCCAGCGGCATTCCTTATTCGGCCACTATTGATCGGTTCCTGCAATCTTAGTTGCTGCTTAGGTTGCTCTAAGGACTGCTCTCAGGTCTCCTAGGCCGGCATGAGTGCGAAGTGCTCGTATTTGAGCCAGTTGTAACAGGCTTGAATGCGAGAAGCAAAACGCTTGATGGCGCTTTTTATATTTAAAAAAAAATGCTGGAGCTTTACGTGCCAAAGCCACGATCTGATCATCAGGCACGCCGTCGTGGGTGACTCCGGATTAATTTTCACCAACTGGAAATGGGGTTGTCGCTGCCAGGATCGAAACAGCGACCTCGAGCTCATCATTACAATGCCATAGCCGTGCACCTGCTACCACGGCGGAATGCCGAGGCCCGCCGCGGTACCTCAGTGTATATGACGTTGCGCTGCTGTGCTCGAGGTCTCTGGTTCGATCCCAGCATCGAAGGCCGCATTCCGGTGTGGGCGGACTGCAAAATCGCTCGTGTATTCTGTGCATTGGGTGCCCGTTAAAGAAACCCCGGTGCTCAAAATTAATCAGGAGTCACCCACTACGGTGTGCTTGATAATTATATCGTGGTTCTGACACGTGAAAGCCCAGAATTTAATTTGTGGGCGGTGGGGATGCGAGGGTTTATTAGCCACGTGCTTGCCTCCTAAGTTCGCGTGTTGCGTGACGCCATCGGGGGGAAAACGGTGTTCGACATCTGCCGGTCATAGCTTTGAGTAGTGCTGGCTAACACTCCCACGGCTTGATCTAGTACACACAAATGCCCAAGTTAGTGGACGAATTATGGCCGTCTCTGTAGCACAATTGGTAGCGCATCGCTCGTGTAATGCGATGGTTCTTGGTTTTGTTCACACCAACTACTTATCTTTTCGTCCAAATTAATTTTCCGCCTTACTTCATTATTTTCGATATTTCAGTTTCAACAATAGCTAATTCCCGCGATACTTTCCGTGGCTTCATTACCAGCTGGCTCTATAATGCCGAATAAATAAATAAATAAATAAATATAAACGTTGTAGTGAAACAGACAATCCACCGTCCACCAGAATGTTTGTTTGCTTCTCTCTCGCCTTCCTCTGTCCACTCGTTCTTTTCCTTGTCCGCGCTGCCTTGTGTACTTCACCTTTACGCTCGGGCACGCTGCAAGTTTCCGGCGCGACTTGCAAAATGAGACGGCATAACTTGTAATATGGAGTTTTTGACGTCGGCCATGACGGTTGTAAGGGGGCGTGGGTTATGAAAACCATCGTCAAGACTGGACACGTAATCGTCGTTGAGGCCATGGGGAAGTGAGTCGTCGTCGTTGAGCCGTCGAGCGCACAAACACAGCTTCTCTGGCGGTCGGCACTGGCTCCGCTCGAGTCTTTTGGAGACGCCTACTTGCCCAAACAGTGGGTAGAGTAGCTGAAATCGCACAGGACACCGATATATCGCTAGGCTATGTCTTTGTGAAGCAGCAAGAGACTGCTTATACAAGTGTCTGCTCCCTTGTTCGCTGATCGGGAGTGGTTTGAGTAACGCTCGTCGACGCATACGGCAGGAATATCGGCGGTTCCTAGTGGGCACTGATGTCGCGCACGCGCTTGCTGTGTTAGATGCGAGCCGGCACTGCTTCAGTTGACGTGTGGAGTACTGGCTTCGCGTGTCTTGTGCTGTCGACACTGCCCTCTGGCATTGTCGGCACTGTCTTCCGCTGGCGACACAAAGAAAACGCGGAGCAACACGTGCTGCTGAGTCGTCCTTATCTGAATGCGAATTAAAGGATGATCCCACAGGCAGGCCTTCGATAAATCTGACCTCATTCGTGTTGTTTGCCTGGGATTCTTCCAGGGAGACTTCACTCAACGTGCGGCGAACGGCTGCGCATTCGGCCAATGGCTGCGCAGACATGCGAGAATAAGGCTGCGATAGTTTAGGAAGCTTGTCATCGCTCGGGTCTACGCTCGAGTCCACGGGTTTCCGCAGTGGCTGCGTGTCGCATGAGAGAGGATGCGGCGCCTCCCTGTGGCCAAGCGATGGCGAAAGTAAAGACGGGATCACCGACTGCCGTGATTGGGAAGCGGTCTCGATCTCTGGCAGTGACCTGTCGGATAACGACGCCGAGTTCGAGACCTGCAGCGGGAACAACAGCCGGTGGTTGGTGTCTAGGCGGGGCGGTCTGCGAACCTGTCTGTCGTGTAGCTGCAGTGTTGAGACGATGCCCTTCACGAGTTCCGTCTGAGGAACAGTACTGATCGGACTGGCCGCAGGCAGAGAAGAGTCGGCCGAGACGCACATTTATCAGAGACGCACTACATTCAGGCCAGGACCGCTGCTTAACGCCTCCGTACTTGTCCCGTGACTTCGCTGCACTGCGAAGTCGACCTGCTGCAACTAGCGACCTTTTGTTGTATGGCCAAGCATGGTGATTACGCAGTACACCGATTTCCCGCACCCAAAAGGAAACATCATCCGCGAAACCGTGAAAATCCGGCAGTTCCACGGCAATGGACTGCGGGAAGCCGACAAAGGACTGTGGGAAACTCATAGTCTCCTCCAGGCTTATGGACCAGCCGCCCAAAGCACCGGGGCGGCGTCCTCGGACACTGCAGTGGTCGTGGTACAAACGGCTGCGGGATCTACCACGAGGGGAAGCATGGACGGCATGGCATCCGTTGGTGACCTGGAAGTCGAAGTGGCCTCTGGCGAGACATCCGTGCCAAGGGAAGCGTGTACGGCGTTTCCAGGCAGGAGGGGCCCAAGATCGAGGGGCCGCTGTCTCCGTGGCATGTGGAAGCGCAGCGCAACCGGTGGCTGATGTGAAGCTGCATGTCATAACCTTTAGTTGTTTTGTTAGCATGATGATGGGTGAGCAAGATCGCAGATGATGTCTTGCCCTGGAACCACCGTGGAGGGCTGGACGCCTTCCCGGGACGGCGTGGTAAGTACTTGAGGTGATGGTAGGCTGGCGGGCTCCATGACCGATGGCGTTCCTTGTCAGGAGTGACGCGCAACGGCAAGGACCCACGAGAACTCACGGCTTTCGCTTTACAGTTATGCTTTCGACGACTGCGCCATTGTAGTGAAGCAGACAGTCGACCGTCCTGTTCCCTAGTCCAATGGCGGAACCCACTCTGGATGATGAGCCATGAATCGGGCGGCGAATAAACTGTTATGAATTTTCGTAAAAAATTAGGGTAAAATGAAGTAACCATTATGCGAATAAGATTTAAAGTGTGTACTGTTACAGGTATGAATAATCAATTATCTAAGTATTATATCAAAAAGAATTTTGTGAGCCTAAGTATTAAGAAGAATTCTAGCATGCAATTATTTTTCGTCTCACGCAGAAAGATGCAGAGGGCTTCACAAACGTTCCCGTGGCTGTAACCTAGTACAGTAGCCCCAACGGAAACAAGTACAGGAAGAGTCAAATTCAAGCCAAGCTTTTGGAAGGGTTCTTCTAAAGATCTGTTCCGCCATAACGCCTCATTACTTCTCCCTCGTCTTTATATATATATATATATATATATATATATATAAACTGAACAGGATAATCGCTAAGTATGTGTTCCTTCATGTCGAATCGGCTGCCGAGGTGATTCCCGCTTTGTGGTCTTGCCGTCGTGTGCCATCGACATCCTCACAGACCAACAACCTCCACTCGTGTCCTGTTCACATCGTTTGTTTTCGCCCTTATTCCGCTCAACGACACAACAGGATGCACCAAGTGGCCCAACAGTCAACAATTCTGAACCTCCACTACCTCTGTATTGCTTAGCATCAAATAAGATAAGTAAATGTAGCTTACTTGGTCGTTGTGCCAAAGAGAAACAAAGAAGTTGACGGTCACTTCAGCCTAGGCTAAAAAGGATGAAGGCGAAAGCCTGCACGCTCACGAGCGATTCATTAAATTGCTTGACATTCTCAGTTGATTGCGTTGTTGCTTGCTATTACTTGTTTTCTCCCATCAAAGGTTGTGGGCTCGAGTGCTTTAATTAATTTTATCTTAACGTCGCTCTAATTAGCACCAAACGTCATGGGTTCGACTGTCAATGATAGCAGCATCAATTTTGGTACCATTTAATTTTGTCCCCACCAAAGATTTAGGGTTCAATTAACTTCGCGTTAATTAACACCAAAGGTTGTTGGTTCGGGTGCCTTAATTCACTCTGTCTTAATTAACTATGCCTTAACTTCTCCTTGATTAACATCAAAGGTCGTGGGTTCACCTCTCATCAATGGTCCTGGGTGCGACCATCAATGGTTGCACCATTAATTTTGGTGCCATTGAGTTTTGGGTCCCACAAAGGGTCGTGGGTTTGAGTGCTTTAACTTTGCCTTAATTAATATCAAAGGACTTGGGTTCAACTCCCACCAATGGTCATGGGTGGTGCCATCAATTTTGGTTCCACTGAATTTTGGTGCCATAACGCCGTACGGTCAATTTTTCGATAACGCCGGAGAATGGATTTTCGACCAATGAGGCACTTCAGGCTTTCACCTTAAAAGCTAGCAAGCCATGTCGCTTTGCGGCGGTAAGGCACTATAGGTATCTTTTTTGTCGGTTGTCATTTTGATATGGGCCCGTTGTTCTTTTGCAAGGGGTGAAACACGCGCATGGCTATTCGCGTTAAACTACAGCTGATGTGAAGTCAACCTCTTCACGCTAGACACTGTTGGAGGCAGTACCGAGTGGTAGAAAGCTCTTTATTGAAAAACAGTGTGGCGTATAATCGCCTTCATGTTACTCTACAGGGAATGAGACGAATAGGAAGAAGTGCTCTAGAAGAAGGTGGACAGAAGAAAAAGGGGGAAAAGAAGAAAAAGGAAGCGCCGAGTTTCAAAATAAACCCATTGAGGGAATTACAGAACGAAAGAGACCAACCGCGAAGAAAAACTCTGGCTTTTGTCGCACCTTAGCCTGCCTTACAAGTAATTTCCGACCCGCGCTTCTTGGTACTTTTTACTAGGCTCATAAAAATTTATATCGAAGTTTTAGGCACAAACAAAAGCTTCTTCGCGAGAAAATGCAAATTAAAAAAAAAGTGTTAAAAAGATAAGTTGCCGCTGTTCACTACGTATAAGTAACTCGTGCGCCGCTGCGTCACGAGAGCTGTGGCTGTTGTATGCGGGAAAAAAGCAAAGAAGGAAAACAAAAGGACACAAAATGTTTCGAGCTTCGGAGAGAGAAGCAGAGCAGGAAAGGAGGGTGGGGCATCGAGAAGAACGAATGAAAAAAACAAACAAAAATAAAACAACATACCTTCCACCCATGGCCTGAAGATTCGCTTTGAATAATGCAGCGGCCAGTGGTTTCCTCAAGAGGGACTGGGCGTCACACCCTCTTTTCTTTAATGCACGCGCCGCACCCCAGCAATAACTTTGCCCAGCGGTCTCGTCGCCGGCGATCGAGACTGCTGCTGCTGTGCCGTTACGTGGCGCTGCTGTTTTTCTACGCGGAAACGACTGATCTTGGGCGCCCATCGATGCGTCTTTCCGTTGCTCCTCTCGCGTGCCATTATTGGTTGCCCTTTCGTCATCGACTAATGAAAGGAAGGGGTTTCCTCGGGATATTTTCATCTCGTGCTTTTCTACGTGTAGGCGAGAAGCCAACACTGAGAATGGCTGATAATTAAGAAGACGCAGGCTTTAGTTTCATAGACGTGTTTCATCGCCGTGCTTTACGAAGGAGCCCCCTATACCTGTTGCAGCATGAAACTGGGTCCTATGCAGACTGCGTGCCATACGTTTCGGCACATCGCACTGCGCCTCAGCGGGCGATATTCTGGGGCTGTAGCGCACGTGCGTGGGCCGGGTTAGGGATGCACTGTAAACCCCTCGCGAAAATGTTCAGTCGACCGCGTAGGGCGTGCCAGCTACTGTGCATCGCGGGCAAATCTACGTGGAGATAACCGAGTGAACATATGTTTACAGTCTAGTAGACCAGCTGTCAGTATTTCGTTGTTGTTGTTGTCGATGTCATTCAATTTGGGAACTAAGTGCAATTAACTGTTTCTTTAATTACTGTTCCAGCCTACCATGCTGTCAATGAAGGATTTCTAGGAAATTGACAGGAACTTAAAGCTGGCATGTTTTGTGCCAGGTATCATGCCTTTTTATTTTTTCCGCGAGAGATGAAAAAGGTATCACGTGACTAACCGTCCGTAGCAATGAAAAAGCAGCGCCCTCAAACACGCTACACGGGAGTTAATGAGCGCACTCTTTCCACGACGCATTAACCACCAGTTATCGGCCCTTGTTCCTTACTAATACCAAAATGCCGTGCTGTCGTGGCCATAGAGTTTCATACAGTTAATAGAGGGAACTAGCTCTAGGGTGTACGGGAGCTGCAAGCAGGCCAGTTCAGCCAGCATGGAAATGATGGGCACTACATTGATTTCCCTAAACTTCGTCCTAGGTTGATCGAAATAGGTCGCGAAGATTCTGGCGACAAGCAGTTCATTTCAAATTGTCACCGACATAAGCAAGGGTGTTTATGGGAGCAGCGATTGAAGGGCATCTATGCGAGGAGGTAACAAACATTGGGACAAAAGAAAACCGTTCTTTAATGAAAACGAGACATAGTTTGATTCATTCAACGAAAATAAATTTCCTCATCGACTTTACATACACGTGGCGAGGAAAGAAAAGACAAGTCGGATTTACTTTATCATTATTAATAAGTACATTTCTCAGCGCCCACATAAGTTCACGCCACTATCACTTGCAATGCAATGCAGTTCTTGAAGTGTGCACAAAGGCGCGCTAGTAAAGTTCACCTGTTACAATACGACCCCCTCACATGTTGTGTTGTGTTGCTTGTCCCCGTTTGTCTAAATTTGGTGGCGCAGGTAGTTTAATCGTTTCTTAACCTGTTCAGTCAAAAGTTAGAGTCAGAGTCATTCAGAGTTACGACCGCCAGATCATTGTTTACGTTATATGTTTTCGTGCGGCTGCGCCGACCGGCTGTTCTGGCGTCCGACGATGAGACATACACCAAAAGGTTTCGTCGGCCTCCAAAGAGACTATGTTCTGTGCAGGAGTGCGATTCGACAACTGTACGGCTCACCTTTTTCTGCATCGCTTTCCGCGCTGAAAGCTCGACACGCCCATCAAGTCGAATGGCGGTGCATTTGAATATACAGCTCTAATAGCAGGCCACAAAAAAAAAAAAACGCGCCTTTGAGAACAAAATGACATCACTTGTGTTTAACGGATATGGCATCACACTATTTTTGCTTCCGTCGGAAGCGTTCCTTAGTCAGACAGATGGCGTTAAGCGCCCATGAACCGCTAAAAACCTCTCTATTCTGGAAAGTAGCGACTCTCTCCTCCTCGCGTGCGCTTTCCTCGTCAATTTTTCTCGGACTTCCCTTTTCCAAGGGCCGGCGCCCTGCGCACGGCATGCTTTTTAGGCCAGCGGCCGCGGAAGAATCAATGCGCGCGCTTGTTGTTTCAGTCGTTTGAAGCGTTTATTGTGGAATTCATCACTTAATGACACTGGTACGACTATGGTAGACTTCGGATAGGTCGTGCTGGCGAATATTTTTGATAAAAGAATCCGAGATGAACTTGCGGAAGCGCTCTAAACTATGGCTATCATTCAGCGGCTTGCTCTCCTGACCGCGCAGCTTTGGCCATGCATGGCCATCCATCCAGCTTTGGCCATCCATCTACCACTTTCACTCTGGAACTACCCGCGATGTGCAAGAGTATGTCACCTTCTCTTTCACCTCTTTCTATACAGACGTATTCAGCAGGCTTCTGATATACCTTAACTTCTCGCCTGTTCTTCTTTTAGAGCGCAGCTCTCAGGCGCTCATTCCTGCGGCGAGCGTCGGCGTCGCTCATAATCGAGCGAACGAGCACGGCGAAGGATGAAAGAGCGAACGCGGAGCGCAGCGGTGGATAAAATGCGGCGATAGCGAAGAGAGCGCGAGGGGAAAAGCGGAGGAAGAGGGTACGGCTAAAACAGAAGAAAAGCATAGTGTCATGCAAGAAGGGCTCTGCGGCGACGATGGCTACGAGATGGCGCCAGAGTAGCGCACGTCAGACATAGGGAAACAAAGTGCTGCATGAGCGAAGATCTGTCTGCGGCGGCTGCAGTAAATCGCGCCCACGCCTCACCCACGCGCTGCCACTCGCGATTTCCCGATTAGCAAGGCAGTCGCGCCACACTTCGCTTCGTTTGCAACATGCTGCACGAGACAGATTGTCCGCGTCAGCCAATATATCGCGAAATGAAAACCCGCATAGAGCTGCACTCGAATTTCGCGTTAGGGAGTATCATAATCAACGGCGAATTTTTTTCCGCCCTTCTCACTCGTCGTTTTTTATCACGCAAGGGAGAAAGGTAATTACTGCTAGCCCTTTTGTGCCCCTAAGCCTGTTCACCAAAGAGAAAAACAGGGGCGCCAGTATTATTCTCTTGGAACACTTACACCAACACCCGTATTTTTTTTTTCTTTTTTTTTGCGATACTCAAAGCGTGCCGCGGCATACTCTTCAAAGATGCTGGCGAGCCCGCATGAATGAGAATTTCAGATCCCAGCGATTCGCGGCGTCCTGTATACGCGAAGCAGCTATATGGAGTCGCTCATAATAACGGAATCACGGAAGCGTAATAATCGGCAAGCTGGCAGCGATCTGTAAGCCCGAATGAAAAGGCTCAATCGCGGTGCGGGTACACGCGGATGGTTCATTCTTCTGTTTCTGAAGGTGGGTTGCTAGCTAAATTATGGTGGAAGAGAAACGCGCGATGGGTCTGTCTGCGGATGTATTGACACATTTTTGCTACCAGACGTAAGATAAGCCGTGCAACCCGCGTTTCTACATTATATGACGTACATCTCCTGGCGACAGCTACAGTTGCTGTCACATTCCTGTAATCGCGGCTAATGTTATCGGGCATGCAACGGAAAGCGGAAATTACTGAAACGAAAGTTACCGAGACAGTGGTTTCGGATTCGAGACTGCGGCCGAGCAATGGGCTCTCGTGAGCATCAAAACGACGGCAGCGCATGCACCGCCGGTAGCGGCAACCGAACTCGGAGCTAAGACTCAAGACTTCAGGCGTTCAAGGAAACAGGTTTCAAATAATTTAATCACTTCACATACTACGTATTTCCACAATCATAGTGAATTGGGCCGTTGGGAAGTTTCGCAATAACGGTAGACTAGAGGAGACATTTCACAGCAGCAATAAACAAAACACCGTCTACGTTGTAGTTGCAGTTCAAATTAGGCAAAAAATACTCGACCTTATAACAACATCGTGCACGTCTTGATTGCCATTTTTTCTGAGCCATGCTTTCATATATGTGGCAAAAGTGTTGACTCCTGATTAGAAGCTTTGCCTCCATAAGGCCTGTACTCACGAGGGAGTATGTACGCTAGAGCTAAAGCACCTTGATCGTATACAGTAACAAATACAGCACCAAATCTATCGTTAGGACGAAGGTTTGCGAAGTCGACCGAAGAATGACGAAAGAGGAACTTGGAGAATTCTACTCTGGGTGCGCTTCTCAAAGCGTCCGCTCTATACCGTCAGGCACTTCGCGCGATAATCTCGTGGCTTCTCTGTATGTCGGTAGCAGGCAGTTGTCGTGCTTATAACGAACGGAGTGTGTTATAATTTGCATAACATTTGCATATACATATGTATGCCTGAAATGACTGTGTTATCGAGCTACACTTCGCAAATCTCCTGGAACTAGTTACACGAGGGTTCAACCCCGCTTTGATGTATGCGGCTGCAGCAACGGGAATTGGTATAGAGAGGCGGAATTAGAGCGGCAGCACTTTCGCCAATGGACAATATGTACAGAAGCGCTGTGTGTTGGTCGCGCCCCCGCCTTTTTTTTTCTTTCTCTCTTCTTGTTCTAGGTGCGCGGCGAGTCAACGCTTCAAACTAAGGCGCCATGCGCCCCATTTCACGTTGGATGCCTTGCGGGCGTGGGCGATAACATGCGTTTACATATAAAACCACAGCGTTTACATTTAAAAATTTATGAAGCTAGCTGGTGGTGGTTGCAAGGTATCCTTCACCTAGTGGAAAGTACTCTCGATAGCACATATCTGCAGAGGAAAGACGAGGGCGGAAAATTCTAGCTATCCAGCTTGCTCAATGCCCATTTACTAGTGAGTAATGCCTAATGATATTGTTCTGCCATGCTTATTTCGCCACGCTGGAT